>NW_024104706.1:36196-342757 GCF_003945595.2 Pipra filicauda
GTGGACGCAGATTATACCCGACTATAAAATTCCAAGATGTGATTACGATGCAAGATTGCATGTCAAGGAACAGATGATATGGGCACCGTGCCAAGGAGACGTGCAAGACCCTGGGGATGATGCCTGAAGCTTCCTATAAGTTCCTTTGGGGCAGAACGCAAAGACATCTAAACTGAGAAACCACAAGTCTTAAAATTAGTCTTAGGCTTAGTCTTAGGTTTTGGCTGAGGCTTAGTGTGAGACCTAGTTTTAGGCTTAGGCCTAGGCTTTAGGGTTTAGGTTTAGGCCTAGGCTTAGGCTTAGGCTTAGGATTTAAGGTTTAGCCTTAGGCTTATGCTTTGTCTTAGGCTTTGGTTTAGGTTTTAGGGTTTAGGTTTAGGTTTAGGCCTAGGCTTAGGCTTAGGCTTAGGATTTAAGGTTTAGCCTTAGGCTTAGGCTTTAAGGTTTAGGCTCAGGCCTAGCTTTAGGCTTAGATTTAGATTTGGGTTTTAGGGTTTAGGCTTTAGGGTTTAGGTTTAGGCCTAGGTTTAGGTGTAAACTTAGGCTTAGGCTTTAGAGTTTAGGTTTAAGTTTAGGCTTAGCCTTAAGCTTAGGCTTTAGGGTTTAGGCGTAGGTTTAGGCCTAGGGTTTAGACTCAGACCTGGGCTTAGGTGTAGGTTTAGGCTTAGATTTAGGCTTACTTTTAAAATTTGTTTTAGGCTTAGGCTTAGGCCTAGGGTTTAGACTTCGGCCTAGGTTTAGGTTTACAATTACAATTAGGCTTAGGTTTTTGGGTTAGATTTAGGTTTAAGTTTAACCTTAGGCCTAGGCTTAGGCTTAGGCTTAGTCTTAGATTTAGGCTTAGTCTTAGGTTTAGGCTGAGGTTTAGCACTAGATTTAAGGTTTAGGCTTAGGCCTAGGTTTAGGGTTTAGGTTTAGGCCTAGGCTTACGTTTAGGCTTAGGCTTAGTTTTAGCCTAACACAAAGTATAAACCTAAGTCTAAAGGTAAGCCTAAGCCTAAACCTAAGCCTAGTCCTAAGCCTAAACCTAGGCCTAATGCCAAGCCTCAACCAAAACCTAAGACTAAATTTAAGACTAATTTTAAGACTAAGCCTAAACCTAAGGCTAAGCCCAAGTCTTAACACTAAGGCCAAAGACTAAGCCTAAACCTAAACCTAGGCTTTAGTGTTTAGGTTTTGTCTTAGATTTAGCCTTAGGCTTAGGCTTTAGGGTTTAGTCTTAGGGTTAGACTTAGTCTTAAAATTAGTCTTAGGTTTAGGTTAAGGCTTAGCGGTAGGACTAGGTTTAGGTTTAGGCCTAGGCTTAGGATTTGTTATAGGCTAAGGTTTTAGGGTTTAGACTTAGGCCTAGGCTTAGGCTTAGGCTTTAGGGTTTAGGTTTAGGCTTAGCCTTTAAAGTTTAGGCTTAGGCTTCGGCTTTAGGGTTTACTTTTAGGCTTAGTTTTAGTCTTAATCGTATGCTTTGTCTTTGGCTTAGGCTTAGTGTTTAAGGTTTAGGCTTAGGGTTAGGCTTAGCCTTAGACTATGGTCTAGGCTCTAGGGTTTAGGGTTAAGCTTAGCCTTAGGCCTGGGCTTTAGCGTTTAGACTTAAGTTTAGCATTAGCCTTAGGTCTAGCCGTAGGCTTTAGGGTTTAGGCTTAGTTTTAGGGTTAGGTTTAGGCTTTGTCTTAAAATTAGGCACCCAAAACCGACTTAAAAGAACCCCAGAGTCCAGAGAGAAGCGTCGCAAACCGGCGCGGACACTGGCCCCCGGCTGGCACCGACCCCTCCCACCAGCTCCCACCGTGTCGCACCTCCTCCTCTCCCTGCGCGCCTGTCTGTTGCTCCACCCGCCCTGCTCTCCCCTCCCATGCGGGGCAGCCCCAGGTGTGGTCAATGAGGATAATGAGGGACGGGCCCTGCTGGGTGCACTTTCTGTAGGGAGCTTCTGCAGGGGAGTGGTCGGTTCCGGGGGTCTCTCAAGCACTGATGATGAGAGCTTGTCGCAGGGGTTGGGGGAAGAGCCTGATGTACCTGGATTATCGCTCGAGGAAGGTGCCGAGGGATGAGCCCTGTTCCAGGAAGCAGCGCAGGAGAGGGGAGCAGTGCAGGTGAACAGGTGGGAGAGTATGGGGGTGCAGGGAAGATGCAGCTCGGACTAGAGGAAGAGCTTGGAAATTTCTTTTGTTGATACGAACATGCAAAGCAGAGAGGAAGGTGGAATATAAGCACTGTAGCTGCTCGGGCAGGTGAGCCGGGATTTACGGGAGGGAATCGCTTTCCTGAGCACCTAAAGTTCCAATTGTCTCTCTTAGGAGCGGTCGAGAAGAGTTTCTACCTTGGGGCTGATCTCCAAAGGAAGGCACATGAAACTGTTGCGGGAAGCTTAGTGCTGTAAACAGACAGTAATTGCCCCCGATATTTTAGCTACTAAAACCGATGAGTTTTATTTCCTCTATGCACAAAACCTGATGCTATTTGTTAAACTCACTTGCTAAGTTATGCATTGCTTGATGAAACCCTTGGTTCGTTTCCTAGAGAGATGATTGGTCTTGCCTTGAAAGAAAGAGAATGTCCTGGTGTCCGTGCTTTTTGCCATTTCCCCCCCCGGTTTTTCTTGTGGTGAGTCATATTGACTGGGACACACCCCCAAGGTGAGTATTCTTGTTACTGAGTACAGCAACCCCCCCTCTTTTTGCAATCAAGGAACCGTTTTCAGTGGCAATTTCTCTCTAAGGGTTAGGATTTTTATAAACTACTCTCGTGCCACCAAACCTGCTTGGGATCTCCCCCAGCTTTTGACTGTCCTTGGATTTAAAAAGCACACGCTCCCATCTTTCAACAGCAAACACACAAAATGCTCCTGACCCACAGCATAACCTTAAGGATGGGCACTCCCACCTCGCCATTCTGACGGAGAGCCGTCGAGCATCCTCAACCCACCCATCGGATCTGAGTATAGCAGCACAGACACGGCAATGCCGAGGGCGGGAACAGCAGCCCCGCTGATGGCATTCGTGCAGCAGGAGACACGCACAGAGGGACAAGGAGAGAAAGGCTTTTTGTAAAATCTAGGTAATTCAGGGATGAAATGAATATTTTGACCATAAAATTGAAGGTAAACTGTAGGGGACAGAGTGTATATTTAGAATGTAATAACTCAATCACTCACACTCAGTGACCATCAGACACACTCAGAAACACTCAGAAACTGTAACACACTCAAACACACTTGAACACATTCAAACACACCCAGACAAACTGAAACAGACTTGAAAGCACTAAGACACAGTCAGACACACTTAGACACACCCAGACACACTCGCACACACTCAGACAAATTAGCAGACACACAGATATTCTCAGGCACACTCAGACACACTCTCACAAAGACAGACACACTTAAACACAGACACACTCAGGAACACACAGACACACTCGCACATGCTCAGACACAACTGTAAACACACTCACACACTCAGACGAACTTAAACAGCCTCACAACCAGAAACATTCCATCACACTCAGATATGCTCAGAGACACTCAGACACACTCGCATACAGCCAGACACATTTAAAATCACTCAGACACAGTCAAGCACAGTCCCACACACCCAGAGACACTCAGACACACTCGCACACACTCAGACACACTTGAGCACCCTCAAACACACTCAGACACACTCAGACAAACGCAAACACACTCCCACACATCCAGACACACTCAGAACTATTCGCAAACATTCACCCACATTCTCACACTCTCAGACACATTCGGACACATTCACACAGACTCACACACACTCAGAGACACTCAGACACACTCGCACTCGCTAGGACACAACTGCAAACACACTCACACACTCAGACACACTTAGACACACTTGCACACTCCCAGACACATTCCCTCACAATCAGATACGCTGAGTCACTCAGACACACTCACACACAGCCAGACACACTTAAACACACTCAGACACACTCAAGCAGAGTCCCACACACCCAGAGACTCAGACATACTCAGGCAGCCTCAGACACAATCGCAGACACTCAGACACACCTGCAAACACTGACAAACAATCAGAACCATAAATATATGCTCAGGCACACTCACGAACCCTGAGACACACTCGCACACACCCAGACACACTAAGATACATTCCGACACACTAAGACACACTCAGGTAAGCCCAGAATCATTCAGACACACTCGCACACACTCACACACTCACACACTCTCAGACACGCTCAGACACACTCATACACACTTGCACATGCTCAGACTCAACTGCAAACACATGCACACTCAGACACACTTAGACACACTCACACACACCAAGACACATTCGCTCACACTCAGACACACTCAGACACACTCTCACAAAGCCAGACACACTTAGACACACTCACACACACTCACACACACTCGCACACACCCAGACACACTCAGATACACTCAGACACACTCGCACACACACAGATAGTCTCAGACACACTCAGGCACACCCAGACAAACTCGCACACACTCGCACGCACTCACACACACTCAGACACGCTCAGACATTCTCAGACACACTCAGACACTCAGACACAGGCACACTCAGAAACACTCAGACACACTCGCAAACGGTCAGACACAACTGCAAACACACTCGAACACTCAGACACACTCAGACACAATCAGGCAAACCCAGACACACTCAGACACACTCAGACACACTCAGACACACTGGTACACGCAGAGACATAACTGCAAACACACTCGCATACTCAGACACACTGACACAGACACACTCAGACACAATCGCATACACACAGACACACCTGCAAACACTGAGAAACAATAAGAACAATATATATATGCTCTGGTACACTCACGCACACTCATACACACTTGCACACACCCAGACACACTGAGATACACTCACACACACTCACATACAGTCAGATACACTCAGACACTCTCATACACACTCGCATACAATCGCACACACTCACACACACTCAGACATACGCAGACACACTCAGACGCAGTCGCACACACCCAGACACATTCGCATACAATCGCACACACTCACACACAATCGCACACATTCACACACAGACATTTGCAGACACACTCAGACACAGTCACACACACCCAGACACATTCGCTCATAGTCAGACAGACTTAGACACACTCAGAAACACTATCAAAAAACCAGACACAGACACACTCAGGCAAACTGACACACTCAAACACAATCGCATACACTCAGACACACCTGCAAACACTGACAAACAGTCAGACCAATAAATATATGCTCAGGCACACTCACCCACACTGAGACACACTCGCACTCACCCAGACACACTCAGTTACACTCCGACACACTCAGACGCACTCAGGCAAACCCAGACACACTCACACACACTCAGACACACTCAGAAATACTCAGACACAGTCGCACATGCTCAGACACAACTGCAAACACACGCACAATTAGACACACTTAAACACACTCGCACACACCCAGACACATTCGCTCACACTCAGACACGCTCAGAAAAAATCGCATTCTCTCAGATACAACTGCAAACACTCCGTCGCTCTTAGAGACACTCAGAGATACTCAGATACCGTCACACATACTCAGACCCACTCATACAAAACTGCCAACACTCAAACACACTCAGACCCATCAATACACGCTCAGACTACACTCAGGCAACGTCACACACGCTCAGACACACCTGAGAACACTGAGAAGCAATCATACCCATAAATACATGCTCAGGAGCACTCAAGCACAGTGAGACACACTCACGCACACACAGACACACTCAGATACACTCAGACACTTTGACACACACTCGAACACACTCAGACACAATCTAGAACACTACCACACATCTAGACACACTCAGAAATATCCGCACAGATTCAGACACACTCTCTCATGTTCAGCCATACCCAGACAGACTCGCACACCTATACATACTGAGACAGATTCACACACACTCAGACTCGAACACACTCAGACACACTCAAACACAATCCGACACATTCAGAAATCTAAATACGTTCTCAGACTCTCTCAGGCACACAAGTACTTAAACACACAGACACACTCAGATACAGTCAGACACGCTCAGAGACAGTCCCACACACTCACACACGCGTAGACACAAAGGCTCGCACACACTCAGATAAACTCAGACACACTCTGAGAGTCACACAAAATCAGACACTCTCGTGCTCCCTGAGACAAATAAAGACGCAGACACTCTCACACGTAGAATCACTGAGAGACACTCTTGTTCACTCAGATGTGTTCTTCCGCATTTAGACACAGACATAATCGTACACTGGCAAAGAGACACACTCTGACGCACAAAGTCAGACACGCTCTATCACACTGAGATACACTCACTCGTACGCACAAGTTTAGACACACTTTAAAACACTCTGACACAGCCCCACACTATCAGAGATACTCTAAGAATCTCAGAGGCAATCAAACAGGCTCAGACCCACTTGCACAACCTCAAACACTTTACAATCACTGAGAGAGACGAACGGACTCATAAGCACTTGAAAACAGTCGAAGGCGAGCAGACTAACATGCACTCAGGCACAGACACACCCAGAAACACTTATTCACAGAATCAGACATCTTTAGACACCTGTGACACGATTAGGCTATATCTATCACAATCAGACACACTCAAGCACGGTGAGGCACTTCTGCAGAAAGTCTCGCACTCTCTCACTCCTTGGACTCAGTAAACAAGCCTCGGAGAGGCTCACAATTACTCAGACATAGATACACATTTTCACACAACCTTAAACTTCTGAGACATAGTAGCAGATACTCATTCTCCTTTTCACACACAATGAGAGATACTCGCATAGGCTCTCACACTTGTCTTCAATAAAAAAATCGGAAATACATTCTCCTGTAGAAGTACGAAAAATCTCAGGAAAAAATCAGACAAATTGGGAAACACTCCGAGACCTATTTAATGTGTGTGCATTTGTCTGAATGTGCGTGTGTTCGAGTGTCGGTGAGTTCGTGTGAGCATGTTTGTGTTTGTCTGTGTTGTAACATGTGCGAATGTGTCTGAGTTGTAGAGAATGTGCGTAAGGGTGCGTAATTTCAGTCAAATGTGTGAGTTTGTCTGAGCATCTGTGAGTGTGGTCGACTGTTCCTGAACCAGTCTGATTTTGTGCGAATGTGTGCGAGTGTATTTTGGTGTGTTTCAATTATCGGATTCTTCTGAGTTTTCTACATTTTTCTTGGTTTTCTATCATTTCTGCCTGTTTTACTGTGTAAGCGTGTGTGGTTTTAGCAAGGCTATCAGATGATGTGCGAGAGGACGTGTAAGTGTTTGTGGGCTTGTCTGCCTGTAAGATTGTATGAATTTGTTCATGGGTGTCATTGTGTGTCTGGGTGTGTCACAGTGTTTTCACGGGTGCGCCAAATTTTGTTAGTTTTTTCGAGTGTGTCTTAGGCTTTCTGACTGTTTCTCTTTTTTTGGCCCTAATTGCTACTTTGTTTTATTGTGTATTAATGTACCTAGTTGTGCAGGATTTTTTCCTCAGTGTGTCTATGTGTGTATGGGAGTGCGTTTGTTGAAATTTTTTTTCGTGTGCAGTTGTTTGTGACAGTGTCTGGGTGTTTCTGACTCTGTCTTGTGTTTGTGTGTATTTGCATGTGTTGGCTTTTGTATGGTTTTTTGTTAGAGTGTGTGGTTGAGACCCATTGTGTCCGGGATTTTATGAGTTTGGATGTTTGCAAGGATGTCCGGTGGATTGCAAGTGTGTTTTCGTGTGTTATGCTTGTGCAGATGTGTTTTTGTGTTCTCCCCTGTGCACGGGTCTGTCGACCTTTACAAAGTTGTGGATGGGTGTGCTCGTGTGTTCTTGTGCTTTTACAGGTAAACCTGAGTGTGCTCGGGTTTGCACAAGTGCGATTGGTTGCGTTTGGCTGAACCTGCCTGTTTTCCTTTCTGCACGGGTTTACTTCGGTGTTCTCGACCGTATAGGGTGTTTTTCGGTGCGCTCACCTGCGCACCCCCGTGTACACAGAAGAACACGCGACCGGCGAATGACTGACCTTGCAGCTAGGAAAGAAAGCCCTGAGCCCTCCATCTCTTTTCTGCTGCTGCACCACTCTCTGCACTACATCTACAGCATGCTCTTTCTGCCAGGATCTTCTTGCTCTGGGAGTAATATATTTCTGTATTTAATTGTGACATTCGGACTGCAACTTTCAAGGCAGTTGGCTTCCAATTGAGTGAGTGCTCTTCGAGAAACAAAAGAAAGACCTTACCCTCTGTCTCTCTTATGCAGTTGCTGCGCAGATTTCCTCACTACCTGCACAACAAGATCTTTCTGCGGAGGAATATTTCTGGTAAAAACCTTCTTCCATATTGAATTTTGACCCCTGCACATCTTCTCGCTTCACAGTGCGCCTACCTGCAAACAACTGCCATTCCAGCCAATGTCACTCCGTCTCTACTGCGCAGTTTTTTCTCCACTCTCGGCACAACAGGCACAGCTAGCGCTATATTCCCGGGCCCTTTTGTTCTTAAAGGACACTGCCCCGGTCGAAAATTCTTGGTGTTCACCTAGTACCGTTACTGGTGCAGCAACTGCATTTGAGACAGAGGGTCAGACCTCTCTTTCCTGCTTGGAAGGCAGTACTTCACCTGCTGATTTCCATGAGTGCTTTCGCGTGGTCTCCCGAGTTAACTCACCAAACAGACCTCAGAACACACAAACCCAGTCGTTCACCCTCAAACACACTTGTGCACACCAGAACACACACTGGAAGACCAAATCAGAGCCGTGCACACCTGAGCACACCCATGAACACAGCATACCCAGGCATACCCTTGCGCATTATTTTTCACCCGCACACAACCAGAAAAACCAAAAGTCAGTCACACACACAGACATTCGCACACACTAAGAGAGAATAAAAAAAAGTTTTATTTTTGTGTACGTGTGTGTATCTGTGTGTGCGAAAGTGTTTGTGATTGGTTACAGGAGTGTTTCTCGGTGAGTTCTTGCGGGTGTATTTGGATTATCTCCGGTGTGCCCGGGTGTGCACAGGTATTCTTGGTTTTGCTCTGATGTGCACGAGTCTCTTTGGTTGTGCACAGATGCGCTTGGGGAATTCCAGTGTTTTCAGGTCTGCAAGTATGTTCTTTTTTGTGTTCCCGTGTGCACAGGTGAGTATACAGAAACACATCTCTGCAAACCTGCCGGTGAACAAACTACTATCCAAACAGGAAAGAAATCCATGATCTTTGGTCTCTCCTGAGAGGGTGTTGCACCATTCTCGGAACTTCATAATGCTCTTCTACTCCGGGTAGTTTTGCTCTGCGAGCAATATATTTCCTTATACAATTTTGACCCTCGGACGCTCAACTTTCTCTTCTCCCATCCGGTACAGGTAGCCCACACCACACAGGGTTGGCCATCTTCACGCTCAAAAACTGAAAGCCAAACTCATGGACCCAAAAATCATGTCGCCCGTGCCACACCGAGTGGTGACCCACCCTCTCGCTCTTCTGCTCTGCTTTCCTCCGATTCTGCTGGACACCCTGTCTGCTGGCCTCTGAACAAAAAAAAGCACTCTTCAGCTCACCTAAGAAGCTCAATGAAATCTCAGTGAACCTTTTCATAGTTCTCAAAGTCAGTCAGGAAAACTAGGTCATCTACATTCTGCATTCATCCTCACGGCCAATCTTCGCCAACGAAGATTTGAGAAAAGCCTCTACCCACTTTTGCTACAAGAGTGGGGGTGATACAGGGCTTTGGAACGGCGGGTAAGACCTTCGAGCTTGCGCAATGGATTTTTTTATGTTAGACTTTAAGAGCTGAACTGAACCTACCCTTTAAACCTAAGGTTCATCTGCTGGAGCCGAGTGAGCTTGGATGGTGGCAGCCATGTCCTCAGGACATAGGTTGCGTTTGAAGTGATCTTCCCATAGATGGATGGCCTTACAGGGCTGAACGAGCTCCATCTGCCCTGGTTTAGAGTTGTCCTTCTATTCTGCATTAATACATGTAAAACAACAAGAAAAAATCACGACCTTGCCAGGCATTTCCCATCATGTCCACAAAACCCTGCTTTCAGGTCTGCATTCAGAAGGACCATGACTACCCCATCCCAAGGAATTACACAGTCATCCTATCAGGCAGCTAGGTGCACCCACGAGGGCTCTTATATCTACTCCACCTACCTCCCCCTCATCTACACATCAGGGTAGAGCAGCTCCAGGACAAACACACGCACACCTGACACAGGACACAACAAACGTGCGGTGCAATGAGGAGAGAAAGCATTGAACAAGAAGCAGAACTCCAAGAATCGAGACGCTCTTGAGCGAAAAAACCTACGCAATTGCGACGGTGAGCTGAGAATGCCGTACGGAAGCCTGCGGAAAAACTCCAAGATAACCGCCTTGGTAAAGAAGGGCCTGTCAAAAGAGCTCACAGAGACGTGCCACAATGCTACGTGGCATGGAAGATTGGGAGGATGGGAGGAACAATACCCCCTCCTTTACGGTGGATAACTGGAGAGCGTGGCCGATGACAGAGCCAGAAAAGCGGACGCAAAATACACCCGACTATAAGATTCCAAGATGCGATTACGATGCAAGATTGCATGTCAAGGAACAGATGGTATGGGCACCGTGCCAAGGACAAGAGCAAGACCCCGGGGATGATGCCCGAAGCTTCCTATAAATTTATTTCGGGGCAGAACGCAAAGACGTAAACTGAGAAACCATGAGACATGCAAGACTGACTAGAGAAACTACGCGACAGAGACCGGAACTACTCTGCCCTGCACAGCCCAGTGTTGTGCTCAAAATAAACCACTCCCCCCAGGTGAACTACAGGACCTGTTATTGGACATCTGTTCCCCTACGCTCATGTCAAAAACCATCCCAAACATGCCCAGCCTGCTACCCTCCTGTCTGACTGTGTGTGAGTGTGTCTGAGCGTGTCTGAGTTTGTCTGAGTGTGAGCGAAAGTGTCGGGGTGTGTTTCTAAGTATGTGAGTGTGTCTGATGGTGCGCGAATATTTCTGAATGTGTCTGGATGTGTGGGAGTGTGCTTGAGTGTGTGGGAGTGTGTCTGAGTGTGCTCAAGCTTGTGTGAGTGTGTGCGAGTGTGTCTTGGCTGTGTGCGAGCGTGTCTGATTGTATGCGAGTGTGTCTGAGTGTTTCTGAACATGACTGAGTGTTTCTGAGTGTGTCTGAGTGTGTCTGAGCGTGTCGGAGTGTATCTGAGTGTGTCTGGGTGTGTGTGAGTGTGTCTGAGTGTGCCTGAGTGTGTCTGAGTGTTTCTGAGTGTGTCTGAGTGTGTCGGAGTGTATTCAAGTGTACCTGAGTGTGTCTGAGAGTGGGTGAGTGTTTCTGAGTGTGTCTAAGTGTGTCTGAATGTGTGCGAATGTTTCTGAATGTGTCTGGATGTGTGGGTGTGTGCTTGAGTGTGTCTGAGTGCGTCTGAGTGTGTTTGAGTGTGCTCAAGTGTGTCTGAGTGTGTGCAAGTGTGTCTGGGCATCTCTCAGTGTGCCTGAGTGTGTCTGGCTGTGTGTGAGTGTGTCTGAGCGTGTCTGAGTGCGTCTGAGTGTGAGCGAAAGTGTCGGGGTGTGTGCGAGTGTGTCTGAGTGTGCCTGAGTTTGCCTGAGCTTATATTTATGGGTCTGATTGTTTCTCAGTGTTTGCAGGTGTGTCTGAGTGTTTGCTGGTGTGTCTCCGTGTGTCTGAGTGTCTGGAGGTGCATCTGAGTGTGCTCAAGTCTGTATGAGTGTGTAAGAGTGTGCCTTAGTGTGTGAGAGAGTGTCTGAATGTCTCGGAGCATATCTGAGTGTGTCTGAGTGTGCCTGAGTGTGTCTGAGTGTGTGTGAGACTGTGTGAGTGTGTCTGAGTGTGTCTGAGTGTTTCTGAGCGTGTCGGAGTGTATCTGAGTGTGTCTGGGTGTGTGCATGTCTGAGCGTGTCTGAGCGTGTCTGAGTGTTTCTGAGTGTGTGTGAGAGTGTGCGAGTGTGTCTGAGTGTGTCTTAGTGCGTCTGAGCATGTAAGAGTGTGCCTTAATGTGTGAGAGAGTGTCTGAGTGTTTCTGAGTGTGCCTGAGTGTGTCTGAGTGTGTGTGAGAGTGTGCGAGTGTGTCTGGGTGTGCCTGAGTGTTTCTGAGCATGTCGGAGTGTATCTGAGTGTGTCTGGGTGTGTGCAAGTGTGTCTGAGTGTGCCTGAGTGTGCCTGAGTGTGTCGGAGTGTGTTGGAGTGTGTTCAAGTGTGCCTGAGTGTGTCTGAGAATGCATGAGTGTTTCTGAGGGTGTGAGTGTGTCTGAATGTGTGCAAATGTTTCTGAATGTGTCTGGATGTGTGGGTGTGTGCTTGAGTGTGTCTGAGTGCGTCTGAGTGTGTTTGAGTGTGCTCAAGTGTGTCTGAGTGTGTGCGAGTGTGTCTGGGCATCTCTCAGTGTGCCTGAGTGTGTCTGGCTGTGTGTGAGTGTGTCTGAGTGTGCCTGAGTGTCTGAGTGTGCCTGAGTGTGTCTGAGTGTGCCTAAGTGTGTCTGAGTGTTTCTGAGTGTGTCAGAGGGTCTCTGAGTGTTCCTGAGCATGTCTGAGTGTGTGCCTGAGCGAGTCTGAGTGTGCCTGAGTGTGCGAATGTGTGTGTCCGAGTGTGCCTGAGTGTTTCTGAGCATGTCGGATTGTATCTGAGTGTGTCTGGGTGTGTCTGAGTGTGTCTGAGTGTGTCTGAGAGAGTGTGAGTGTTTCTGAGTGTGTGAGAGTGTGTCTGAATGTGTGCGAATGTTTCTGAATGTGTCTGGATGTGTGGGTGTGTGCTTGAGTGTGTCTGAGTGCGTCTGAGTGTGTTTGAGTGTGCTCCAGTGTGTCTGAGTGTGTGCGAGTGTGTCTGGGCATCTCTCAGTGTACCTGAGCGTGTCTGGCTGTGTGTGAGTGTGTCTCAGAGTGTCTGAGTGTGTGTGAGAGTGTGCGAGTGTGTCTGGGTGTACCTGAGTGTTTCTGTGCGTGTCGGAATGTATCTTAGTGTGTCTGGGTGTGTGTAAGTGTGTCTGAGTGTGCCTGAGTGTGACTGAGTGTTCCTGAGTGTGCCTGAGTGTGACTGAGTGTTTCTGAGTGTGTCTGAGTGTGTCTGGGTGTGAGGGAGTGTGCATGAGTGTGTCTGAGTGTGTTTAAGTGTGTCTGGCTGTGTGCGAGCGTGTCTGAGTGTATGCGAGTGTGTCTGAGTGTTTCTGAACATGTCTGAGTGTTTCTGAGTGTGTCTGAGGGTGTCTGAGGGTGTCTGAGTGTGTCTGGGTGTGTGGGAGTGTGCTTGAGTGTGTCTGAGTGTGTTTAAGTGTGTCTGGCTGTGTGCAAGCGTGTCTGACTGTATGCGAGTGTGTCTGAGTGTTTCTGAACATGTCTGAGTGTTTCTGAGTGTGTCTGAGTGTGTCTGAATGTGTGCGAATGTTTCTGAATGTGTCTGGATGTGTGGGTGTGTGCTTGAGTGTGTCTGAGTGCATCTGAGTGTGTTTGAGTGTGCTCAAGTGTGTCTGAGTGTGTGCGAGTGTGTCTGGGCATCTCTCAGTGTGCCTGAGTGTGTCTGGCTGTGTGTGAGTCTGTCTGAGCGTGTCTGAGTGTGTCTGAGTGTGAGAGAATGTGTCTGGCTGTGTGCGAGTCTTTCTGAGTGTGTCTGAGTGTGTCTGAGTGTGTCTGAGTGTGTCTGAGTGTGTCTGAGCGTGTCTGAGTGTTTCTGAGTGTGTGCGAGTGTGTCTGAGTGTGCCTGAGTTTGCCTGAGCTTATATTTATGGGCCTGATTGTTTCTCAGTGTTTGCAGGTGTGTCTGAGTGTTTGCAGGTGTGTCTCAGTGTGTCTGAGTGTGTGCAGTTGCATCTGAGTGTGCTTGAGTCTGTATGAGTGTGTCTGAGTGTGTCTTAGTTCGTCTGAGTGTGTAAGAGTGTGCCTTAGTGTGTGAGAGAGTGTCTGAGTGTGTCGGAGTGTGTTCAAGTGTGTCTGAGCGTGTCTGAGTGTGCCTGAGTGTGTCTGCGTGTGTGTTAGAGTGTGCGAGTGTGTCTGGGTGTGCCTGAGTGTTTCTGTGCGTGTTGGAGTGTATCTGAGTGTGTCTGGGTGTGTGTAAGTGTGTCTGAGTGTGCCTGAGTGTGCCTGAGTGTGACTGAGTGTGACTGAGTGTTTCTGAGTGTGTCTGAGTGTGTCTGGGTGTGTGGGAGTTTGCTTGAGTGTGTCTGAGTGTGTTTAAGTGTGTCTGGCTGTGTGCGAGCGTGTCTGAGTGTATGCGAGTGTGTCTGAGTGTTTCTGAATGTGTCTGAGTGTGTCTGAGTGTTTCTGAGCCTGTCGGAGTGTATATGAGTGTGTCTGAGTGTGTCTGAGTGTGCCTGAGTGTTTCTGAGCGTGTCGGAGTGTATATGAGTGTGTCTGAGTGTGTCTGAGTGTGCCTGAGAGTGTCTGAGTGTGTCTGAAAGTGTGTGAGTGTTTCTGAGTGTGTGAGTGTGTCTGAATGTGTGCGAATTTTCCTGAATGTGTCTGGATGAGTGGGAGTGTGCTTCATTGTGTCTGTGTTTGAGTGTGCCTGAGTGTTTCTGAGTGTGTAGGAGTGTATCTGAGTGTGTCTGTGTGTGTGCGTGTGTCTGAGCGTGTCTGAGTGTGTCTTTGTGTGTCTGAGGGTTTGTGAGTGTTTCTGAGTGTGTGAGTGTGTCTGAATGTGTGCGAATGTTTCTGAATGTGTCTGGATGTGTGGGAGTGTGCTTGAGTGTGTCTGAGTGCGTCTGACTGTGTTTGAGTGTGCTCAAGTGTGTCTGAGTGTGTGCGAGTGTGTCTGGGCATCTCTCAGTGTGCCTGAGTGTGTCTGGTGGTGTGTGTGTGACTGTCTGAGCGAGTCTGAGTGTGTCTGAGTGTTTCTGAATGTGTCTGGCTGTGAGCGAGTCTTTCTGAGTGTGTCTGAGCGTGTCTGAGTGTTTCTGAGTGTGTGCGAGTGTGTCTGAGTGTGCCTGAGTTTGCCTGAGCTTATATTTATGGGCCTGATTGTTTCTCAGTGTTTGCAGGTGTGTCTGAGTGTTTGCAGGTGTGTCTCAGTGTGTCTGAGTGTGTGCAGTTGCATCTGAGTGTACTTGAGTCTGTATGAGTGTGTCTGAGTGTGTCTGAGTTCGTCTGAGTGTGTAAGAGTGTGCCTTAGTGTGTGAGAGAGTGTCTGAGTGTGTCGGAGTGTATTCAAGTGTGTCTGAGTGTGTCTAAGTGTGTCAGAGTGTGTGCAAGTGTGTGCGAGTGTGTCTGAGTGTTTCCGAGTGTGTCTGAGTCTGCCTGAGCGTGTCTGAGCGTGCCTGAGTGTGCCTGAGTGTGTGGGAGAGTGTGCGAGTGTGTCTGGGTGTGCCTGAGTGTTTCTGTGCGTGTCGGAGTGTGTCTGAGTGTGTCTGGGTGTGTGCAAGTGTTTCTGAGTGTGTCTGAGCGTGTCTGAGTGTTTCTGAGTGTGTCTGAGTGTTTCTGGCTGTGTGCGAGTGTGTCTGAGTGTGCCTGAGTGTGTCTGAGTGTATGCGAGTGTGTCTGAGTGTTTCTGAGCGTGTCTGATTATGTCTGTGTCTGAGTGTGTGCTATTGTGTCTGAGTGCTTCTGAGTGTGTTTGAGTGTGCCTAAGTGTGCGAGTGTCCCTGAGCGTGGCTGAGTGTGCGTGAGAGTGTGCGAATGTGTTTGTCTGAGTGTGCCTGAGTGTTTCTGAGCATGTCCGAGTGGGTCTGAGCGTGTCGGAGTGTGCCTGAGTGTGTCTGAGAGTGAGTGTTTCTGAGTGTGTGAGAGTGTGTCTGAATGTGTGTGAATGTTTCTGAGTGTGTCTGGATGTGTGGGAGTGTGCTTGAGTGTGTCTGAGTGTGCCTGAGTGTGTCTGAGTGTGCCTGAGTGTGTCTGAGAGTGAGTGTTTCTGAGCGTGTGGGAGTGTGTCTGAATGTGTGCGAATGTTTTTGAGTGTGTCTGGATATGTGGGAGTGTGCTTGAGTGTGTCTGAGTGTGTTTAAGTGTGTCTGGCTGTGTGGGAGTGTGTCTCAGCGTATCAGAGTGTGAGCGAATGTGTCTGGGTGTGTGTAAGTGTGTCTGAGTGTGCGCAAGTGTGTCTGACTGTGTCTGAGTGTGTGTGAGTGTGAGTGTGTGAGAATCTCTCAGCGTGTCTGAGTGTGTCTGAGTGTGTCTGAGTGTATCTGAGTGTGTTTGGGTGTGTAGGAGTGGGCTTGAGTGTGTTTACGTGTGTCTGGCTTTGTGCGAGTGTGTCTGAGAGTATCTGAGTGTGAGCGAATGTGTCTGGGTGTGTGCGAGTGTGTCTGAGTGTGCCTGAGTGTGTCTGAGAGTGTGTGAGTGTTTTTGAGTGTGTGAGAGTGTGTCTGAATGCGTGCGAATATTTCTGAGTGTCTGGATATGTGGGAGTGTGTGTGTGTCTGAGTGTGTCTGAGTGTGTTTGAGTGTGCTCAAGTTTGTCTGAATGTACCTGTGTGTCTGAGCTTGTCTGAGTGTATCTGAGTGTGTCTGGATATGTGGGAGTGGGCTTGAGTGTGTCTGAGTGTGCCTGAGTGTGTCTGAGAGTGTGTGAGTGTTTCTGAGTGTGTGTGAGTGTGTCTGAATGTGTGCGAAAGTTTCTGAGTGTGTCTGGATATGTGGGAGTGGGCTTGAGTGTGTCTGAGTGTGTTTAAGTGTGTCTGGCTGCGTGGGAGTGTGTCTGAGCATATCAGAGTGTGAGCGAATGTGTCTGGGTGTGTGTAAGTGTGTCTGAGTGTGCGCAAGTGTGTCTGACTGTGTCTGAGTGTGAGTGTGAGTGTGTGAGAATCTCTCAGCGTGCCTGAGTGTGTCTGAGCGTGTCTGAGTGTATCTGAGTGTGTTTGGGTGTGTAGGAGTGGGCTTGAGTGTGTCTGACTGTGTTTACGTGTGTCTGGCTTTGTGCGAGTGTGTCTGAGTGTGTCTGAGAGTATCAGAGTGTGAGCGAATGTGTCTGGGTGTGTGCGAGTGTGTCTGAGTGTGCCTGAGTGTGTCTGAGTGTGTCTGAGTTTGTCTGCGTGTGTGGGACTCTGCTTGAGTGTGTCTGAGTGTGTTTAAGTGTGTCTGGCTGTGTGGGAGTGTGTCTGAGAGTGTGTGAGTGTTTTTGAGTGTGTGAGAGTGTGTCTGAATGAGTGCGAATGTTTCTGAATGTGTCTGGATATGTGGGAGTGTGCTTGAGTGTGTCTGAGAGTATCTGAGTGTGAGCAAATGTGTCTGGCTTTGTGCGAGTGTGTCTGAGTGTGTCTGAGAGTATCTGAGTGTGAGCGAATGTGTCTGGGTGTGTCTGAGTGTGTCTGCGTGTGCCTGAGAGTGTGTGAGTGTTTCTGAGTGTGTGAGAGTGTGTCTGAATGTGTGCAAATGTTTCTGAGTGTGTCTGGATATCTGGGAGTGTGCTTGAGTGTGTCTGAGTGAGTCTGAGTGTGCCTGAGCATGTAGTTATAGGTCTGATTGTTTCCCAGTGTTTGCAGGTGTGTCTGAGTGTGTCTTAGCGTTTGCAGCTGTGTCTGAGTGTGTCTAAACATGTGTGAGTGTATCTGAGCATCTCTGAGTGGCTCTGAGTCTGTGCCAATATGTCTGAGAGTGCCTGAGTGTGTCTGAGTGTTTGAGAATGTATCTGAATCTGTGGAATGTTTCTGAGTGTGTCTGGATGTGTGGGAGTGTGCTTGAGTGTGTCTCAGTGTGTCTGAGTGTTTCTGAGTGTGCTGAAGTCTGTCTGAGTGTGTGCGAGTGTGTCGGAGCGTCTCTCAGTGTGCCTGAGTGTGTCTAAGCGTGTCTGAGTGTGTCAGTGTGGTCAAATATGTCTGAATGTACCTGACTGTGTCTGAGCTTGTCTGTGTGTATCTGAGTGTGTCTGAGTGTGTTTGAGTGTGCTCAAGTGTGTCTGAGTGTGCCTAAGTGTGTCTGGCTTTGTGAGAGTGTGTATGAGTGTGTCTGAGAAAATCTGTGTGTGTCTGAATGGGTCTGGGTGTGTGCGAGTGTGTCTGAGTGTGCCTGAGTGTGTCTGAGAGTGGGTGAGTGTGTCTGAGTGTGTTTGAGTGTGCTCAAGTGTGTCTGTGTGTGTGCGAGTGTGTCTGAGCGTGTGCGAGTGTGTCTGAATGTTTCTGAGTGTGGCTGAGTGTGTCTGTGCGTGTCTGAGTGTATCTGAGTGTGTCTCAGTGTGCATGAGTGTGCCTGAGCATATATTTATGGGTGTGATTGTTTGTCAGTGTTTGCAGGTGTGTCGGAGTGTATGCAATTTTGTCTGAGCGAGTCTGAGTGTGTCTGGCTTTGTGAGATTGAGTCTGAGTGTGTCTGAGAATATCTGTGTGTGTGCGAATGTGTCTGGGTGTGTGCAAGTCGGTCTGAGTGTGCCTGAGTGTGTTTGAGAGTGGGTGAGTGTCTGAGAGTGTGTCTGAATGTGTGCGAATATTTCTGAGTGTGTCTGGATGTGTGGGAGTGTACTTGAGTGTGTCTGTGTCTGAGTTTGCTCAAGTGTATCTGGGTGTGTGCGCGTGTGTCTAAGTGTGTCTGAGTGTGCGAGCGTGTTTGCAGCTGTGTCTGAGCCTTTGCGAGTGTGTTTGAGTGTTTCTGAGTGTGTCTGAGCGTCTCTCAGTGTGCCTGAGTGTGTCTGAGAGAGTCTGAGTGTGTCTGAGTGTGTCCGGGGGGGTGGGACTGTGCTTGAGTGTGTCTGAGTGTGCTTAAGTGTGTCTGGCTGTGTGCGAGTGTGTCTGAGTGTGTCTGAGCGTATCTGAGTGTGTTTAAGTGTGTCTGGGTTTGTGCCAGTGTGTCTAAGTGTGTCTGAGTATGCGAGTGTGTTTCCAGTTGTGTCTGAGCGTCTGCGAGTGTGTTTGAGTTTTTCTGAGTGTGTGTGAGTGTATATGAGCGTGTCTGAGTGTGTCTGAGTGCATGTGAGTGTGTCTGAGTCTGTGTGGGTGTGCGCAAGTGTGTCTGTATGTGTCTGGGTTTGCCTGAGTGTGTCTGAGTGTGTCGGAGTGTGTCTGAGCGTATCTGAGTGTGTCTCAGTGTGAGTGTGTGTGAGTGTGTCTGAGCATGTGCGAGTGTGTTTGAGTGTTTCTGAGTGTGTCTGAGCGTATCTGAGTGTGTCTCAGTGTGAGTGTGTGTGAGTGTGTATGAGTGTGTGTGAGTGTGTGCGAGTGTGTCTGAGTGTGTCTGGGTTTGCCTGAGTGTGTCTGAGCGTATCTAAGTGTGTCTGAGTGTGACTGAGTGTGTGTGAGCGTGTTAGAGTGTGAGTGTGTGAGAGTGTGCCTGAGTGTGTCTGGGTGTGCCTGAGTGTGTCTGAGTGTGTCGGAGTATACCTGAGTGTGTCTGGGTTTGTGCGAGTGTGTCTGAGTGTGTCTGAGCGTATCTGAGCGCGCCTGAGTGTGTGTGAGTGTGTGTGTGTGCGAGTGTGTCTGAGTGTATCTGGGTGAGCCTGAGAGTGTCTGAGTTTGTCGGAGTATATCTGAGTGTGTCTGGCTTTGTGCCAGTGTGTCTCAGTGTGCGTGAGTGTGCCTGAGCATCTATTTATGGGTCTGATTGTTTGTCAGTGTTTGCAGGTGTGTCTGAGTGTATGCGATTGTGTCTGAGCTTGTCTGAGTGTGTCTGAGTGTGTCTGAGTGTGTCTAAGTGTGTCTGGCTTTGTGAGATTGTGTCTGAGTGTGTCTGAGAATATTTGTGTGTGTGTGAGTGTGTCTGAGTGTGCCTGAGTGTGTTTGAGAGTGGGTGAGTGTTTCTGAGTGTGTGAGAGTGTGTCTGAATGTGTGTGAATGTTTCTGAGTGCGTCTGGATGTGTGGGAGTGTGCTTGAGTGTGTTTGAGTGTGTCTGAGTTTGCTCAAGTGTGTCTGAGTGTGTGCGAGTGTGTCTGAGCGTCTCTCAGTGTGCCTGAGTGTGTCTGAGAGTGTCTGAGTGTGTCTGAGTGTGTCTGGGTGTGTGGGACTGTGCTTGAGTGTGTCTGAGTGTTTAAGTGTCTCTGGCTTTGTGCGAGTGTGTCTGAGTGTGTCTTAGCGTATCTGAGTGTGAGCGAATGTGTCTGGGTGTGTGCGAGTGTTTCTAAGTGTGTCTGAGTGTGCGAGTGTGTTTGCAGTTGTGTCTAAGCATGTGCGAGTGTGTCTGAGTGTTTCTGAGTGTTTCTGGGTTTGCCTGAGTGTGTCTGAGTTTTCTCAAGTGTGTCTGAGCATGTGCGAGTGTGTCTGAGCGTCTCTCAAGTGTGTCTGAGTGTGTCTGAGAGTGTCTGAGTGTGTCTGAGTGTGTCTGGGTGTGTGGGACTGTGCTTGAGTGTGTCTGTTTAAGTGTGTCTGGCTTTGTGCGAGTGTGTCTGTGTGTCTTAGCGTATCTGAGTGTGAGTGAATGTTTTTGGGTGTGTAGGTGTGTCTGAGTGTGTCTAAGTGTGTCTGAGTGTTTCTGAGTGTGTTCAAGTGTGTGTGAGTGTCTGTGAGTGTGTGTGAGTGGGTCTGAGTGTGTGCGAGTGTGTGTGAGTGTGTGCGAGTGTGCTTGAGTGTGTCTAAGTGTATCTGAGTGTGTCTGAATGTGTGCGAGTGTTTTTGCAGTTGTGTCTGAGAGTGTGTGAGTGTGTCTGAGTGTTTCTGAGTGTGTGTGAGTGTGTTTGAGTGTATGCGATTGTGTCTGAGCACGTCTGACTGTATCTGAGTGTGTTTACATGTGTGCGAGTGTGTCTGAGTGTCTCTGGGTGTGACTGGGTGTGTCTGAACGTCTCTGAGCATATCTGAGTGTGTCTGAGTGTGTCTAAGTGTGTGCGAGTGTATCTAAGTGTGTCTAAGTGAGTCTGAGTGTGTCTGAGTGTGTGCAAGTGTGTCTGAGTGTTTCTGAGTGTGTCTGAGTATGGCTGAGCGTGTCTGAGTGTGTCTGAGTGTGTCTAAGTGTGTCTGGCTTTGTGAGAGTTTGTCTGAGTGTGTCTGAGAATATCTGTGTGTGTGCGAATGTGTCTGGGTGTGTGCGAGCATGTCTGAGTGTGCCTGAGTGTGTCTGAGAGTGGGTGAGTGTTTCTGAGTGTGTGAGAGTGTGTCTGAATGTGTGTGAATGTTTCTGAGTGTGTCTGGATGTGTGGGAGCGTGCTTGAGTGTGTCTGAGTGTGTCTGAGAGTCTCTCAGTATGCCTGAGTGTGTCTGAGCATGTCTGAGTTTGTTTGGGTGTGTGGCGCTGTGCTTGAGTGTGTCTGAGTGTGTTTAAGTGTGTCTGGCTTTGTGCGAGTGTGTCTGAGTGTGTCTTAGCGTATCTGAGTGTGAGTGAATGTTTTTGGGTGTGTAGGTGTGTGTGAGTGTGTCTGAGTGTGTGCAAGTGTGTGTGAGTGTGTGCAAGTGTGCTTGAGTGTGTCTAAGTGTATCTGAGTGTGTCTGAATGTGTGCGAGTGTTTTTGCAGTTGTGTCTGAGAGTGTGCGAGTGTGTCTGAGTGTTTCTGAGTGTGTGTGAGTGTATGCGATTGTGTCTGAGCACGTCTGACTGTATCTGAGTGTGTCTACATGTGTGCGAGTGTGTCTGAGTGTCTCTGGGTGTGACTGGGTGTGTCTGAACGTCTCTGAGCATATCTGAGTGTGTCTGAGTGTGTCTAAGTGTGTGCGAGTGTATCTAAGTGTGTCTAAGTGAGTCTGAGTGTGTCTGAGTGTGTGCAAGTGTGTCTGAGTGTTTCTGAGTGTGTCTGAGTATGGCTGAGCGTGTCTGAGTGTGTCTGAGTGTGTCTGAGTGTGTGTCAGTGTGTGTGAGTGTGTCTAAGTGTGTCTGAGTGTGTCTGAATGTGTGTGAGCGTGTTTGCAGTTGTGTCTGTGTGCAAGTATGTCTGAGTGTTTCTGAGCGTGTGTGTGTGTGTGTGAGTGTGTGTGAGTGTATGCGATTGTGTCTGAGCGTGTCTGAGTGTGTCTGGGTGTGGCTGAGTGTGTCTGAGCATGTTGGAGTGTATCTGAGAGTGTCTGGGTTTGTGCGAGTGTGTCTCAGTGTGTGTGAGTGTGCCTGAGCGTATATTTATGGGTGTGATTGTTTGTCAGTGTGTGCCTGAGTGTGTCTGAGTGTATGCGATTGTGTCTGAGCATGTCTTAGTGTGTCTCAGTGTGTCTGAGTGTATCTCAGTGTGTCTGAGTGTGCCTAAGTGTGTCTGGGTGTGTGAGAGTGTGTCTGAGTGTGTCTGAGTGTGTCTGTGTCTGGCTTCGTGAGAGTTTGTCTGAGTGTGTCTGAGAATATCTGTGTGTGTGCGAATGTGTCTGGGTGTGTGCGAGCGTGTCTGAGTGTAACTGAGTGTGTCTGAGAGTGGGTGAGTGTTTCTGAGTGTGTGAGAGTGTGTCTGAATGTGTGTGAATGTGTCTGACTGTGTCTGGGTTTGTGGCGCTGGGCTTGAGTGTGTCTGAGTGTGTTTAAGTGTGTCTGGCTGTCTGCGAGTGTGTCTAAGTGTGTCTTAGTGTGCGAGTGTTTGCAGTAGTGACTGAGCGTGTGCGAGTGTGTCTGAGTGTTTCTGAGGGTTTCTGAGTGTGTCTGAGCATGTCGCAGTGTGTCTGATTGTGTCTGATTGTGTCTGAGTGTCTGTCAGTGTGTGCGAGCGTGTCTGAGTGTGTCTGGGTGTGGCTGAGTATGTCTGAGCGTGTCGGAGTGTATCTGAGTGTGTCTGGGTTTGTGCCAGTGTGTCTCAGTGTGCGTGGGTGTGCCTGAGCATATATTTATGGGTGTGATTGTTTGTCAGTGTGTGCCTGAGTGTGTGTGAGTGTATGCGATTGTTTCTGAGCGTGTCTGAGTGTTTCTGAGTGTGTCTAAGTGTGTCTGGCTTTGTGAGAGTTTGTCTGAGTGTGTCTGAGAATATCTGTGTGTGTGCGAATGTGTCTGGGTGTGTGCGAGCATGTCTGAGTGTGCCTGAGTGTGTCTGAGAGTGGGTGAGTGTTTCTGAGTGTGTGAGAGTGTGTCTGAATGTGTGTGAATGTTTCTGAGTGTGTCTGGATGTGTGGGAGCGTGCTTGAGTGTGTCTGAGTGTGTGTGAGTGTGTCTGAGAGTGGGTGAGTGTGTCTGAGTGTGTTTGAGTGTGCTCAAGTTTTTCTGAGTGTGTGCGAGTGTGTCTGTGCGTCTCTCAGTTTGCCTGAGTGTGTCTGAGAGTGTCTGAGTGTGTCTGAGTGTGTCTGAGTGTGTCTGGGTGTGTGGGAGTGTGCTTGAGTGTGCCTGAGTGTGTTTAAGTGTGTCTGGCTTTGTGCAAGTGTGTCTGAGTGTGTCTTAGCGTATCTGAGTGTGAGTGAATGTTTTTGGGTGTGTAGGTGTGTCTGAGTGTGTCTGAGTGTGTCTAAGTGTGTCTGAGTGTTCTGAGTGTGTCTGAGTGTTTCTGAGTGTGTGTCAGTGTGTGTGAGTGTGTGCGAGTGTGTGCGAGTGTGTCTAAGTGTATCTGAGTGTGTCTGAATGTGTGCGAGTGTTTTTGCAGTTGTGTCTGAGAATGTGCGAGTGTTTCTGAGTGTGTGTGAGTGTGTGTGAGTGTATGCGATTGTGTCTGAGCACGTCTGACTGTATCTGAGTGTGTCTACATGTGTGCGAGTGTGTCTGAGTGTCTCTGGGTGTGACTGGGTTTGTCTGAACTTCTCTGAGCATATCTGAGTGTGTCTGAGTGTGTGCAAGTGTGTCTGAGTGTTTCTGAGTGTGTCTGAGTGTGTGTGAGTGTATGCGATTGTGTCTGAGCATGTCTGAGTGTGTCTGGGTGTGGCTGAGTGTGTCTGAGCGTGTCGGAGTGTATCTGAGAGTGTCTGGGTTTGTGCGAGTGTGTCTCAGTGTGTGTGAGTGTGCCTGAGCGTATATTTATGGGTGTGATTGTTTGTCAGTGTTTGCAGGTGTGTCTGAGTGTATGCGATTGTGTCTGAGCGTGTCTGAGTGTGTCTCAGTGTGTCTGAGTGTGTCTCAGTGTGTCTGAGTGTGCCTAAGTGTGTCTGGGTGTGTGAGAGTGTGTCTGAGTGTATGCGATTGTGTCTGAGCGTGTCTGAGTGTGTCTGTGTCTGGCTTTGTGAGAGTGTGTCTGAGTGTGTCTGAGAATATCTGGGTGTGTGCGAATGTGTCTGGGTGTGTGCGAGTGTGCCTAACTGTGTCTGTGTGTGCGAGTGTGTTTGCAGTTGTGTCTCAGCGTGTGCGAGTGTGTCTAAGTGTGTTTAAGTGTGTCTCAGTGTGTTGTCGTGCTTTCAAGTGTGTTTCAGTGTGTCTGGGTGTGTTTGAATGTGTTCAAGTGTGTGCGAGTGTGTCAGAGTTTGTCTGAGCATGTCTGAGGGTATCTGAGTGTGTCTTGGTGTGTGCGAATGTGTCTGAGTGTGTCTAAGTGTGTCTGAGTGTCTCTGAGTGTGTTCAAGTGTGTCTGCCTGTGTGGGAACGTGTCTGTGTCTGAGCGTATCTGAGTGTGAGCGTATGTGTCTGGGTGTGTCTAAGTGTTTCTGAGTGTTTCTGAGTGTGTTCAAGTGGGTGTGAGTGTGTGTGAGTGTTTCTGAGCGTGTCTGAGTGTGCCTGGATGTGTCTCAGTGTGTTAGTGTTTCTGAGTGTGCCGGAGTGTGTGTGAGTGTGTGTGAGTGTGTGTGAGTGTGTGCTTGTGTGTCTCAGTGTGTCTGGGTGTACCTGAGTGTTTTTGAGTGTGTCTGACTTTGTCGGAGTGTGTCTGGGTGTGTGGGACTGTGCTTGAGTGTGTCTGAGTGTGTTTAAGTGTGTCTGGCTGTCTGCAAGTGTGTCTGAGTGTGTCTGAGCATATCTGAGTGTGAGCGAATGTGTCTGGATGTGTGCAAGTGTGTCTGAGTGTGTCTGAGTGTCTGAGTGTGTTTGCAGTTGTGCCTGAGCATGTGTGAGTGTGTCTAAGTGTGTCTGAGCGTATCTGAGTGTGAGTGAATGTGTCTGGGTGTGTGCGAGTGTGTCTACGTGTGTCTGAGTGTCTGAGTGTGTTTGCAGTTGTGTCTGAGCTTGTGCGAGTGTCTGAGTGTTTCTTAGTGTGTCTGAGTGTGTGTGAGTGTGTGTGAGTTTGTGCGAGTGTGTCTGAGTGTGTCTGGGTGTGCCTGAATGTGTCTGAGTGTGTCTGAGTGCCTGTGAGCGTGTATGAGTGTGTCTGATTGTTTGAGTGTATGAGTGTATGAGTGTGTATGAGTGTCTGAGTGTGTCTGGCTTTGTGAGAGTGCGTCTGGGTGTGTCTGAGAATATCTCTGTGCGTGTGAATATATCTGGGTGTGTGCGAGTGTGTCTGTGTGTGCCAGAGTGAGTGTGTGCGAGTGGGTCTGAATGTGTCTCAGTGTCTCTGAGTGTGTGCAAATGTGTCCGAGTTTGTGCGAATGTGTCCGATTTTGTGCGAGTGTGTCTGGGTGTGTCTAAGTGTGTGAGTGTGTCTGAGCATGTGTGAGTGTATCTGAGCCTGTCTTATTTTGTCTGAGTGTGTGTGAGCATGTTTGAGCGTGTTTGAGTGTGTCCGCGCGTCTGAGTGTGTCTGAGTGTATCTGGGTGTGTCTGAGTGTGTCTGAGTGCGTGTGAGCGTGTATGAGTGTGTCTGAGTGTTTGCAGGTGTGTCTGAGTGTGTCTGAGTGTGCCAGAGTGTGTGTGAGTGCGCGTGAGCGTTTATGAGTTTGTCTAGCTGTGTGCCAGTGAGTCTTAGTGTGTGTGAATGTGTCTGAGTGTGTCTGTGTGTGCAAGTGTTTCTGTGTGTGACTGAGCGTGCCTGAGCATGTATTCATGTGTCTGAGTGTTTGCACTTCTGGCTGAGTGTGTCTGAGCATGTGTGCGTGTATCTGAGCGTCTCTGAGTGTGTGAGTGTGTGCCAGTGTGTCTGAGTGTGTCAGAGTGCATCTGAGGGTGTGTGAGTGTGTCGGAGTGTGGGCGAGTGCGTGTGAGTGTGTTCAAGTGTCTATGAGTGTTGCGAGTGTGTTTGAGATTGTCTGCGTGTGTGCCAGTGTGTCTTAGTGTGTCTGGGTGTGTGAGAGCGTGTCTGAGTGTGTGTGAATGTGTCTGAGTGTGTCTGGGCGTGCACGAGTGTATCTGAGTGTGTCTGAGCATGTCTGAGTGTATTTGAGTGTGTCTGGGTGAGTGCGAGTGTTTCTGTGTGTGCCTGAGCGTGCCTGAGCATGTATTTATGTGTTTGAGTGTGTCCGAGTGTGTTTGAGCGTGTCTGAGTGTGTAAGAATGTGTCTGTGAGTCCGCGAGTGTGTCTGAGTGTCCCTCAGCGTGTCTGAGCATGTCTTTATGTGTCTGAGGGTGTCTGAGTTTTTGCAGGTGTGTCTGAGTGTGTCCGAGTGGGTGCGGGTGCGTCTGAGTGTGCTTGAGTGTGCATGAGTGTGTCTGAGTGTGTCTGAGTGTGTGCCAGTGTGTCTTAGCGTGTGTGAGTTTGTGCGAGTGTGTCTGAGTGTGTCGAAGTTTGTTCAAGTGTGTCTGAGTGTATCTGTGTGTGTCTGGGTGTGTGCGAGTGTGTCGGAGTGTGTCGGAGTGTGTGAGAGTGTGTCTGAGTGTGTGCGAGTGTGTCTGAGTGTGTGAGAGTGTTTCTGAGTGTGTTTGAGTGTTGTCTGAGTTTCTGAGAATGTGTCTGTGTGCGTGAGTGTGTCTGAGTGTGCCTCAGTGTGTCTGAGCATGTCTTTATGTGTCTGAGTGTGACCGATTGTGTGCGGGAGCGTCTCAGTGCATCTGAGTGTGTGAGCGTTTATTAGTGTGTCTGAGTGTGTCTGAGAGTGTTTTAGTGTGTCTGAGTGTGTTTGAGTGTATTTGAGTGTGTCTCAGTGTGTGAGTGTGCCTGAGTTTGTCCGAGTGTCTGAGTGTGTCTTAGCGTGTTTGTGTCTTTGAGTGTGTCTGAGTGTGTGCGAGTGTGTCTGTGTGTGTCTGAGTGTGCCTTAGTGTGCCAGAGTGTGTATTTATGGGTCTGAGTGTGTCTGACTGTTTGCAGTTGTGTCTGAGTGTGTCTGAGCATGTGTGTGTGTATCTGAGCCTGTCTTATTGTGTCTGAGTGTATCTGTGTCTGAATTTGTCTGAGTGTGCCTGAGTGTGTGCGAGTGTGTCTGAGTGTGTCTGAGTGTGCCTCAGTGTACCAGAGCCTGTATTTATGGGTCTGAGTATGTCTGAGTGTTTGCAGTTGTGTATGAGTGTGTCTGAGCATGTGTGACTGTGTGTCCGAGGAACAAAATTGAATACGGACGAAGATTCCTCCCTGACCAAAGGGGCCCGCCCAGAAAACTTGCTGTGCACGTGGTGCCCAGAGTGCTGCACCAACAGTAGGGGAGAGACGGAGGGTCAAGGCCTTTTTTCCTGGCTGGAAGGGCAATCATTGGTGGCAGCAGGCCTGTTCCTAAATGGGTCGTCCGAGGCCCAAAAGTGAATACAGACGAAGATTCCTGTCAGACCAAAGGGGCCCGCCCAGAAAGCTCTTGCTGTGCACGTAGTGCCCAGAGTGCTGCACCAACAGTAGGGGAGAGATGGATTGTCCGAGGTCTTTTCCTTGTTGGAAGCGCAATCATTTTTGACAGGAGCCCCGTCCCAAATGGGCTGTCCGAGGCCAAAAAGTGAATATGGACGGAGATTCCTCCCAGACCAAAGGGGCCCGCCCAGAAAACTCTTGCTGTGCACGTGGTGCCCAGAGTGCTGCACCAACAGTAGGGGAGAGACGGAGGGTCAGGCCTTTTTTCCTGGCTGGAAGGGCAATCGTTGGTGGCAGCAGGCCTGTTCCTAAATGGGCTGTCCGAGGCCCAAAAGTGAATACGGACGAAGATTCCTGCCTGACCAAAGGGGCCTGCCCAGAAAGCTCTTGCTGTGCACGTAGTGCCCAGAGTGCTGCACCAACGGCAGGGGAGAGACGGAGGGTCAGGGGTCTTTTCCTGGCAAGTTGGGCAATCATTCGTGTCAGGAACCGCGTCCTAAATGGGCCGTCCGAGGCCCAAAAGTGAATACGGACGAAGATTCCTCCCAGACCAAAGGGGCCCGCCCAGAAAACTCTTGCTGTTCACGTAGTGCCCAGAGTGTTGCACCAACGGCAGGGGAGAGACAGAGGGTCAGGCCTTTTTTCCTGGCTGGAAGGGCAATCGTTCGTGTCAGGAGTCCCGTCCTAAATGGGCCGTCCGAGGCCCAAAACTGAACATGAACGGAGATTCCTGCCAGACCAAAGGGGCCCGCCCAGAAAGGTCTTGCTGTGCACGTAGTGCCCAGAGTGCTGCACCAACAGTAGGGGAGAGACGGAGGGTCAGGCCTTTTTTCTTGGCTGGAAGGGCAATCGTTGGTGGCAGCAGGCCTGTTCCTAAATGGGCCGTCCGAGGCCCAAAAGTGAATACGGACGAAGATTCCACCCAGACCAAAGGGGCCTGCCCAGAAAGCTCTTGCTGTGCACGTAGTGCCCAGAGTGCTGCACCAACAGTAGGGGAGAGACGGAGGGTCAGGCCTTTTTTCCTGGCTGGAAGGGCAATCGTTGGTGGCAGCAGGCCTGTTCCTAAATGGGCCGTCCGAGGCCCAAAAGTGAATACGGACGAAGATTCCTGCCTGACCAAAGGGGCCTGCCCAGAAAGCTCTTGCTGTGCACGTAGTGCCCAGAGTGTTGCACCAACAGTAGGGGAGAGATGGAGGGTCACGCCTTTTTTCCTGGCTGGAAGGGCAATCGTTCGTGTCAGGAGTCCCGTCCTAAATGGGCCGTCCGAGGTCCAAAACTGAACATGAACGGAGATTCCTGCCAGACCAAAGGGGCCTGCCCAGAAAGCTCTTGCTGTGCACGTAGCGCCCAGAGTGCTGCACCAACGGCAGGGGAGAGACAGAGGGTCAGGGGTCTTTTCCTGGCAAGTTGGGCAATCATTCGTGTCAGGAACCGTGTCCTAAATGGGCCGTCCGAGGCCAAAAGTGAATATGGACGAAGATTCCTCCCAGACCAAAGGGGTTCGCCTAGAAAGCTCTTGCTGTGCACATAGTGCTCAGAGTGCTGCACCAACAGCAGGGGCGAGACGGAGGGTCAGAGGTCTTTTCCTTGTTGGAAGGGAAATCGTTTTTGGCAGGAGCCCCGTCCTAAATGGGCCGTCCGAGGCCCAAAAGTAAATACGGATGAAGATTCCTCATTGTTTCCAGTAACCACAAGAGCAGTCCTAAAGCATCCAAAAGTTCATCAGAAACCTTTCTCATCCGGCATCATTTTTCCCCTGCTTGGTCCCAAAAGACCTTTTCCCCTCTTTCCTACAAGCTCCGGGAAAGCAAAGCCAAGTCCATGCCAGCATTGGAGAATTTCTCTTCCAAGGGGTCTCCCTTTAGCAGCCTCAACTACCAGCTCAGGCCGTACTCTTCAGGGCTCCTTGCACTGCTTTTCAAAGGCCCCACAGATGCGGCTGCACAAACTCCCGGGGCAAGCCCTTCCACCGCCTGACCATCTCCATGGCAGTAAGTTTTCTCCTTTGGTGTGTTTGGAGCCCCTCGTGTCCCCTCGCACAGTGTTGTTTCTCTTTCCCCCAATGCTTCCCTTCAGAGCACTTAACGCACCAATTACGCCTTGCCTTAAACCTCCCGGGCCTGCAGAGCAGCCACGCTGCTGAGTTACTGGCAAGTTTCCCCATGGCTCTGGCTCTGTGTGGGGAGAGGGCACCACAGACAAGGCTTTCTTGCAGACCCCAGCGGGCAAAGGGCAAGAGCCCCGAAGCTACGAGAGCAGCCAAGGGCAGACCTGCATTTACCAGTCACCCAGGGAACTGCTTCCACGGGGCTCCTCCTTCTTTTTCCAAGCTCATTGCCACGCCCCTTGTCTCACTCACACTTGCAGACTACCCAGAAGACCTGGGTGCTGTTTTGACAAAGCCCTCACCTTCCCCACTGGCCTTGAGCATGCCTGTCAGCTGCTTTTTTCACAAGGCACTCCACAATCTCCTCATGTTGTTGCAAGGCTGCAAGTTTCAAGGGGGTAAATCCCCTCTAAAAGGAGAAAGAATCCCCATTAGAAAGACACAGACAAGCTCTGCAGCTGTTGGAAAGAGCAGCTTTACCCACATGCCAAGGTTACCTGGTTCTGAGCATCACTGTTGGCATGATGCTCCAGTAACAGCCCTGCTACAGCTGTGTTTTTAGAGAGGACAGCCAGGTGAAGGGCAGTGTTGCCGTCCGCATCTGCCAGATTTGGGTCGGCACCGTGGTCCAGCAGAACAGCAACACATTCTTCCTGCTCCTGCTGGACTGCCTGGGAACAACACACCAAAAGGAAAAGACTTCCAACTTTTACATCCATCCCCCTCTGTCACAACTCCCTCAGCTCCTGAGTGCTGGCATAGAAGACAATCTGCAAAGATTAGCTAACAGAGGCCTATGGTGTGCCCATTGCAACAGGCGTGTTTCTATGGCCCTGCGCTGCAAGGAATCCTGCCAGACACCTCCCCTTTAACACACCAGCACTAAGCCCCACCTACAAGCTCAGAAGGCATTCCACCTTCATCAGGGCCGTTCTCTTGAAGCTGTCAGTGAGGTTCGGCTGGCTGTTCTTTCTTAGCAGATATCTAATGACATCTGCATGGCCATTGGCCAAAGCCAGATGCAGATGTTATAGGTAAATGAAACTTAGGCTGAAATATAGCAGCAAAAATTTATTAAAGATTTATATAAAATGCAAATAAGCAAAACAGCGCGCTGGGCAGCCGGGGGAGACCCCTGCTCCACTCACGGCCCGCAAGCGCAGTGCGCAAAAACAGTAACCTTTATACCCTTAAATTCCCCTCCCACAGTCACTTGTTATCCCTCTATTGGATCCGAGTTCGCAGGTCTGGTTCTGGTTGGTTCTTTTGCAGGCCCATTTCAGTTGCCAGGTACTTCCCCATCCATAGTTTTAGGTAATCCTTCGTCCTTGAGGCCTAGTGTGTGAGTCCCTCCAGATGTCCATCTTGGATACTCTTTATCGTCCTCATACTTGACTCTTTGATCCTTGTCCTTCCCTTTGTTACTTTAGGCGTACACTTTTAGACAATATACTTTTAGAAAAACAAGATACAAAATACTTATTCAGCAAGGCACAATAATTTGTCTTGTCAGCTTAAGAACTGCAGCTACAGGACTATCAGCCTATAGTACTGACAGATTAATTAACCATTCTGCAGCTTGTAGTTCTCCAGCCTTAACAGAACATTGATTACAATAACATATATATATAGGAATATAAAATGCAATACAATTGAATGAGTAAATTTCTTTACTACTACTAATTTGATAAGTAAACTTTACTACAATACTACTACTAATTTGATGAGTAAATTACTACTCCTAATCTATTACAGGGAGGAATGGGGAGGGGCATTCAGGGGTGGAGGAGGGGTGGCTGAAGCCAGGTGTTGCCTGTGTATTTTGGTGCTGAAAAAAATCTCCGGAGCAGTTAATTAGGGGTGAGATAAGAAAGGGTTTATTTGCCAAGGCAGTAGGTGATATAGACGCGCCCAAGAGGTTACATTTTATAACATTATCCATCCAATCCCAGATGTGTCCACCCTTTGGCCCTTCCTCTGGTCCGCCCCGGGCCCTCCCCCTGAGAAATGGGTCTGGGGTCCTTTTGGGACCACTTACTTCTTCACCTTCAGCTTCATCAGAGCACAAAGGGTACATATTTACCTAATTTTTGACCGTATTCTGTGGTTTAGGCCCTGATATGCTGTTCTCCAAACAGTCTAGGCCTTTGCCTTGACAGAAGACTAAACATTGCTACTGAATTCAGGGGTAGGTTAGGGAATGTGTAAATAAGGGAAAGGAACAAGGGACAAGGGGGTTTCTGCTTTTTAAAACCTACCTATAAAATTTACAAGTCTTACAAATATTAGAAAAATAAAAAAAACCATTAGGGGCTTAAGGCATCACAGGGGAGACCAGGGGCGGGGAGATCCCAAATTGCCCCTTATTGCCCCCAAAATCCTCGTGCTTTGCTCGGTTCCAAGTCTGGAGAGGGCAGGGGACGTGGGGGGACCGAGGGGTGGTCAGTTGGAGACCCTCCCCCACACCCGGGAGGGTGGGAAGGGAGGGGGAGGGGCGGGGCTCACCCGGGTGTTACTTGTACACTCGGAGTAGGGCCGTGAGCGGGGGCACAGCAGCGACTAGTACCACTCCTGTGCCTGCCACGGGAACCCCCCGGCAACGACGGACCCACCCGGGTATGGGGGACACCCCCGGGAATGAGGGAGACCCCCAGGAACACCCACACCGATGAGGAAACCCCATCATGAACCAGGGACCCTTCCCCCCCAGAAACGGGGAGTCCAGGGAAAGACAGACCACCCAGGAAAGAGGGACCCCCCCGGGAATGAGGGAGACACCCCAAGACTGAGGGACACCCCATCCCCCCCGTGAAACAGGTAGCCTCGGCAACGAAGGAGAATACCAGGAACACCCACACCCAAGGGAAACTGCCCCCCTTCCCGAATAAAGTACCTCTCCCATGGCAAAGCCGGACCACTCCATGAAACAGGGATCCCCGGGAATGAAGGACACTCCTCCCACAAAAGAGGGACCCACAATTAACAATGAGCATGAATTCAATACTATTTGCACTACATATGCAGCAAGAGCTTTCTGCATGGGCCCCTTTGGTCTGGGAGGAATCTTCATCTGTATTGAATTTTGGCAGTCACACGGCCCATTGCAGTGCAGAGCGCCTGCAAGCGAACAACTGCCCTTCCACCCAGGAAAAAAAGCCCTGACCCTCCGTCTCTCGTGTGCAGTTGGTGCGTCACTCTTGGCACCATAATGCCATTTTTCTTAGCCTAGAATGCTCTAAAAAATAAGTAATAGTATATTTAAATGATAAATAAAATACAACCCTGTTGGTAGATGATGATAATAAAACACGGGGCTGGGGAGGGACTGCCTTCTCCTTCTCCTCCTCCTTCTCCTTCTCACAGCAGGTTTGTGTGTGGACAAGGAGACTCCAACCTGAGATCTCTAGTTCCAGCACAGCCAAAGTCTTCTGGTGAGGGGAATTAAGCATTTATTTAAATTAATCTGAATATTTATTTCATGTTTAAATGAATAAATATATTATTATATGACAGCAGAGTCTCCAGCAAAATGAAAGACCCTGCATGGTGGCTGAGGAACCAGAAACCCACAGGAAATCCACACCTCCAGAAACCCACTCCTGTCCCAGAGCAGAAACCAGGAACCCACAGGAAACCCACACTTCCAGAAACCCATCTCTGGTCCAGAGGCTGAGGAGGAAAGTCCTTCCTCATGTACAGAACAGAGAAACACCTGCCACAATCACACCTCACTGACAGTCTCCAGAGCCCTGAAAATCCCAAGGAATTATTGCAGCCAAGGTTAACAGGCAGAAAGGAGGAAGAGGAGGGATCTGCCCCCAGCCAATACTGCCGAACCACAGGCAGTTGTTCTCTTCTCAGTGCCTCAGTTTTCCTATCTCTGAAATGGGGCTAATCCCAAGTAAATCTGTTTATGGGAGGTGTGTCTGCAAGGAAACATTAAATTGGGAAGCATGAGACCATCAGCCTCTGGGACTTCCCACATTCACCTTTATTTTTACCCTAATTAATGTCTCAGATTTGGTCTTGGCTGCCTGCCCTGTTTCCTCGTGTTTTGCTCCTGTGTTCAGCATCCTCCTGCGATGTGTTGCCATGGAAAAAATAAGCCATGACATCACCTCCACAAGTAAAGCTGCAAAACCCCAAAGTTCACCTGTGGGGCTGGGAGGGGCTCCCACCTCTGAGCAGGAAACTTAATTAGATGGGAAAGCATCAGATGACAATATTTGATAATTATGGGGTTTACTTTTAAGGTAAAAACAAACCACAGACAGGTGTGTAAAGAGCAATAGTGAAGTGTCTGGCCCTGCTTGGGACAAGATTTCTCAGCACAGAAGGAAATAACAATTCAGATGAAAGTTTCAGGCTGTGGGAACAAAGGGGCTCCATGTCTCCAGTAAAAGGGAGAGGGAATATTGAGACAAGGAAATAACCCTCAGCTTGGGAACTTCTAGCTGGTGCCTGTGGGCTTGGCCATTTTACTGGCCCTGCTGCATGTAACAAAACACAAATTCAGACCCTCATCAAAGGCTGCTCCTTCAAACAAGGTTCAAGGAAGGGAAGAGCAGCCCAGTGAGGAAATCCCACAGGCTCCTCCCACACTTTTTTCCTTTCTACTTTCCCTTTTACTCCCCTTTATTCCAGGAGCTTTAAAGAACAGGTTTGATACTAGGTCTAAGCCAGATCCTGCCCTACAGTAAGAGACAGGACAGAAGTGACTTGTCCAGCTTCTGCCACTTCTACACCTCTGTGACTCATCCTACAACTTCATTTTCATCTACACCTCTGTTCCAGAGACAGAGCTGCTGTTCCCTCCCAAATGTCACAGCGTCTGTGTGATTTCCTTCAGCCTCACCTCCCAAAGGCACTCCATTCCACGGGAAACAGAAGCCCCAGCCCCACACCAAAGAGGGGGGCAGAGCCTACATCAGACAGCATGGCAGAGTCTGACCCCAAAAACCCCACACCACATGGGGGACTGAGCCCCACATCGTGCAAGGCACAGTCTGACCCTCAGACCTTTCCAAGACACATGGGGAAAGAGCCCACACCAGACAGCAGAGCCTGACCCACCCCCACACTGTATTGGGATCCCAGCCCCACATCACACATCCCAGCCTCCCACCACACAGGGGTCACAGGCCCCACAAGATAGCATGGCACAGCCTGACCTCCCAGCCCTAGACCATACAAGGGTCCAAGCCCCAGCACTAGATCATACCGGGATCACAGCCCCAGCCCCACCCCACACTGCCCAGACCCTTCAAGCCCACTGCCCCCGCCACACCCGGAACGCGCCGCCCCCGGAACGCGGGTGCGCGGCCGCGGTTGCCCTGGCGCGGGCGGTGCCGCGCGCGCGCAGGCGCCGCTCCCGCCCGGCGCCATCGCGGCTGAGCGGCCACCCCGGGCCGGCCATGGCCACCGACTCATGGGCCCTGGCCGTGGACGAGCAGGAGGCGGCGGCAGAGTCGGTAAGTGCCCGCCGAGGGCTGCAGGAGCTCGGGATGATCAGGCCCAGATCAGCGGCGCGGAGCTCCCGGGGCCGCGGGGCCGCCTTCTCACAAGAAAACAGCGATCGCAGAAAACCCTTTTTTCGCCCCATTTTCTGCCGCGGGGGCAGGGAGGACCTCGTGCCGTCACGGGGATGTCCCTGGGCTTGGGCTCTTCCTTTAGAAGCAAAAAAAAAAAAATCCCCCTTTTTATTTTTTTTTTTCATTTCTTTTCCTTCATCTGTTTTTCGCGTATCCAAAGGGCAAAGACGTCCCTGCCCTCCCCCTCCCCCTCTATCCATATACAGCACCGATTCAGGCACCCACTGAGCCTCAGTTATGTCTTCCAGCATCCAAAAAAAAAAAAATCCCTTTTTCCTCTTATTTTCTTAGGATCTACAGTTGTTCTAACCATACTGTGTTTTCTGTTTTCCCCCTCACCCTCCATCCAGACACAGCACCGTTTCAGGCAGCCACCCAGCCTCAGCTCTTGTTTTCCAGCTTCCAAAAAAATCCCTTTTTGTCTCCCTTTTTTTTTTATGATAAGATGGTGTTTTCCTGAGCCTCCAAGTGCTGTATTGGGCATGGAGAGCGTTCACTGAGCCCCTGGATGTGGGGAGCACCCTCGGCGGGCTGCTCTCCCTGGCATATCGCAAAGTGGTGAAACAAACTCATCCTGGCAGACCTTGTGCCACCCGGGAGTGTGCTTGAATCCTGTCTCCGTCTTGGGATGTTGATTTTTTTTCTCCCATTTTCCATCAGCAGAGCTATTGGTGGAGACTGAAGATTCTGGAGAGAAAACACCTCCTTCTTTGTATTGTCATTACAGATTAGAAAACCTTGTATTTCTGTTAAAACTTTTGCTTAGAAATAGTTGTATTTGCCTTAAAACTCTTGAAATCAAGTTAATCTCATACTTTCATCCCTTCCCATCGAGCAGGGTTTGGGCTGGGGCTTGTGCAATACTTAATAAATCCAAAGCTCAGGTTTTCCCTTCTGGAATTAGAATGTAGGAAGCCTTTGAATTTCTCTGATTTTGTGTTTTTCCTCATTTCTAGCTGAGCACTTTACACCTGAAGGATGAAAAAACCAAACCAGATGCCAATGGTGAGTTCCAGCTGCTCAAGTAGGCTTGAAATGGAACATTTTCCCGTGGGGTTCCAAGCGCTGCTGCCAAAGTAAATTCCTGATAAATAATGAAATTCCAGAAGAGGGGAAGACAAAGCTGAGGTTAGACAGCAGCAAAGACTAAATATTTTGCTGTCTTCAGGGAGCTCTGTGAGCAGAATCTGTTGGTGTGGTTGATAAACTCCACTTTGAGCTTGAACTTGGGTTTTCTCTGCACAGCAATGGAGCAGGGCAGTTGTCATCAGGAAAAGGAGCTGTTTTGTAGCTTTTCCCACAATATTCCCAAGCTCCATGGGTGTGGGCTGTCTCTGAGGCCTGACCTCATGTGTGCCCCCCAAAACTGTTTTAATTTAGGTGCCGTTGTCAAGGCTGACGACAACGTGGAGAAGACAGAGGATGAGGAGAAGGGTAAGTGCCTCCTTGAAAAATGCTTTGTCAAGGAAATTAATATAATTATTAATTATAGTTATATTAATCTAATATATACTTAAAGTAAGTCTGCCTTATGTCCCAGGACGGCTGATCTTGTATCCTGCCCCCAAGGACTTAATTGTAAGGCATGTCCTTCCTCCATAATACTTTCAAAGCCATTGTGTTCTGTAATAACTTGGGAGACTCCTGGATTAGTGTGGAGAGAAATAAGGGTGTAGCAGTATCCTCAAGGCAGGACTGGATACAGGAGCAGTTGGATGACCTGGAGCTGGGATTGCTGTAGCAACCAGCATGCTGCATTTATGCAGTGGCTGTTCAGAGGTGGGTAATGGCTCGGAATCTCAGAAGGTGGTTTTAGGAAACAGATTTAGTAGCAAAACCCCAAAGTGCAGTGGTTTAACCTCATTTTGGTCTCACTTATCCTCAGCCCTTGCAGTGTTTCAGTCCTGGAGTCTTTTAAAGTACCATTTATCCTCAAACTTCCCTTAGAAATAAAAATAAAGCCCTAAAAGGTATCTGCCCATGTGTCACAGTGAGGCTTGAAGGGGCCCTTTACCCTGTCCCAGATAGAAACTAAGCTAAAATGTCTTAGATAAGCAGAGTTCTGGATCTGTTAAAGTCCTCTCTAAAACAGTGCTCTCTTGCTTCATCTTCCTGGATGTTAAATGTGAATCCCTGGGATCTCATGATGTCTCATCCAGGAAGTTAGGGCTCTTTAAGCCATTACCCTCTAATGAAGAATTTTGTCCCTTTTAACTGGCTCGGCATTTCAGTGGGAGCAACACCTGGAACAGGCTGGGATTGATGGATCTATGTTTTCTACCTCCTTTCCCAGAGGACAGAGCTGCCCAGTCCTTGCTGAACAAGCTGATCCGCAGTAACCTGGTTGACACCACAAATCAGGTGGAGGTGCTGCAGAGGGACCCCACATCACCCCTCTACTCCGTCAAGTCTTTCGAGGAGCTGCGCCTGTAAGTGCCTGCTGGGATGAGCCAGAGCCTTCTCCGCGTGGAGCTGTTGAATCCTGGGACCAGAAATATTAAACAGGCTCCCTTCTGGCTGTATTTTTCAGTCAATTTTAGGAAGCCTCAAACTTAGGGAGAGCAGCTATGACTCAGTTTTGTGAGACTGACAGCAGATGTGAGTTTGGAGCCCATCAGGTAGCTGGAACCTCTCCTTGTGTCCTGAAAAATTCCCTGGTTGCACAGGAGATACCACTTAAATGTGCATGGATCTGTGTTTCAGGTTACTGCCAATTTGTCATTAATAAATGAGCATATCATTTGTATTTAAATGCAAGGAGAGTTGTTTTATCTGGGTGCCTTGTGAAGGTGTCCAGCTGAAACAAGCAGTGAATAGCACAAAGAGAAAAGCTTTTCTCTCCCAGCAATACTGGGTTTATGTACTGGAGAGACCAGTAACATTAGTATTTTCTGACGCTTCCCATTGAAAACCTTTAGCAGTGCAGCTTTCAAGTGATATCTGTATTTAAGGCATGTATATAAAATAATGTGCTAAAGAGTCTGTCCCATTAGATTGTTGTGGTTACTCTGATCTCAGGTTTGTTGCTCTACAAGTTCCACAGAGAAATGGGAACTGAGGAGCCTTCTCCCAGTGAAATGTCAGGATGCTGTTTTGCTTTGTTAATGTTAGTGGTTGAATGTGGACAAAAAAAAAAGGCTGACGTCCTGCAGTGCCTGTTAGACTAATTCCTGTATTTCAAAAGGCAAACAATCCCAGAGAGTTAATGACGGGGGCAGCCAGACTAATTGAGTCTTCATTTTGTTATGACTCGGTGTATCCTTGGCAACTGGTGCGGAATTGGGCTTTGTCTGTCCTTGCTTGGAGCAGCACAAGGTTACATTTTCAAAGAGCTTTTGTTCCAGCCATCGGTGGAAAGTAATACAGCATTTTTGCAAAAGCATGTTGTGCTGAGTAGGAAGTTATTGTAGTGGGAAATGTGGGCAGGAAACCTGTAACCTGCTTTGAAAGGAGAGCACTGGCAGCATCCAGGAAGCACTTGGGGATCGTCAGCTGAGACTTTCCAGCACCATAACCTGGACTGAGGTTGTTCAGGGATCTCCTTGTCTACACAAGTGTCTGATGAGAGTAGAAAGGTCCCTTGAGAAAAAGCAATAGGTGAGAATTTGTTGACCAGCAGTGTCACCACACAGTTTTGGGTGTGAGGGCTGAGTTGTACCCATGGATCACAAGGTGTAGTCACAGCAAACTAATTATCAGTCGTTTCCCTCAGCCAGCATCGCTCTGATGTTCCACCGTCAGTTGTATTACCGAATCCACATGACCTAAAGTCCTTGCAATGATCTCATGATGTTTCTCTTCATCCAGTTCCTCACGTACTGAGGTCACTTTGTCCTGTGTTTGAGTCGTCAAGGAGTGATAATTTTGGCACCAAGATTAGGCATGGCTGAGGAAATGGGATTGGCCTGAAGGACAGGATTAATGCTTTCTGCTCTGGGATTCCTGGATAGTCTGAAAAGCTGCTTTGGAACAAGCAGTTCTGGCCTTAGACACAGGGTTTGCCCTGGAGCTGTGACAGGCAGGCTGAGTGGTAGATCCAGGGGTTCTTGCAAAACTTCCTTTCCAGATTTCCTGTGGTCACTTGTAACTTCCAGATGCTGATCATAGTTGCTTCACTGGTGGGACTGTAGCAGGGACAGCCCTAGGTCATCTTGTCGGGCTTTTTTCTCACCTTTTTCAACACAAATGAAAACCAAATGTACTTTAAAGGTCACGATATAAAAATTCCTATTTTCAGGAAACCACAGCTCCTGCAAGGAGTCTATGCCATGGGCTTCAACAGACCATCTAAGATCCAAGAGAATGCCCTGCCCATGATGCTTGCTGAACCGTACGTGCACATTCTTCCCGCTGTCTTCCAGTATGGAAGGATTTGAAAGGCTTAGCGTGCTTTTCCTGGACTTTGGATGGGAGGTGGTGATGGGGAAGCTGTCAGGATATGGACTAAGGGTTCCCATGCCACATGTGGTCATGAACTATGTGACACCAGCCCTGGATTTGTCATTTTCCTAGGGCCGGTACCAAACGCTCAGTGCTGTGGTGTTTGGCTGTGGTCAATCCCATTTTCCTCATCATTGGGGAGAAATAATGTGAAATAGCTCAGAAATCCTGGGTGGGTGGGAATAGCTGAGGTTCTGCACTGCCTGCGTGGCTGGTTTTCCTTTCTACAGCCCTGAGCTGGAACATGTAAGGTACTGAGACACTGGGGGAGACATGAAATGGAAAAGTACTGACAGATAATCACAGTTCTCCTTGCAAATCTCCATAATCGAGAGATGTTGACAGAGACAGTTGGGCAGGAAGTAATTTCTACCCCATGGAGTGTAGCTGGCCAAATTAGCTGCCAGTCCAGAGCAAGGGGAAGCCTAACAGGTACCAAAATGCCACACACTGTGTTTTCTGTCTCGCCCAACCCTGGGATTGTGTTGTTTGTGGGGTTCACCCTCTGAGCCTGTGTCTGCTGTGCCCTGCAGCCCTCAGAACCTGATCGCACAATCGCAGTCCGGTACTGGCAAGACAGCTGCCTTTGTCCTGGCCATGCTTAGCCGTGTTGAACCCGGAAACAAGTATCCCCAGGTGAAGTTTCTAGGATGTGGCTGTTCCATGATGGATATCCTGTGGATGGGGCGTTCCGTGGTGGTGCAATGCCATCTAGTGAAGAGCCTGAAATGTAAATTCATGGCTTGATGGAGCCATTATCTTGTTTCTTCTGTAAACTGCTTAACGGGGATGGACATTTGGGGATCTGTTAAAATGCCTTTAGTGCAAAAGGCGTGGATTTTGCTCAAAACTTATTCCTTTCAGTCCTTCCCGTGCATCACACAGGATGCCATTGGTCTCTGAGGAGTTAAATCATTCTGGGAGGAATTAAATCAGAGAAGTATTGCAGGCTCAAGGGAAAGTGGATTTGGGATGGAAAGAAAATATCTGACAACAGAGCCTGGAAAGGGACTTTTTTAACCCAGTTTCCTTATGGGATAGTCGAGAAACTGTTCAGCTACTTGCATGTTTTCTTGAGAAGAACTTCAGCAAAGATTTTAAAAAGCAAGTGTGACAGTGTTGCCCTGGATGTTGATGATCTCAAACTTGTTATCCTGTCCCTGCAGTGTTTGTGCCTTTCCCCAACATACGAGCTGGCACTTCAAACAGGAAAAGTGATTGAACAGATGGGAAACTTTTATCCAGAGCTGAAACTTGCGTATGCTGTCCGAGGCAACAAATGTGAGTAGGGGGAAGTGCCACCAGCAGGAATGAGAAAATAATGTTTCTTAGGTGCACCAGGAGATGAAATAGGCTGGATCAGAGAGGGGCAGAGCATTTCCCTATGTGCACAGCCATCCTACAACAGCCTTCCTTTCTGTCTTGGCAGTGGAGAGAGGGCAGAAGATCTCGGAGCAGATTGTAATTGGCACACCCGGCACCGTGCTGGACTGGTGTTCCAAACTGAAATTCATAGATCCCAAGAAGATCAAAGTGTTTGTCTTGGATGAGGCCGATGTGATGATCGCGACCCAGGGCCACCAGGACCAGAGCATCCGCATTCAGAGGTAGGGACTTGGACCATAGGGACAGCAGGGCTGGAGTCTTGACTGGTGTCTTCACTGATGATGCAAAAAGATTAAAATTATAGATTTAACACTAATTCATATTAGAGGCATAATGTCAGGGGATGACAAGCAGTTCCATTTCCTTATAGAATAAAAAGATTGTCCCTGGAGCAGGGCTTATTCCTTTTAAGAAGGCAAGTCTGGGTGCCTCTGGTCTGTGAGGGAGTGATCAGGGGTGGGTAAGATTAGTGTTAGTCTTTCCAGCCTCTGAAATACCTGGTTCCAAGGTTATGGTTCTGCTTTCCCTGCAGCATTAATCCCATCAGGATATCAGGAGATGATGGTGGTATGTGGGAACTCTGCCCATTTTCCTCTCTTGCAGAATGCTCCCTAGGGACTGCCAGATGCTGCTGTTTTCAGCCACCTTTGAGGATTCTGTGTGGAAGTTTGCTCAAAAAGTTGTTCCTGACCCAAACATTATCAAACTGAAGCGCGAGGAGGAGACCCTGGATACCATCAAGCAGTATTATGTCCTGTGCAACAACAGAGATGAGAAGTTCAGAGCTCTCTGCAATATCTATGGTGCGATCACCATCGCCCAGGCCATGATCTTCTGCCATGTGAGTGCTTCCAGGGAATGTTAGTCCCAGTGACCCCTGCCCAAACCATTCTACGATTCTGTAGTGGTTGCTCGTGTCAAAAAACTGGCCAGACATGGTTTTCAGAAAGAAACCGAGAACATAAATTGCCCTTTTCGCATCTCTGGCTTCCTCTAAGAGTGAAATCTTGAGAGCCAGGTTAGCACTGGCTGGTTTGTTTCCCTGGGATTGTCCATCCAGGAGACCACACTGGTCACTTTTACTCCTGAATAGTCATTTTATTTCCCGAAGTCCTCTGAAACAGAGTAACACACAGTTTTCCAAACCAAAGTATACTTGGAATTACTGCAGGGAAAAAACCAGTGAGGTTGGAAAATGGGTGAAAATCAGGAAGAATGAGGGATGGGGAATTTTTTTGCTTCTGTGGCTGATACAGAGCTGTCCCCTCATGTAATTGGGGATACATCTCTGGAGTCCCCCTGTGGATCATACTGAGACTTTGTTTTCTTTTTTTGGAAGCCACCATAACAACTTTTAGGGAAGAACCCGTGCTGACAGCACAGAACAGCCAGGTAAAATGAGCTCAGGGTAAAACTGGAGTCTGCTATAGCAGTTTGCTTTTAGGCTGTCTCAGGACATAATTGGAGCTCAAAAAACTGCATCATAACTGGATTTAATTCAAGGCTGCGTAGAGCCTTCGTGGGATTTCACAACTACATTGAGCTCTAACTCTGCCATTTGCCAAGCTGAGTAGTTGTGTTTTTGTGACCATTTACGTGAGTTTTCAGTGTACATGTGTCATACCAGTCTCCAGCAGATTGAAATTCAAGGAGGAGAGGACAAAGAAAAGGTGTCCTTTTCTTAATCAAGGGCTCCTGTAGGGGCAGAGGCCCATTTTCCCCATTGTGATACAGTTAGTAACAGGGAGGGAGTGGGCACAGCACTTAATAGCCGTTTCCTTTTGAGACACAAACACAGCTGCTGAGCTTCCAGTGTCCCCCAGAGAGGTTTATTCCTGCTTTCCAGCATTAAAACTCCCTCTCAACTTTGGGCTGTGTGTTCCAGACTCGGAAGACAGCGGGGTGGCTGGCAGCAGAGCTGTCCAGGGAAGGCCATCAGGTGGCCTTGCTTAGCGGGGAGATGATGGTGGAGCAAAGAGCTGCTGTGATCGAGCGCTTCCGAGAGGGCAAGGAGAAGGTGCTGGTGACCACAAACGTCTGTGCCAGAGGTAGGACATGGTAGAGCGGGACCAGGGCAGGCTGGAAGGCAGTGCTTCCTAACACAACACACCCCTGGCCAGCTCGCAGGGAGAATTTCCCTCCTCAGATATTCCAGTCGGGACAAATTAGTGTCCTTACAGTAAAGATACCTGTGGGCAAACACAGGATTCCTTGTTGGCTTCCTGCAGCTTGAGATGGAAAAGTCCATCCTGTGAGAATTTCCTGCTTCTGGCACCAAGCCTGGCTTGTGCTGCTGACCCTCAGGGTTTGCAATAAACATGCTGAAGTATAGAAAGCTGAAAAATAGTGAAATCCAGTTCACTATTCCAGTAGGAATTTGTGTTGCAATTTGACATCCTAGAATAGTTAAGACAGGATAGTCTTTGGAAAAAAAACAAGTAGTCCTTGGAGCTTCACAGAGGAGCAGAGAATTTCCAAAATATTTAAGTGCTGGTTAAAGCATCTCCAGTTGCTTTTCCTTTGGCTGTTTCAGTGGGATTTTCTGCACTAACTAGATGGTTTTTTTATTTCCAAGTACCCTGTGAGGATATTGCGGAAAAGCTCCATTACAGAGATTGAGGAGGCTGTTCCCGCTCTAAAAGGATTTAAATGTAGTTGTATAACATGATTTCTTTTTGTCAGGGATCGATGTAGAACAGGTCTCTGTTGTTATCAATTTTGACCTTCCTGTGGATAAAGATGGGAATCCAGATAACGAGACCTACCTGCACCGGATCGGCCGCACCGGTCGCTTTGGCAAGCGAGGACTGGCCATTAACATGGTGGACAGCAAGCACAGCATGAACATTCTCAACAGAATCCAGGAACATTTCAGTACGTACCCCCAGGCTTTCTCCTCTCTCTAAAATCGTGGGATTCCTGCAGAATTCTCAGTAGCTGGATGCTGAGCAGATCTAATGGGCGTTTGTTGAGCCTTAAACTGGTGGCAGAGGAGCACAGCAGGTGTTTGGTGTAGTGTCACTTGGGGTTGTGGCCTGCTGCCTGTGACATAAGTCAAGTGGTGTTTGCACATTCCAGAGGTGGGTAACACTGGAGTACCCAGATGGGCCTCTGATAAAAGGAAAAAGTTTTAATTTATACTTTTAAAACCCAACTGAACATTCCCTGATAAACTAAAACTCCTCAAGTCCAGCTAAGGAGAGCAGCGTTCCCTTCTCTGTGATGTGTTATGAAATCTAACTTATTTCTCATCTTTCCTAGACAAAAAGATAAACAAATTGGATACTGATGACTTGGATGAAATTGAGAAAATAAATAACTGAAATAGCTGCTGGAACTGGTGTGTGCCCTGCTGTGGAAGCTCTCCCACTACAATTGGATCAGCGTTTGGATTGGCACAGCCTCTCGGCTCGTCCCGAAAAGGACTCTTCAAGATATGAGTACACAAAAATTACCTCATTTTCAAAATTGCAGTTGGACTTCAAATTGTGCAACTATGGGGAGGAAGAGGAAATGTTTACAGAAGCTTTTAACATTTCTTAGTTTAGCCTTAAAATGAGATGATCTTTGGAATTCTGAGAAATACACTTGCCAAAAGAGGGGCAATATGGAATTATCTAAAATTTAAAAAGGAAAAAAGAAACATTATTGCCTTTAATTGGAATAATGTGCAGCATTAACCTGATCAGTTTAAATTCAACAGCTGAATATATAATTGATATAAGTAAAGAAAAAACAAAAATCCAAACAAGGCAGCTGGTTTTTGGCTAAATACTCAACTTATACAAACTAGGATGTCATTCTCTTGGCACTCCCCTGAGCTCTTTAAGTCTCATTTCTGGCTTCCTGATGGATTTGCCCTGCTTTTCCTTACGTATATTGTCCTGAGGATGTTTCCAGTAGCTCCTACTTGCAAACACAGGTGCCGTGTTGCTTTTGCTGGGCAGTATTTTCTTTTCCCTTGTCCTGGATTTGTTGGAATGGCCGCTCCCTGTGACAAGGGGTGGTGGTGACATGTTTAACATGGCTAAGGTGTGGGTGGGTGGGGTGGGAGGGGCAATATGAAGGGAACTGTACTAATTAATTGTCTGCTTAAAATCCTCTCTGTGAATTAAATTCCCCCATGTGATTCAGTTCCCTATGCTGTGAAACTCAGCATGGATAATGTACACAGCTGCTGGGCTTCACCCATCAGTTATATAGGAATAAAAGAAACAAAAGATCACGATAGCCTGTATTGACCAAGAAACTTACCTTTAGAACACCAAGTTTACCTGTTACAGTACCAGAGTTTTGAGTTAAATTGCTCAGCCAAATTGCAGGTGGGAAGTGCTCCATAGTGCAAAATAGGTCATTGGTCCCTGCCTTGGGGTGTTCTATGGATGAGGTAGGAGTCACAATTCCTGGAGAAGAAAGGATTTACACCTCCTGTGTGTTGGGACCATTCTCATGTGCACAGCTGGAAGCCTGTGGGCTGTTGCCCAGCCCAGTTTCCAGGAGAAGGAGGCTCCTGAACTAGAATTTAGGGTGCACAGCTCACGGCCCTGCTACTCAGTGTGGGAATCATGTCAAAACAAATGTATAAATTGTAAATTTAAACTATGACTTGTTTTCTTTGCAATTCTGGCCACCATATTCTGTTCAAAGACAGGAACATGGATCCTTTTACCAAGTAAAAAAAGGCTCATTTAAAATGTACCTAAAATTTTAGGAAATTGTGCACCCTTTTATCAATTTGTATAAAAGCTTTAGTGAAGAAAAAAAAAACGCTTAAAATTAAACTTTTTGTATTCTGGGGTGTATCTATTTTTATTCTGTTGGAATCCTATTTAAAGTGGCAGGTGAGTGAGTGCTTGCCTGTCGAGTGGAAGACTTGATTTTATCACCTACTTTCCCAGTACAGCTGAATGACCTGGTGACAGCAGAGTATTGGGCTGAATTGTCATGGAAGCTGCTGCTGGTCCTGTGTGCTGTTTCTAATGTACTTTTAATTGGAATAAAGAACACATACTGAATGATCCCTTTGCTGATTTCTTGCTTGAATGCTCTGTTGGTGTTTAAAAGCCTCGGGTAAGGACATTCCCAGGAGTCATGGTAAGTTTTCTATTTATGACCACCTCATTCTGTGACAGACTGAATTTCAATGCTGAAATCCTTAAAAGATTCCCACAAGGAACTTTGTTAAGTGATGTCAGACAATAAATGAGGTCAGATAAGTATTGTTATTCCTCCCAGTGCTTCTTGTGCTGGACTTTTTGCTTCTAAAACCTCCCCAGAAGAGTTTTGAAGGGAAGAGAAGGAGGACTGAGGAAGAAAATAGTTGTTTTCCCTGCACTGTGCTTGCCTAGGTAAAGACTTCATGTGGGTTTTGGACAAAGAAATCATTAAAATGCTCATCTTTGGAGATGCTGTAATCTGGGTGAGGTGGTTAGAACCAAACTCATCCAGCTTTATCTTAGATATGCAGGAGGAACATCCTCCAGCATGAGAAGTCCACTGTGATCCAGGTTATTATGTTATCTTACTCTTCTGTTCTTGCTTAGAGCATCAGCCCCTGCACTTTCACATCTCTGTGGTGGTCCCTGTGTCTGATAACAGCTTGTCACTGATCCAAAGTGCTTCCTCCCTCACTGCTGTGTTGTATCCAACACAGGATGGAGATCCAAACTCCAGGAAGGCCAGTGCAAGGTGGTGTGTAGGGCAGCTGACTGTCCAATGGCTGATCTGGGCAATCCCTGATCTATCTGCCATCAAATTAAGGGCATTTCTTAAGAGGAGATGTGACGGATAAACCTCCAGCTCACATAAATCATTTGAAGTTCAAGTTTCAGCCTGAAAGGTTTTATTGGCTGTACTATCACAGGATGGAAACACTCTGAAATGGTGAAGTAACACAGTACACAGCAGTCAGAACAAGGGATTTAGCCACCTAATGCTGAAGGGAATATAGAAAATCATTCCTTTTCCTGAACTACTTTGCTCCCCGCTATGGTTTAGTTGAAGGCATCTGTGTGTTTCAATATCTGGGATTGCTGCTGTGCAATTCCATCACCCACAGCAGCAGGTAACTGTTTCATCAGGTACTGGTTCTATAAAGCCATGGACCCTGAACGCTTATTTAACATCAGATACTACACTTGTGATCAGCACCAGCATCAGCTTTCTGCTCCTGTTGTGTTTCTGCTCCTGAGCTGGGCTGGTTTGGCAGTTACACTGAGGTTTGAAATAATAAACTGGGTTTGCCTCAAACCATTTAAAGTCGCTCATCTCTGTAGTAAGTGATCCATTTTTGAATTATTTGAATTTCCATTAGATACTAGAAGATATTTTTTTTAGCACAAGCACATTGTAGTTACCTAAACCTGCCAAACAGCCTTTTAATAATGGTTTAGTAAAAGATGGTGTGAGCCAATTCCTCAGTCACATCCCATTAATACATTTTTATTTTAAAATTCCCAAAACAACACTTTGCTTCTTGGACTAACTCACTTCAGTGTTAAGGTGTTAAATGGAGTTATTTGTAACATCCCTTCTTAATTATTCATCTGTTCTTACCTACAGACCACACAAGCTGAATGAGAGAAGATTTTTTAAGAATGTTCTTAAAAAAGTGATTTAGTCACAGTAAAGAGCTGGACTGAGGTTACCCAGAAAGAGCTGAGCCCTCACAGGTATTTTACAATCAGTCTTGCAATTTAATACTTCCTAATAACCCATTAATGTGTTAATACTCTTATTTCCAGATGGTTTAGGGGTTTAAGCTCCTTTTCAGTCTCTGGATGTTTAGGATGATGATCAGCTACTGAGTCCTGCAGGTAAAACAGTTCTGTTTCTACCTTCCCAAATAGGTGCATCCAGATCCACTCTGGGAAGTAGTACCTTCCAAAAACAGAGAAAAGGACAAGAGGAGAGGTCTTGGAAACTTGAGTTTTCAAAAAAGAACATCAGCAACTTCAACAAACCAAAAAGGCTGAAGGTTGGTGGCACTCAGGAAGCAATTTGTGATGGCACAGGTGAAACAAGCTGCTCTTTATGATGCAGGTTTATACACCTGAAATACTATTTCTCAACATCCATAACTGCTTCATGGGAATTTGTGAAAGATGGCAAGAGTAGGCCCAGGAAACATCGGACTCAGTTTTTTTTGGAAGAAGCAACACATCCCACTCAGCAGAACGACCCATCTCCGTGTGCCTAAAGATCTGCTGCATCGTGCTGCTTGTCCTGTCGAATGCACAGCACAGACTTGTGGAGGATCCCACATTCGTGGAGGGACTTTGTAAGGTCAGAGAAGCTCCTCCGGGGCACTTCCATCGTTTCAATGCTGCAGTGTTGGTAGTTGGCCAACAATTTCTGTCCTGCCATGGCAAGGACTGTCAGGAGACTGTCAGAGGGTTTGAAGTGGTGCTCAAACCTCTGGCCAGAGGGAGACCGGACCGCGAGCAGCATGTGGGGCTCTTCTAAGCTTAGAGGGGACATGGAAGGGCTCTCCTGCCTCATTTTCCTTCCCCGCTTCTCAGGGGGACAGTGCATGTGGGAGCTCTCCTCAGCGGGAACATCGCTTCCTGACAATGTACTGCCAGATCCCTGTTCTCCAGACAGAGTTTTGCTGAATTTCAGAGTGTTCTTCTGCCCCTCACTCACTTCCAGCCGGTCGGTCTGTTGAGCCAGCGCTTCCATGGCATTGCTCCCTACGCCCTTCCAGCCGATGGAGGGGAGCACCCGGTACTTGTTCAGGGAAGAGGAGGTCTTCAGAGGCACTTGCTGCAGGAGCTCCGGGATTTCCTCAGGAGACACCTGAGTGGGTGGGAACGCCAGTTTTGTGAGTGGTGCTCTCTGGCTGCTCGCTAATCCCCGAGGAGAGGCTGCCGGTGGGGAAGAAGGCACTTGGCATGGACAGGCTTCCACGTCCTGAGGGTGGCTGAAGCTTGGCCTTCTGCGTCCCTTGGCAGATTTGGGCCTGGTGACGTGCATGGTGACAGTGTTGGCCCACAGGAGAGTGGCTGTGCTCGGAGGGAAGCAGAGCTGAGCTAGTGCTGCGTCCAGGAAAGCCACTGTGGCCATTGCACCTGCAGGCTGCGAGCAGAGGGAAAAGTTACAGGAACTGGCCAGGAAGCTTCTAGAGGGTTTAATCTCCCTATGGCTCCCACACTGTGCTGTGTGTCAGCTAAAAAGAGAATAAATGTAGTGGGTCACTGTGTGGGCAGTCCTGCGGTGCAGTAAGGGCAGTGGGAGACGTGTTATTTATAGGGGCTAGATTTGTCAGGAGTTGTGTAAACTTGACCCAGAGCATCAGGAAGTTGTGCCCTTCCCCACTGAAAGTAAGTTTTTTGATGGAAAGGACAATTTTTTTGTTTAATTCTGAAGCTGGAAACTCAGTGCAAATGGGAGATGAGTAAACTTCAAAGCACAGCCCTGGCCTTTTCTCTGTTCCTGCAGTGGCAGACTGAGTTCCCATTGTGGATTTTGGGGTAAGATTGACTACACTTTGCTTTTTAAACATCTCTGAAGATCCTTGAGGTTGAAAACCCCTGATTCAATACAGAGAAACTCATTCTAACCCTTCTGTGACCAAAAGCTGCTTAACAGAATGATTTACCCAAGGGAATGGCTGGAGCTGTGTCAGGGGAGGGTTAGCTTGGATCTCAGGAAAAGGTTCTTCCTCCAGAGGGTGGTTGTGCACTGAACAGGCTCCCCAGGGCAGTGGGCACAGCCCCAAGGCTGCCAGAGCTCCAGCAGCGTTTGTACCACACTCTCAGGGACATGGAGGGATTGTTGGAGTGTCCTGTGCAGGGCCAGGGGTTGGACTGGATGGTCCTTGTGGGTCCCTTCCAGCTCAGGATATTCTGTGACTGTGATGCAACCTCCACTAAAGATAAAGCCATGTTCTGCTGCATGTTCCCCAAGTTAAGCTGCACTCAGAGCGCTTGGCTGTACCAGGACAGGCCTTGTGACAGCCCAGCCAGCCGGGTCGCAACTTCACAACAACCCTTTGAGAAGTGCCACAGGGTCATACACCCCCCTTCCATTCCTGTGGTTTGCATGGCAGCATTTATCAAGGGAAAAAGAAAATCAACTTGGATTGCTTGGCATTCTCCAGAAATGACAGTGGGACTCAGCTGCTGTTTGTCACCCCAGCACAGGGCAGGGTCTGTGCAAACCTCACAATGTTCAACAAAGCCAAGTGCAAAATCTTACAGCTGGGTCAGGGCAATCCCAAGGCACACTTGGGTGGAGAAGGGATGGAGAGCAGCCCTGCAGGGAAGGACCTGGGGGTGCTGGGGGATGAAAAGCTGAATATGCTCTGTCCATGTGTGCTCACAGTCCAGAAACCCTCTGTGCCCTGGGCTGATCCCCCAGTGTGGGCAGCAAGGGAGGGGGGGATTCTGCCCCTCTGCCTCCTCAGGTGAGACCCCCCTGCAGAGCTGCCTCCAGCCCTGGGGGCCCAGCACAGGAAGGACGTGGAGCTGCTGGAGCCAGTCCAGAGGAGGCACCAAGAGGATCAGAGGGATGGAGCAGCTCTGATATGGGGGAAGGCTGAGAGAATTGGGATTGTTCAGCCTGGAGAAGAAAAGGCTTCAGGGTGACCTGATTGTGGCCTTTCATTAGCTGAAGGAGCTGACAAGAAACACAGAGAGAGTATTTACAAGGTCCTGGAGTGACAGGACAAGGGGAAATGGCTTCCCGCTGCCAGAGGGCAGGGTTAGATGGGTTATTGGGAAGAAATTCTTCCCTGTGAGGGTGGTGAGACCCTGGCACAGCTTGCCGAGAGAAGCTGTGGCTGCTCCATCCCTGGAAGTGTCCAAGGCCAGGTTGGACAGAGCTTGGAGTAACTTGGGCTAGTGGAAGGTGTCCCTGCCCATGGTAGGGGGTAGGACTGGAGGAGCTTTAAGGTCCCTTCCAACCCAAAGCATCTGGGGATTCTATTCTAAATCAAATAGAGGGAACAGCCCTGGTGGTGCTTTGCCAGCAGTGTGTTATTTACCACTCGATTTCTCCTCCAGCTCCGTGAAATGGAAACGCTCAGCAAGACAGAGTCCTAGCACACCCTTGCCCAGCCCCAGCGGACAGACCTGTCCCTCCTTAGCCTCCAGCAGAGCCAGACAGGGACACCCACCCGGGTGACTCATCCCAGTTTCCCAGGAGCTTGTGGGAGGGAGGGGAGTGTGTGCCTTCCCCTTAGTGCTCCTAACAAATAAACTCCAAGGCAACAAGGCACTGAGGAAGGACTCCCAAGCCCAGGGGAGCACTTACAGATATCACCAGTAACACTGCCAGTTCCAAGAACTAAAACCTCAAACAACTAACCTGTGAGAAACCATAGTGGGACCCTCCTGTGAGGGCCTGTACCACTGCAGCACAGTATATGTCAAAGATTTACCAAGGGGAGACACTTAAAATACAGTGCCTGGGGAGGAGTTGGGATGGGAACCTGCAGCCGGGTGCCCCCAAAATAGTGACACCAGGGCCTGGGAGGGTGACAACTCCAAATCCCAGCCCTACATCACAGAACAACAGAATGGGTGAGGCTGGAAGGGACCACAGTGGCTCATCTAGTCCCATCTCCCTGCTCCAGCAGGGTCATCCCAGAGCACATGGCACTGGATTGTGTCCAGACGGTTCTGGAAGTCTCCAGTGAGGGAGACTCCAAACCCTCTCTGGGCAACCTGTGCCATGCAAAAACGTTCTTCCTCATGTTCAGGTGGAACTTCCTGGGCATCAGTTCCTGCCCGTTCTGTCTTGTCCTGGTGAGGGCTGGCCCAGCCCAGCCCAGCCCAGCCCCACAGCAGAGCCCTCGGTGCCACAGCCAGGCCTGGGCCACACAGCTGGGCTTAAGGCTGAGCCCAGCACCAGGAGTAGGCCTGAGCCCACAGCCCGGTTCCACTGCCGGCCCCCACGGCAAGAGAGCAGACAGACCCGGGCACTATAACGCGGCTCCACCGCCCCCCAGCCAACCCCGATCCCTCACCCTGATCCCAATCCCGGCCCCGAACCCCGAACTCGGTCCCTTTATCCCGGTCTCTTTATCCTAGTCCCAATCCCGGTCCCGTTATCCCGATCCCGTCTCTCACCTGTTCCGACCCGCCCGCGCCCGCCGGCCGACGCCGTTGCCATGGAGACCGCGCCACTTCCTGTCACGCGCAAGGCCCCGCCCACCGCAACGCGCCGATCCCAGCACCGCCCCCCGGGAATAGAATAGGGATGGGACAGGGATGGGAACAGGAATGGGACAGGGATAGGACAGGGATGGGACAGGGATCGGATGGGGTGGGACAGGGATGAGAACAGGGATGGGGAAAGGGATTGGATGGGGTGGGACAGGGATGAGGACAAGGATGGGGAAAGGGATTGGATGGGGTGAGATGGGGATGGGATAGGAATGGGGTAGGGTAAGTAACTTTTTTTGCCGAAGACTTTGTTACCCAGGAGTCAGTTATTTCGCTTTAGGAAAAGGTTCCCTTGCCACTTCTCAAAACAGTGCTGTTCTCTCCCCCCACGCTGCATTCCAGAAGCTTGCTCTCCGACATGTGAGGAGAGAGCAGATGCCGTAGGCCTTGGCATTCCAGCAGGGAGAGAGGGGGGAGTGGAGATAATAAAAACTCGAAGGGGAAAACAGGAGGTGCCTTTTTCCCCTGGGGGCCCAATGCACCGCATCGTAAAAAAAGGAATCCTTTTCTTTTAAACCTTCCACTGCCTTGGCGTTCTTGGGAAGAATACCTGTGTATGTTTTACCTTACAGATGGGATACAGATGGGATAGGGATGAGAACAGGAATGGGAACAGGGACGGGACAGGGATGGGATAGGAATGGGGATAGGGATGGGGACAGGGATGGGATAGGGATGGAAACAAGGATGGGAAAGTGATGGGATAGAGCTGAGGACAGGGATGGGATAGGGATGGAATAGGGGTGAGAACAGGGATGGGAGAGGGATGGGGACAGGGGTGGAACAGAGATGGAACCATGGCTTGGGATAGCTGGGATTCCCTGGATTCAGGGATGGGACAGCCAGAATGCCCCAGGGCAGACCCAGGGGACATCACCAGGCTCAGGGACAGCCATGACACGCTGGTGCAGATGGCAGGGACATACCTGTGCAAACTGTGCAGGGATGTGTTGAGGCTTCAGGCCTCATCAGTGGCACAGGAACAGCCTCACCACCTTGAGAAGGTTCCGCAGGCCTCATCCTGTGGGACACAAGGCAGGATGAGCAGGGTGGGTGACAGCTGGGTCCCTCCCAAACAGCTGCTCCACACCCGTAGGTGAGTATGGCACCAAGGTTGTCCCTCTACCTCACATAGGAGGTCTCATTCCCCCATCCCACCCTAGTCAAAACCACAATGTTGCCACCCCACTTAAATACTCAAATCTTCGGGGTTTAACTCTAAAATTTTAAAAATGAAGTGTTACAGCCTGTCCTGAGCAAAGGCAGTGGGGGGGGGGGGGGGGGAGGAGAGGTGGAGCACAAGACAGAGTTTAACCCCCTGTGACATTATTCAGTGACCGCAGAATAAACCCAGACAAATAAACCCCAAAATTTATTATGAAAACACCATTAAAAAATTAGACTTTACACACAAGATCTTCCTGGGACCTAAAACTGTGCTTTTGGGGAGTTTTAAGCTTTCTTTATCCTGGGAGGGAGGGGGAGTCGTCCTGATTCCCCTGGCTACAAATGATCCCTGAGTCAGTTTCCCTTCTGGGAACACCCCACATAACACTGATATTTCCCTCTCTCCCCATTAATCCCTTTTTAAACCCTTTTTAAACCCACTCCCAGTTAACCACCTTCTTCTCCCACCAACAGATGGCCATCAATGGCACCAAAGAAACAAGCAATAAATATCCATCATAAACTTGGGTTCTCCACCCTGTGAGGGGGGAAGATCAAGGCAAACCCAAGCACTAAAAAGAAACAAAATAAGTAAAGAAATAGTTTCCTATCAGCTCATCTCAGCCCAGGATATTTGGCAATATTGCTGGGAAAACTGGAGCATTGCAGATCAAAGCACCCAGCACATTTACACTTCAGTAAGGCCCTGAACAAACAGATGTGTGGGTGATACCCAACTCTCTTTGTTCCCTAAGAAGGCTGAAAAGTTCCACGGATCCAAGGGGATGATAACTTCTATGGGTGGTTTTTTAAGCCCTTGAGTCTGTGGGTTAATTAAACAGAGGGTTTAGCTTCATTTGGTCACTCTCCTGAGACCCCCTGCAGAGAGAGAGGGCTTAAAATGAGGGATTTGGTTAAAACCATGTGTGGATCCCAAATCCACAGGATTCCTGCTCTCAATTAGGCCCTCAGATTATGCTTTTCATGCAGGTTTATCCAAACTCTACAGCAAAAACTCAGGTCTTTCCCCCAAAACCGAGGACTTGCAATGCTAAAACACAAATAGCACAGCCAATGAACACCACCTGGGGAATCCTTCTGTAATGGAAGCGTTTGTGGAGGAGGTGGGAAAGGGATCAATTAATTACTAGAGAGTGCCTTGGTTTTAGAAGTGAGGTAAGGAAAGCAGGGGTTTGGCTGTCGGATTGTCACTGTGGCATTTTGGGATGGTTTCTTGTGCAGATGCCGAGTAAGGAGGTGGGTGAGGTGTTGCTCCCCATTCTTAATGGGCTTGGACAGGTTTTTATTCCACTTGCAGCAGAAAATTAAGGGTTAGAGGGAAGCAAAGCCCCAAGACAGACATCTCTGCCCCCTTGGAGAACAGTCAGGAGGTGACGTCCCTTCCAGCGACAGCTTTGGTGGCTTCTCAAGAAATTCCACAGAGTTTTTTCTTCTTGACTCCAGACCCCTAAGTCATTTCCTTACAATTCTCAACCCCGAATTCCCCTCCCCAGGTTAATCCCTGAGGGTGGAGCCCTGCATATCACCAGATACCTGTATTTGTGTCTGTGTTTGCACTTGGCCCCACGGTTTCAGGGGAAAACCAGCAGCTTTTGTTCCTTATCTCCTCTGGTTTTCTGCCTCCCCCCTCTCTCTGTATCATGTTTGAGTTATGGTTATTAAATAAACTGTATACCCCAAGCATTCCAAGTCAGGTTTCCATGGCTTTTCCAGCCTTTGCTGCTCGTGATTTAATTTCTCAGACCCCTTGCCCACACACTCTGGGCAGACAGGAAAACCACAGAGGGCAGGACAGGAAAACTGCAGACCCAGGAATTGCACTTGTGGTGTTGGCTGTCTTCCCTTCGCCTCCCCTTGTGATTCAGTGAGGCTGGATTTGGATGCAGCCATGGATCTGAGGGGACAATTGCAAGGAAGGAGCCAAGAGAAACCACCTCTGAAGCTTCAAGGTGTGAATTGGCAAAACTTCACTTGAGACAACACTGAGCCCAAAGTGCCATCTCTGCAGCTGGAACAAGGATTCAGCAACCTCTAAGGTGCCAGCCCCGATGTAAATCACTTTTATCCCATCACTCCAGCCACTAGATCCCACAGATTTTAAAACCATGGCGAAGGCCTTGACTGGCTTCATGCAGGTATGGAGATGGCCTCACACCCAGTGATGAGCAGATGGAGGGAATGTTGGTGCTCACCGCTTGGGGCAACTAATGATTTTTGGGAAAGAGAAGGATGGGAACATGCTCCCTGCTCCGGGTGAGCCCAGCTTGGGATGACAGCGCAGATAGAGGAGGGGGTGGGCCTGGCCAGCTATAAAAACCAAACCCTCTGAGCCAGTGGCATCAGAGCTGCAGGTCCAGGAGGGGTAAGGAGAGTGGGAATTTATTGCCCTATTACTCATCTGGCAGCTCAGGGGGTGGTGGGGGGAGGCTGTGAATAGAGAGCTGCCTCATCAGCCCCAGGCAGGATCAGCCACCATGTCCGTGACAAGGGCTGCATCCCAAATCCAGGCTAAAGGCCCCATGAGGAGTCATAGGGACATGGTGATGCCTTCACAAGGCTGTGAATCCATAGTGACACGAATGTCACCACGAGGCATTGCCAACCAACCGGTTCCATGCCCTTGGTGTGGGCACTGGGGGAGTTCCTGTCCTGCCCCTGGTTCATCGCCCATCTTTGCTGTTCCCTCTCCAGAGCAGCCCCAGGATGAGGAATCTCCTTCTTGCTGTGCTCCTGGCTTGTGGTAAGTGCCCCGCTGTCCCCAGGACACACCGGGATCCACCTGCCAACCTCAAGATTTGGGAACAATTCAGGTTTTTGTTTAAATTTTGTGGTTTCACTCCAACACTTCGTGTAGCACTGCAGGAGTCATGGAGGGCTTTGTGACAGGGAGGCTTTGGGATGCCCAGATCCATATTTATTTTATGGCGCCCTGGAGATTGCTGGAACATTTCCTGCCTGTGCCAAGCCCATGGCTGATCCTGGTGATGGGGGATTGTTGTTTGCAGCATGGCTTGCGGGTTTGCCTGACCAGAGAGCAATACCTTCTGCCCGACTGAATCAAGGGGGTGCAGAAGCCAGACATTTTCCCTGTTTAGGTGGTGAGGCCCTGGCACAGGTTGCCCAGAGAAGCTGTGGCTGCCTCATCCCTGGAAGTGTTCAAGGCCAGGCTGGATGAGGCTTGGAGCAACCTGGTCTAGTGGAAGGTGTCCCTGCCCATGGCAGGGGGTGGAATGAGATGGGCTTTAAGGTCCCTTCACTCCCAAACCATTCTGGAATTCTATGATTCTATAATCCTTGGGGGGTGTTAGGGCTCCTCATGGTTCAAATTCCTGAATGTGTGTTTCTAGCAATGCCAGACTTATTTAATTCCCTGCCTGGCGTGAGGTGTCGGGAACACCACCAGCTTCCCCACGCTGCACCGGCACAAGCCCCATCCCTCTGCCTCTCCACAGGGCTGCTCCCAGCTGGCACCAGCATCCTGGAGCTGGAGCGGATGATCAGGTCGACCACAGGGAAGAGTGCCCTGCTCTCCTACAGCTGGTACGGGTGTTTCTGCGGCATCGGGGGCAGAGGGACCCCCGTGGATCCCACCGACCGGTGAGTATCTGGAACAGCATCACCACTCACCACCCCCAGTGAAGGGCAGTCCCTAAAAAGCCCCTCCCTTGCAGCTCCTGTGCTCTGGGGAGTTCGCCCCATTCCCCAGCCATGTCTTGCTGCTGCCTGACCATCCCCTCCTCCTGGTCACCTTAAATTTGAGGCTGGACCTTCCTTTACCCTCCAGGTGTGGTGAGGGAGGGTTGGGGGGCCGCAGTTTGACGTGGTGTCCCCACAGGTGCTGCCAAGCCCACGACTGCTGCTACAGGAGGGTGAGGGAGGGCAAGTGCAGCCCCTTGATCACCCCGTACACCTTCGCCACTGATGACGGACACATCACCTGCAGTGAGTATAGAACAGGGGTTCCATGGAGGTGGGGGACCAGCACTGCTCCCCATGACACCCCATCCCCGGAGCAGGGCACTCGGGAGGGCAACCCCTGGGGTGAAACCAGCCTGATTCCTGTCCAAGTTTGATAATTAAATGGGCATTGCAAGGAATGCAACAGGTCAGAGAGAGCAAGCACTGGGACACATTGTTTCATCCACTTCCCTCAGGAAGCTCCAGGCACTGGAGGCATCCTGAGGGGACCCCACCAGAAAAGCCACTACAGGACACTGTATTTCCACCCCTCAGGTAACAAGCAGAGCTGGTGTGAGAGGGAGACTTGCCTGTGTGACAAGGCAGTGGCCTTGTGCTTCGCAAGCACTCTGCCTTCGTACAGTCATTCCTACCGCTTCTACTTCAAGCTGAAATGCCAAGGAGACAAGCTCCAGTGCTGAGGAAGGGGAATATGCACACAGAGCTCCAGATTTTGTCTGGTTTCCCCCACTGCTGTGGCAAGAAAAGCCTGGGGTGGGGGCTGAGCAGAAGCAGAGCCCATGAGGCTCCCTGCGAGGTGCTCAGCGTGAGGAAGGGCACACGTCTTGAATGGAGACCCCCCAGTTCTCAGAAAGACCCACCAACGTCCTCTTTTTTGTCCCTTCCTCCTCCCTTGATTTCACTTCCCAGCAAAGATAATAAAGACCTACAATAAAAGGAATGCAAACTGATTCTGTGGTGTTTTTCTGTAAGGGCCACTGAGACTGAGGCACTACAATGGTGGCTGCCGAGTTTGGGGAGCACTTTTGCATCCCACACCTCAGCCACACCCTCTGCCCAACATCCCAATACTTCCATGGTCCCAATAGGGCTGTAATTCACAGGCCTACCCCAACGTGGAGCAACTTAGGATAGTGGAAGGTGTCCCTGCCCATGGAACGAGATAAGCTTTAAGGTCCCTTCCAACCCAAACCATTATGGGATTCTACGAAAATTAAGGCTAAAGAATAGCCATCCACAGAGGAGGGAAGATTTCAAAACCATGACCAGATAAATTAGGTGGATGCTAATTTAGGAGGGCAGTTGGTGACTGAATAGTTTCTGCAGAAGAGCTGTAATGAGAGTGTGGGAAGATCATCCAGAATAAAATAAGGGAAGTTGCATTTGCTCACCACAAAACATTCATTTTGATTCATTTTTTTCTCACAGTGAGGGAGGGTTTAATCATCCAGTGTCTGCCTGACCTCATGTCTCCAGGAACTGCACATTTAGAGATACTTTCAGTTTGCCCACAGACTTTCCCCAAACAACTGACAACTTACCCTGAACCAGTTTTGCAGAGAGTCAGTTCCCAAACTGAAAACCCCCTTGAAAATCCCAAACCTGCTTCATTCCTGCCTTGGCTGAACCAGGGTTGTTCTTTCCCAGCTCCGTGGTGCTGGGAAAGACAAAGTAAAAGATCTTCAGGCATTTCTGACCAGGATTAGGGCGTGTTAGCTTCCTCCTCAGGCTGGAAGTGACGATGCTTTGCCACCTCATCCCACCCAGCACCAGCCCCCGTGTGTGAGGTACAGAGCTGGGGCACTGGGGGGATTTCTGACACTCCTGTGAAGGGGAAGGATGGTACCTTCTCCTTTGCAGAAAAGCCCAATCAGCAACATTTGAGTCAAAGGAGCCCCAAACAGATGGGAGCAAACCCTATATAAAGCAAGCCCAGCTGGCTGCAGGGCATTGCAAGGCAGCAGCAGCTTTCCCAAGGTAAGTGGGGATGGAGGAATGCTTTCTCTCCCTTTTCTACTTTAACCAGAAGTAAGATGGGAGCAAAATCCATGCTGTGAAAGCAGGAGCAAAGGAGATGCTACCTGAGATGCCGGCCTGGAGGAAGAGCAGTGGGTGCAGCCCTCGAGGGCTGATAATTCCTCCAACTTTTCTCCCTTTCTCTTCATTTTGCTTTTTTCCAACACTGCACCATCCGATCCCCATGACTTTCCCTCCCCAGTGCTTTGTGCTGAAGCAATGGGTGCATCTTCACTGCCCTCATTTTCTCTAGTCCATAGAGAGGGGGAGAATCTCTGTTCCCAGATGAGGAGAGAAAGAAAGAAGGGTAGCAGGGAATGGTTTGGTTTTGGTATAACAGGGAATGGTTTGGTTTCCTCTCCCAGGGCTGTCAGAAGGATGAATTGTCTCCTGGGCCTCTCTGTGCTGTTTGCTTGGCGTAAGTGTCCTCAGTCCCACCAGTCCCACGGCTCCCTGGGCAGTTACATCTGTGGAAATTAGAACCAGGCTGGTGATTTCTTCACCTTTTCCCATCGCCACCCCTCCCAAATATGCAACAACTCTCCTGCACCAAGCTGGGAACAAATTCCCTCTCCACTGTCTTATAATTTCTAAGACATCACCACCCTGGTGCCAGTTCAGGGGCTGGAGGGATGGAGATGCTGCGAGGGGGTTGGGAATCATCATGAACCCCCTGATTTTCCCTCCCCAGGCTTGTCCCCAGCCCACGGGAGCCTCTTGCAGCTGCACAACATGATCACGGAGGCGACAGGGAAAAACGCTTTGCTGCACTATGCCTTCTACGGCTGCTACTGCGGCCTGGGGGGCAAGGGGCAGCCCAAGGACGCCTCAGACAGGTGAGAACCCACCTAACCCCCCCCTGTCTGAACACATCCTTGAATATTTTCAAATGTGAGGAGTGAGGGAGGGAAAAGCCCAATCCCTAAAGTTTTGATCTCCCCTGCAGGTGCTGCCAGCTACACGATACCTGCTACCTCGGCCTCCTGAGCCATGACTGTGACGCCAAGAAGCAGAGCTACCACTACAAGGGGCACCACGGCAGCCCCTCCTGCAGTGAGTAGGACCCGGGAAAAGGGGGTGTTAGCCCATCGTAAAGCCAGGTCTGACCCTGGGCTCTCCTCTTCCCACAGGAAAGGACTCCTGGTGTGCTCAGCTCTCCTGTGAGTGTGACCGCAGCCTGGCACTGTGCCTGAAGAGAAACGTCAGGAGCTACAGGAAACGCTACCAGTTCTATCCCAATTACCTGTGCAGGTGATAGGAGTCGAAATTTGGAGCTCCCTGCATTCCTGCCTGTACTGCTGTAAATTTAAGTAACGTGAAAATAAACAACGTCCTCTGAGAGCTGCTGCTGGGTAGGGAGAGAAATCCCTGTAAATAATCAACATCTTCCCAAAACTTTCCAAGAACTCGGTCTCTGCGTCACTCCGGGTTGCAGCCCACAGGGCGAGGGGGGTTGGCCGGTGAGGGAAGGGGCGTAGCACTTGGTGTTTTTCGGACAGAGTAATTTCGGCGCTTTCAGTTCAGAGCCCGCAGGCCAGATACGGAGGGCAGGCTTTCCTCGGGAGGACGGACTGACAGCGAGGGAGATCCCCCGGTGAGCAAGTCCCCCCTCCCTACCCCCCTGCCATGGAAACAAAAATAGGGGGGGATGTCGGGAGGACATCGGGAACGCTGCCTTCTGCTGGGAGGGAAGAAAAGTGTAGGAAAAGGGTCATTGTTCCCAGATAAAAATGCAGTTGGGACGTTGGACCACGGGGGAGAAGTGTCAAAAGCGGTGGGACAGGAGGTGGGGAATGTTGGAATGGTGGGACAGGTGGTGGGACATGCTTAGGTGGTGGGATAGGGGGTGGGAACTGCTGGGGTAGTGGACATGAGGACTATGCTTCAGTGGTGGGACAGGAGGTTGGGGATGCTCAGGTGGTGGAACAGCCTCAGAAACCACTTGCTGTCAGCCAAGAGGCAGCAAAACAGAGGTGAGGAGCCCCAGCTGCTTTCTTCATTCCAAATTTTAGGGTGATTTGACCCAATTTCAGAGAGGAAGGTATGCATGGCAGCACCAGCCAAGCTGCCTGGCTGAGCCTGTCCTCTGTTTTTCCTCCCAGGCCCAGGTGAGAGGAAAATGAAGGTCCTGCTGGTGCTGACAATGCTGTTTGCCTGCAGTAAGTGCATCCCCGACCCACACAGACAGGAGCCAGGCCCCATCCCTGTGCCAATGTGCATCCCCAAACTCCTGTGCACTCCTCAAGGGGACTCCCTCCTCTCCTCCCTCGTTCCCCAGGCCTCATTTCTGCATATAACTTACAAAAAAAATCACTTTTTCTGGCCACTCCAGGTGTGTTCACAGCTCATGGGAAGCACCCACGTACCTTCATACCGGGACTCGAGGGAAGCACTGTAGGAAATCTGACTGCCCACGGATGCTACTCGGGATGGGGCACCTCAAGGGCTTCATTGGACCGGTACAGGCAACGCTGCCCCAGAGGGCTAGCACTGACCTCAGAGGGCTAATGCTGGCCCTGGGGTAACCCCAGGGCTGTGCACAACCCCCTCAGCCCACCCCGAAGCTTTGCAAAGCGCAGACCAAGTACTGGGCAGCAGCAGGAAGGGAACAGGTTTTTGGGAAGCAGGGAAAGCTCAGTGCTCACCCCTAATTCCAGCCCCGCAGTCAGTAGGGTGGTGCCAGCGACAACTGCCTGGTTCATGGGATAGCACCAGTGGAGAGGGATGGTCCTGAAGCCAGGATGCTGGGCAGGGCTTGCACAGGGAAGAAGAGGCATGGGAACGGGCTGGAAAGAGCAGTTGCTGGGCAATTCAGAGCAGAGGATGCAAAGCTGGTGGCTCTTCCTGCCCAGCTCGCAGAGCCTATGTCAGGTAGGTCAGAAGCAGCCAGTGCCACATTCCTTCTCCCTGCAGGTGCTGCCGGCTCCGTGCCTGTTGCTATGCCAAGCTGGCGGCTCGGCGGTGCCCCGTGGGACCCTTCCAGCCCCTCTCAGCACCCCAGGCAGGAATCTCCACCTGCAGTGAGTCCTCACCCCCTTGCCTTGGGATACCCCTTTCCAGACCATCTCCCTCTCTTGCGGTGTCCTTTTTTGGGCAGCCCCCGGGAGATACGCCCAAATGAAGGTCTCAGATGTACTGTGCGGTCCCTGCAGGGTCGGGGACGTGGTGCCAGAGAAGTGCCTGCAGGTGCGAGCGGGCGGCCCTGCTGTGCCGGATGCGCGGCCAGAGGCTGCTCCGGCGCCGCATCAAGTGCCGGGGACGAGCCGGGAGGTGTTGAAGCAAAAAATTCCCTTTGCAAAACCACCTCCGGGCTGATCCACGAAGGGACGGGGTCGGCAGCGCTTCCCAGCCCTGGCGAGTCTCCTCCTCGGGGCTTTTTGGCTTTGGCACGAGGACAACAACCCTCCGGTGAAGTTGCGTCAGTGTCCACTGGATCTGAGGAGGGGGAGCAGCGCTGACGCGATGTTTCAGCACAGCAAAAAAAGGGAGGAGTGGACACCTGCCCCTCGTCCCTGTGAGGGGCACAGGGAACCAGCGGGAGTGTCTCCCCTTGGCTCCGGCTCCCCCACAGCCTGTCTGCTCTCTCCGCTTCTTGCTTCACCTTCTGTTGCTCCAAATAAAAACAGAGAGCCCAAGGCAGCAGTTCTCAGTGTGCCATGACTCAGCTGAGCCCAGAGACCACCCCTCGCCTCTCAGACAGGTTTCCTGTTGAAATACCTGGAAAAAATTACACCTGAGAGGTGACACAATTCCCACCGAAGTGCAGCCGCACCTCTGAACTGCCCCACTTAGCCCCGAGCCTTCAGACTCTGAAAATGTCCAGTTTTTTTCTGAGATGGAGAAGTGGAAGTGGGTGGAAGGGCTTGGCGTTCAATGATCCTTGTGAGTCCCTTCCAACTCAGGATATTCTAAGATTCCCTGAACACCCTGTGCCGGGGTGGCCGGGAGCTTGCCTGACACCAGCGATGAGCAAAACAGACTTCTCACCAGAAAAGAATGTTTTGGCCCGATTCTGCAACAACTCTGAGCGCATCCCTTAGGAAAAAACCTCCCCACTGCGCATGTTTTGTGCCCTGCAGGGTTGACCCCAGGAGGTCTCGGTGCTCCAAACCCCCTTGGGGCTCTGCAATGAAATAAAGCCACAGAAACAGCAACAAAACACAATTTCCCCAGGGGCTGATGTCCAGCTGGAATTCCCTCCCTGGCTTGCCCCAAAGCTGAAGTCAATGGGGCCAGGCAATATCCCTTACATCAGTGATGCTTCCCACCAGCTGTCACCCAGGAATCAGGCCCCTCCACCCTCCTTTTCCTCCTCCAGCACCACGTAATCCTGGGGAGATGAGGAAGGAGTGGGCGGCCCTTCACCCAGCAGCTGCTGTTTGCAAGGCACAAATCAAGGATCAAATCCTCACCTACAGGACATCCCAGACAGATTTCAGGCCAAGATAAACTCTCCCTTTGTAAACTCTGGGTGAATTTTAACTATCCATGTATTTTCCTGCTTGGAGGTCTGGCTGTACAAATCCATTCATACGGAGCTCCAAGTGCTGATGTGTGGGGTCAGACACATGGCAATAAATTGGGTTGGAAAAGTTGTGGGTTTGTACTGTGAAACAAAATCCACATCCTTCCAGGAGGCATTTGACCCTGTTGGGGCTTATTTCCCATTTGGAGAAGGGATACTGCAAACCTGGCACAGGTAGAGGGGCTGGGGTGAAGAGGCTTTCACGTGGGGCTCAGCCAGTTTGATAAGAAAATACCTTATTTCTCAGTGATAAAACTGGTTGTAGACTCGGAAAATCCTGAATTATGGCAACCCCTGGTTCAGGTCATTAACTCAATGGTGTCCAAGGGGTCTGCTTAAATTAGCCCGGAGAGCTGATGAGACAAACATCTCATGCCAGAAGGGGGAACAGATGGTGCTGAGCCGAGTTCCCTTTTCTCACCACCTCTCTGATTCCCACACAAGTCCCTGTTCCCTGCCTCAGTTTCCCTACCAGCCACGGGGGGATTTCCTCCCCTGCCTCAGTTGCCTGCCCATGCTGGGGTTCTCCAAAAAGCAGCACAGAGCACTGGGCACCTGCAATATCTGACAGAAGTCTGCTAAATGATTGTTCAGCATCATCTATTTAATTAGAGATTCTCTCAGAGCAAACGACAACCAGCCTCTCTCTTTCCCCCTTCCCTTAAACTTGCATTTTTTCCCCTTATGCTGCCACTTGCCTTCTTTTGCTTCTAAACAAAGGTGAGCCAGACACCTCATGCCATGGGCTCATCTTTTTGAGAGCAAAACACAGTGCCCAGCATACACAGGGAGAGGGACAGAGCACCCCCATGTGCAAGGGGCATTTGGGACCTCAGAAGTCCCCACTACCAAAAACCCCCACCGTATGTGGCTCAGCCCTATCTCCAGCCACAGCCATTCTGGAGGACCACAGGATCTTCCTTTGCTCCCACTGTTGCATCTCACCCACTCTGGTAAGTCAGAAGTGGAGGATGCTTTGCACTGGCTGCCTTTTTTCCCTGCCCAGTTAAGTCAGGATGGAAACACTAAGACATAGAATGGTGTTTTCTAGCCAAGACATCAAAAAACTAATATAGGCATCCAGGAAGAAAGTGAATCATGGGATCACAGAATGGTTTGAATTGGAAGGGACTTTAAAGCTCATCTCATTCCACCCCCTGCCATGGGCAGGGACATCTTCCACTAAGTGGTTCCTGTTCTCCCTCAGGTTCTCCCATTTTGCTCGGGGAGGCACTGAGATGCTGAGATACCCAGAGCCATGCATGGAGCTGACCCCAGTCTACCCTACTCATGCCAGTCCACCAAACCCTCCCCTGCCAAGGGCTCCAGCAGTATAAGGCACCCCACAGCTAGGACCTCCAGCAGTGCCAAGGGACTTGCACACGTAGCAAGAGCAATATGGTGAAGATTGTCAATATTTGCCCTCCAAAGGAGGGGCCTTGCCAAAGGTACACAGTGACTATAAAAGGTGTGACCGGCAGCACGTCAGGTTCACCAAACCCTGGAGCTGCCACTACCAGACATGAAGCTCTTCTTACTTTTCCTCTTCTGTGAGTAACCCCCTGCCAGCTCCCATCCTCCAGGAAAGTCTGGTGCTCACGGGTTCTGTCCATGGAGATGGGAAGGGTGAAAATGCTCATTTTTGCTGTGGAAGGGTAGGATGGGAGGTTGCTTTTTCCAGTGCTCCTAAACAACTTCTCCAGCTGTAGGACTGGCCCTCGCCAGCTGCAACGTGCTCCAGTTTGGAGCAATGATTAAGCACAAGACCGGGAAATCTCTGCTGTCTTACAATGGTTACGGCTGTTATTGCGGCTTGGGGGGGATCCAAAAAGCCCCTGGATGCCACCGACAGGTAAGCTGGGACCTGGTAAAGGCAGAGCAGGTGTCCCAGCCCTCCCCACCTCCCTGAGTACAGCGAGGGGAATCTTGCCCTGCTTCTGGGAGCAGAGAGCAATGAGAAAATTGTTGCTCGTCTTTAAAACCTCTCTAAAAGCATTTTAGCAGCAGTGGCCAATGGGAACAATGCGCGTCGTTGAAGTTCAACCAATGTAGGGTTGTCCCAACTGTCCCCCATCCTGACTTGACCACGGCTTCTGTGCTCTCAGGTGCTGCCATGCCCACAATTGCTGCTATAAGAAGTTGGCTTCCTCACACTGCAGTCCCAAAGCGGTCACCTACAAATACTTCCTCCGGGGAAGCCGAATAACCTGCGGTAAGAGCCAGTGCACGGGCAAAGCTCCAAGTGGAAAGGCACATACCATCCATACTTGTATTCCGAGGTGTCCTTTAGACCATCCTGGCCTGGCAACCACTCAGAGCAAAGGAGGGGGAAATACAGGGAAAGTGCCAGGAACAGGGCAAATAAATATTTGCTGGATTATGGTGAAGTTTAGAGCTTGGACACCTCCCTAAGGAGAGGCCTTGTCCTTCCCTAGAGGCCAAATACTGAGGGTCTGAGGTGACCTTCCCATCCTGGACAGGGACCTGGCACAGCCACCTCGATTTCCCCAAAGCCAACACATTATTTCACAGACCAAAACAAAGCATATCCCTATGATCCAAGCAACTATCCGCACACACCCCAGGGATAAAGTGAATTAAAGGGTCCCTCCAGGGCTAGGTAGCTCCACACACCAGAGGTGAGAGTACCTGAGACACCCCAAATTTAACCCAGGGGGCTGTGTATGCAGTAGGGATGGTCCAAAAAACACCCTGTGACTCTCCCACCCTTTGCCTGCCTCCTTGCCCCCCAAATTTTCTTCCAGGAACCGGGAACCAGTGCCAAACAGCGACCTGTGCATGCGACAAGAAGGCAGCTGAGTGTTTCCAGAGGGCAGCTGGGACCTACCACAATTCTTACAAGAATTATCCCAACTTTAAGTGCAAGGGCCGAGCACCCTCCTGCTAAACACACCAGGGTCAAAACCCGACAGAGTCCATGGAAATGGTGGGGGTTCTGCGTTCCCTGCAGCCACGCGGGACACGGCAGAGCCCTGCGGCACCAAAAAGGTGTCCAGCACCTTTCCCTGGAGTCAGCGCACCCGGAAAACCTGCTCCCCATGATTAAACAACTCATAAAAATGGAAACCCTGCAAATAAAGATATATTTTCAAAGGAAATTTGTAAAGCATCTCCAGGGTTGTGTTTTGGGAATCAATGATGGAAGGCTAGGAAGCAGCATGGAGCCTCAGAACTGTTTTTCTGAAGTCAATATTTATGCCTGCACAACGTTTTGCATCTTTTTCTTAAAAAAAATGACCAGAAGTGACATTTTAGCAGCCAACTAGTAAATCTTAAGAGCTACAGAGAAAAAAAAAAAAAAAAAGACCACAGAAAGAGTGAGTGGCTGCTGCACCCTAAACCAGGCTCCAACCCCAGCTTCCCTCTGAGACCTTGGCCTCAATCCAGCCCCACCCTGTTCCTAACGACCATTTAAGCAATTAACATCACTGCAGGAAAGGGGGAGTTCAGTGGTGGGGCCTCAGGGGTTTAGTGTGACCTTTTCTTGCACCCCATCTCCAGCAAGTCCAGACAGGTCTCCTCAGGTTGCCACTCCCTGCAGCTACCTCATCCCTCACCAGAACTGCACATGATCCCAAATAAGCCCTAATTATCTCTAACAAGCCAGGGCTGGCTGTCCCACAGCCCCGAGCCTTGATGGAGGTACCTCTAGCTTTAAGGCTGCCTCTGGAGATGTGTTCTGCTTAAAATAACGGAGTTTTAAGGGTAATTTCTTTGAGTTTCACCTCAGCGCCAGGAGGCTCCTGCCTGACTCCAGCGTTTCATCACAAGCAACACCCCCACCCCACCCTCACATTCCCACAGTACATGTGGTATCTTTATAACTCCAAACCACTCATTTCTACTCATTTCCTATAGCCACTAAAGGATTTTGAGAGAAGAGCTGGGACAGAGCCAATGCTGCCCTCTAAGGTTCCTGCAACCAGACAGCACCAAGGAAAGTCCCCACAGCTCAACACCAGCACAAATCATCTCTCTTGTATCCAACACTGGAGTATGGCATGCTTTTCATGCACAGTTTCCCTCCTGTTCTGCAGTTCCTGAAGCTGTGCAGATGTGGATACCACGAATGTCATGGCAAAGCTGTGAGATAACCAACAGGAAGCTCCCAAGAAGGAAAAAAGGATGGGAGACATGGAGCAGCACAGGCAGAAAACCCTCCCATACATAGAAACACTTATGGAGGTCATCCAAAACCTGGCTAAATGCTTAAAACTTCCAGTTCAACTGAACTCCTGATCTGCAGGTTTGGGAAAAATAAGCCAAGGGAAGATTATGTAGGTAGATAGGATGCAGGGAAAGTGGCTGTGCTACATCATCCTGCTGTGTAGTCGCCCTTGAGAGCCTGATGGTGACCCCACTGCTGATCCAGCAGCAACCAAAACACCCTCAGAGATGTCAGCCAGCAGCTAATAACAAAGAGTCATCCTCCTCAGATCTCAAGGGAATATCCAGTGCTTACTGTCCATTCTTGGACCACGCATTACAAAGCTCCACCAACAAGTAAACACGAGCTATGAATCATGATGTGCCTCTGCTCTTGTTTCTTGCCTCCCCTTCCTCCTGCAAGGAAAAGCCTGTTTACAAGGCAAATTCTCTACATAAAAGTGAGTTCCATGAGGAATGTTGCATAAAGATTCCCTAGAAAAAAAATAACAGATTGGGAAGGTGGAAACTTCAACAGGAAAATTTAAAACAGATAAAATAAGTTTTAACATCTTTTGATACACAATGGTTGTGCAGGCACAAAGCTATCCTGGCAGAAATAGGGAAATTGGCAGAAAAGGGAATTTGACTGCTCTATCATGATTTAAGAGCCCAGCACACTAAGAGTTTGTTTTAATCGTATTACACTTGGAAATGAAAGCATTTTCAGCTCCAGATTTGGTTCCAGGTATTGGTGGCCATGAGTTGCTCACCAGCCTCTCTCTCTGCTTTTTGTGCTGCTGGTGCAGAACTGCCCTTTCATCCTGGACACAATGGGGTGAGGTTTGAGTTCCCTCCACACCTACAGAAGCTCAGCCTTCAGGACAACTCCCTTCACAGCTCTCAGGCTCCAAGATCCTTTTATCAGCTCTAGCTCAGGAGGATAAAAAAGCAATTCGTTAAGATCAAACCTCTTATTCCAAGTGTACAACTGCAAATTCTTTCTTATTTTTTCAAACCTGTAGAACCCAAATACAGCTGGGCAGGACACAGGTGATACACGTACCTGAACTGCCTTGCTACACCCACTGTCACAACTGATCACACACTGAAGTGATTTGCACTTCCTCCCCACTAAGCTGTGAGTTGCCTCTCTTTCCACTACTGTAAAACTTACTGTCTTGGAGAAAAGGAATTCCTAAACCAGGAATTCTTACAGGAGACCCTTCTTTTTATTCTTCAACTAACAGCAGCAGAGCACACGAAGTACCAGCTCTTGGCAGTTCAGTAAAAAAAGGCATTTATATTTTCATGCTGATTTATAAACTTCAAAGCACACATAGATTTTTTTTCAAAAGCAACGTTCCTTACTTTTAAAAAATCCCCTTCACCTCTGCCCTGGCTGATGAGGTGTCTCCTGCTGTTGTGTAAGTGCACGTGTGCTTTCTTCAAGCTTAGTGCTTGTCACAAATCCAAAAACCTGAGTAACGCTGAAACACTGGGAGCCATAAATCCAGAGCTGAATCCCACAGTCCTTTCACCTTGGTCCAAATCCTCAGTCCTACAGTGGAAATTATCACTGGAGTCAAGCTGTACATCCTACTTGGTGACCTCACCAAAATGGAATTTAAGATGGAAAAATTCTACCCTGGAAAAAGGTTGATTTATGAAGTGAAACAGGCAGGTTTCCCAGGGAGTACTGGTGCTTGGAAGCTTGTTCCCAGGACTCTTGTTCCTTTAGCTACACTAATGTAATTTGGAGACTAACACCTATCAAGTTCCTGGCTTGGACTAAAGCTCTGGAGTAGCCCAAAAGCTCCAAAATATGACAAAGGGGATGAGATTCCAGATGTCCAAGTAACAACACTCACCAGAAATCTCCTGCCTGCTCCTGTCACATTTTACAGCCTCATCAACCATCACCGGATCAGATGAGTTGGCTCTGCAGTCTCATGACTCCACTGGTATTATTATTTTGGGTGGGTTTATGTCTCTCTACAGCTCTCAGCTAGCAAAGGAGCTGGTCCCAAACTTCAGCAAGCATGGATGCAGCAATCCCATTCTCCCTTTACGTATTAATCGCTTCTGAACGAGGGCCAACAGTTTTAGTGAGATTAAAACTTGTCACTGCATTCCTGCCTGGCAAAGAAAAGAGGAATGTCATGTTTGAGACAGTCCTGGCTGACACATTTTGCTCTGGAAAGGATTCTGAGACTTCATTCACTTCATTTAAATTTAAATAGAAAAAAAACCACCAAAGTTGTTCCTGAGTTGAGATTTGTTAAGCTTTCCCTGACAGAAAGGTAAAATAAAGCTCCTCCAAGCATAATCAAGTAAAAAAAAAAAATCCAGGCACATCAAGAGATGTCAAAGCAAATGTGACATTGCTATGTGAAAAAAAGGTTCTCACCTTCATCTAACTCCAAAATTATAAACCCAAGTCTCTACTTTTTAAGTTCAAACAACTCTTCTCACACACAGGTTGACGTGGAATCACTGAGTAACTGTCCTCCCCGCAACCAAAGGAACAGGAATTTCTCTTGTCCTTGAAAACCTCTGCAGAAACTGATTTTAGGGTAACAAAGGGTGCCTGGAAATTTGCTCAGGGGGAGTTTTGTCTTCATCAGTTTTATTTGCTTTTCTCCCCAGAGTACTCAGCACACAGTCATATGTTTAGGGCTGCCATGGTCTTCACCAAGGTGATGTGGTTGGTGGGGTCTGTCTCTGTCCTGTCATCTGCACAGTTGTTCTTCATGGCCAAGACCTTCTGCCGGTGCCTCTCCTCCTGCCGCTTCTTCTTCTCCAGCCTCTGCTGCTCCTTCTTCTGTTTTTTAGCTACCTGAAAGGGAAGGGTGAAAACACAAAGTTCAAACCACACTTCTTCTGCTAACACACTGGAAAGGAGACGAGCAGATATCAAGGCAGCACCCAGAGAACATTCCTAACTATTTATGAGGACTTTATTTCAGGCTGTTTTGGGAAGAGTGCCATAAGTCACTAGGAAATGTTTGTTATCAGAGAAGTCACAGCTGCAGCAATGATAAAATGCAGTGAGCAGAAACTCTTTTTGATTGGAAGAAAAGAGTTGCTGAGTAAGCCATCCCCTAATTCTTAAAGGGTGCTCACATCAAACCCCCCTCACACACCTGTGGGTTCCTGCTGGCTTGGTTCTCTCCACTGGATCCAGCCTGTCCTTTGTTGTTTCCTGTTTCACTTTGATGCAAGCTCTGATTTCCAAAGATTCTTGAACCGCTTCCATTCTCCTCCCACAATGTTTTGCTGCAGGATTTCTGATCCCTGCTCTGGGGTTTCTGCTGCTCCTCGGTACCTACCAACAACAGGTTTTCCTCAGACACTCTACCCAGGAGCTGTCGCGCTGTCAGCCAACTCCTTCTTCCTGAATTTCTGGAGCAGTGGGTTTTTTTGGAAGCTGGATTGAGCCTGCCCTCACTAACAACCTTCCTGAGCACAGAAGGCTGAAGTGGGAGCACACAACAGCAAACCCCATCTGTCCTGCTGCTGTCCCCAGGGAACATGGACATCACATTCACCTGAAGCCTCAGGTGACAAACTCTGAGAACTCACTTGTTCCTTCTCCTTCCTTCACTTGTAAGATCGCAAATATTGCAGATTCTATGTTGTAATCCTCCGCTTCCAGGACGTGGCTTACTAAATCCATGTCCTGTCCACAAGAGAAGGAGAACACTGAAGGAGTTCAAATCTCTGACACACATTCACTTAACAACCACCTGCAGCACAGAGAGGGGGCTCCTGCTTTTATGATTGTTCAATTAATGCTTCATTTCTGAAAAAGGTGAGGGGGGAACCCTTAAATTCCTGAAGATATCAAGAAAAAGGAATATGCTCTTTCAGCATAACTGTTTCACTCTTGGCCCTTTCTGTTCTAAGCATTTGCACAGTAACAACAGCCAAGAGTCACAGATTATCCAGTTATGTGGGATATTCGACATCCTCAAATTATTTCAAATCTTACGGGATTTGTTTCCAAGTGAATTTTCTGACAGATTGCAAGACAAGCTTTCCAGAATTATTAGGTATCCACACAGAGTAGGTATTTCATCTGCATTTAAGGGTTGACTCTAGGATGAAATCTATCCTAGTTTAGGGCTGTGGTACTGAAATTGTTCAAGGTGAGCATTTTTTAGAATTTTTCCCAGGACTACTTTCAAGTATCAAGGACATTTGAACATTAAGCACAAAAAGGCTCCTCAGTACTTACTGAACACCCTGCTGCATTGCACACTTTTTGTACAGCATTTTCCATTTCCGCTTCAGTCTCATCCTCAGAGTCACCCTTCTGTGGCTTCACTTCCTCTGTCTTATTTGCATTGTTTTTGCAAAGCATCTGAAGAAAAGCAAAGCCCAGCAGATAACACAGCATGCAATCAAAAAAAAAAATCTAATAAATGTAATTATTATTGAGCACTTTTCTCAGAAACATTGTGCGTCAAAGCATTTTGGAAATATCGTAACTTCCATCATCACTGGAGGTTTCGCCTCTCTCCTGCACTACTCTCATGTACTGCACCACCATGAATGCCAATAAACAAGCTTATAAATGGACTAATTTTAATACGATACAATCATATACCTGTGTGCAGAGACCCTCAAGCATAGCACAAGATCAAAAAGTGACATATGAAGAGGACAACTGCATCCAGATGTTGCATTTCCAGCTCTTTCCTCCCTTCCTTTTGTTTTCCCACTTGAGGTGCATGAATATGTAATTTAGATGTGGTTGCTTCCAGACAGCCCACACCACAGCATCAGGTTTGGGATTGATTTCCAGGCCAGAAGTTGGAATCCCTCGCAGCCTTTCTCAGGAGAGCTGGTGGCAGGAGCTACAACGAACTCAGGGCTTTGCTAACCCAGCATGACACGGGGACTACACTCTTCCCCTCAATCCCAAGACAAATGAGAAAGGAAATCAACTGCCAACATTCATCAGCTTTATTTATCACCCACAGCTGGCTCAGGTAATTCTGTGACAACCAACCTCCATCTGAAGATATGCCGGAGCTTCTGAGTCATCGTTGATCCTCCTCACGCTGTCATAGTGCTCCCCGTAACGATAAGCAATGTGCAGCTCCCTCACATTGCTCTTGTCTGTGCCCCGGATCTACACAAAAGAAATAAACTAAAAATGAGGATTTGGAATCAACCTCAGCATCAGATTTGTCCAAGTATTAATTTTCTTGGGCAGGAAGTGAGTACGTCACTACCGAAGTTTTATAAACAGGAAGAGTTGACCTAAAAATTCAGCTGTGCCTCCAGTAACAACAGAGCTTCGGCCTCAAGGAGAAGGTTTGAAAGCCAGATACTTAACGTTGGTCAGTTGTATAACAAACAAAACGTGGGATGAAAATATTTCTGTGGAAAGCTCAGAACTATTTCCTAAACTTTCCACAGCAGCTATCAGTTTTACGACCATCTTCCCACATCCAACTTCAGCAATGCTCCTAGGGAATGTACAGTATCATTTTCCCCCTGAAACATGAGGAAAGAGAGTTCATTCAAGTGATGACCACAGTGGAAACAGTTACCCAGAATAAGTTTTGATCTGCAGCTGGGACAAGATGCTTTTTAACAGGATTCCAAGTGGCTGTGTTTTGGTTTTAAAAGAAAGCCAATCCATAAAAATGTATTAACTCTACTCAGGAACACTGTTAACAATCAAATGTCCCTTTGCTTTGTCAGCACCAAGTACAGCAGTTTCCACAGAAAACTCCTGCTCTGATATTATCTGCACTGACAGCAAGAATAATTCCTACCCTGATCATCAAACTGTTAGCTAAGAGCTACCCAGCATTCCAGCTCCTGCCAGGAATGCAGAAAATCCCACTGCACTTGCAAACCTCCTTGGCTTGACGTTGTCAGCCCGAGTTCACAGGCCTGACAGCTCTCCTGGAGCAGACGTCAGTAAGCAAAGGACAAGAACTGCTTTGCTTTAGGGCTACAGAGTTTCTCAACCCTTTTACGTCTACGAATCGCCTTATCTCCACTCCCAGACCATGCACCAAGTCACACCTTTCAACCCTTTCAAGTCGCCAAGTCTGTGGTTTGTGCCGCACTCGTAACTTCAGGTTTCCCAACAATAATTCTCCATTCATCTATTTCACACTTACCTTTAGATTCCAACTCAACACTTGGTTCTATTAACTCCTGCTTTTTATCCTATTAGGTTATTCAACATGTTGGAATTCAGTAAGCTTTCTTTTCCTCTGTCAGTGCTTGAATAGGTATCTAACAAATCCCAAAGCTCTTGAAAGATTATTCTGAAAATTAGCCAACTTAGCTCTCATTAGAGAAGCTCTCTCCACTCTGGAGCAAGTCCAGAGGAGGCCACCAAGATAATCAGAAGGATGGAGCAGCTCTCCCATGAGGAGAGGCTGAGAGAGTTGGGATTGTTCAGCCTGGAGAAGAGAAGACTCCAGGGTGACCTAATTGTGGCCTCCCAGTACCTGAAGGAGCCAACAAATAAGATGGAGAGACTTTGGACGAGGCCTGAAGTGTCAGGACAAGGGAGAATGGCTTCGAACTGCCAGAGGGCAGGGTTAGATGGGATATTGGGAAGGAATTCCTCCCTTTGAGGGTGGTGAGGCCCTGGCACAGGTTGCCCAGAGAAGCTGTGGCTGCCCCAGCCCTGGAAGTGTCCAAGGCCCAGATGGACAGGGCTTGGAGCAGCCTGGGCTAGTGGAAGGTGTCTTTGCCCATGGCAGGGGGTTTAAGGTCCCTTCCAACCCAAAGCATTCTGTGGTTCTATGAATATGCTGGACCGTAAGTAAATGCTGCAGCTCTAAATCATGCCCAGCTAACTACAGCTACTGCTCGGTTTTGACAGATCAGGAAGTTTTCACACTGTTTATATTCATCAGCGAAAAATGAGGCCAAAATGTAGAAATGTTTTTTCTCACCTGCCACAGTGGAGCACAGAGCTGATGAATAACCACATTGATTTGATTGTTCCTTGCAAAGGCCACAATAGCATCGTTGCCAGCAAAGGTCCCAGGCTTGGCCAAATTGGTAACTAAAGGAAAAAAACATTTAGAAGAGTTAGAAACCTAGTTTCTGACACTTCCAAAAGCACTGGAGGGATAACAAGTAGTGAAATTTCAACACGAGCACAAGAAATTCTGGAAAGGAAATCCCACCTGTGAAACAGTGAGTGTTCAAGACTTTGGCAGCAACAGAAGTTAATGCACTTAAATGACCACAGAAATCTCTAAAAAAGAGCAGCACACCCTTAGACTAAGCAAGGCCCCTGTCTCTGTTAGCTCAGAAGGAAGAGTGCCAATTACTAAGTGACCAAACCACTTCCATGCATCACCTGCATAGTACCTGGCACATCCTCAAAGCTGGTGGGACAAAGGCTGTATTCACCTCTGCTTTGGATCTTCCCCTGGATTCCCAGTATGAAACATTAAGTGCCAAGGAGAATGAAACCCAAAGAAATCAGTCACTTACCAAAACAGCCAAATACCCACGAGCATTCAAGGAGAACTAGACAATTTTTCTGAAGTTCCTTTTACAAACACTAAATTTTTTTTACTCCTTCCTTTTTTCGCCTCTCATTCCTTCTCCAAGTTTCTCCTAAATTTAAACAATTTCCAAGACAAATTTAATGCAAGTTTAACAGCTCATCTTTCTACAGCATTGACAGAGACAGAAATGCAAAGAATTTGTAAAAACCATAGAGGAGCCCTGACATAGTTCTGGGATGAGGAACTGGTGAGTAAGAAGGTGCTCCAAGGAGATGGAATCCCACTACACAATAAGCCCTCCCATGCGTGCCCTGTGGAGCCCATACCGTGTTTCTCAAAGGGCACATCATCCTCCACAAATGGCTCAAAGTCCTCCCTCTGCTTCACCATGTAATCCACCGTTTCCTGCCGATGCCTCAGGTGGTTCCTGGAGTGCCCCTCAAGCTGGTCACCCAGGGCCCGAAACAAGCAGTTGCTGTCAAAAGAGAAACCACAAGTTGGCATGTCTGAGGCACAGCATTAAACAAACACCCGGTGCAAAAGGAATATGGTTTTAAAGGGAAAAGAGAGCTATGCCCAGTTTGTTTATCAAGGATATGAATATGAAACAGCACCTATTCTCTGTACTTGAATGGCTTCTGCTACTGCAATGGCTGGTAAGAATATAAGATGAGTGATCACGTCATCAGAGGTGGTAAAAGTGCTAGGTGGGTGGGTGGGCCAAACTGTCTTAAACTGACACTGGGACAAGTGACATAATGCAACAAAGGGCAAACCAACGACCTGCTGAGCCATTTCTCAGCAGAAACATCTGATGCTCCTTTCACCCAATCACTCATGGACCGTCCTATGCTCTGCACAGCTGGTCCGTGGAGCCCTTAGCTCTCCTGGGGAACAGGGCTGGGACTGGCAGGGCCCTCAGGTTCTACAGAAACATGGAGCAGAGCAGAGCCCCCTGATCCTTGTAGGGTTCAGTGGGGAAGTTCTCAACCCTGCAGAGCACTGGCCCCCCCCATCCCCGCCGCAAATCAGGCGAAGGCGGCCCTCAGCGCCCGGGAGGACGCAGACTCCCCACCACTGGGGGGACGAAGCCCCAGCCCCCGGGGGTCACACGGTTCCCTCCACCCGAGAGGTGAAAGCCCTCGGCCCCCGAGAACACAGACCCCCCACAACCGGGGTGGAGGAAGCCCTCTGCCTCCGGGGGCTGGAGCCCCAGGGAATCGCCGGCCCCGGGGGTGCCGGGGAGACCTGTCGCGGCGCTCACCCGTCGCCCGGCACCTCCCGCAGCTTGAGGCCGAGGGCCCGGAGCTGCCCGGCGAGGCCGCCGCCGCCGCCGCCGCCGCCGCCGCCGCCCGGTGCAGGGCCCGGGGCCGATCCGGCGAGGGGGCTGCGGGGCCGCCGGCCCTTCCTGGCCCCGGCGGGCCGGGCCTTGGCCGCCTGTTTGCGGGACATCCCCGGCGGGGCGCCGGGAGCGGGCACGTGACCGCGACACCGGGGGAGGTCACGTGGTGGCGACATCGGGAGAGTCGCGTGACCACGGCACGCGGAGCAGGGCACGTGACCGCCCATCCCGGGGGATTCCTGCAGAAGGAGGAAGAGCAGAGGAGGGGGCCCTGGAGGGAAACTGGAGCTGGGAATCACAGGGTGGGAATTGCGAAGGGAAGGAGGGTGCAGCCAAGCCTCGGGAGCAGTGCATCCGCGGGGAAAGGCCGGGGAGGGCTGCGAGAAGCAGCACCGCAGATGACTAACACTGTGCCCAAGGCTGCCAGATTCCAGCTAATTAGCTTCTACTGCTAATTGCACTAATGCCTCTCCCTGCTGCCCAGCAGAGCTCCCGCCCCTCGCCCAGACGTCCCGCCGTGACCACACGGGTGGGCGCCTTCTGCCCCCGTTATAAGCCAGGACGAGCCGCTCCGGACTGTGTCTGTTCAACCTCAAATCACCGCTCCGAAGCGAACTCAGAGGAGATTAAGGGGGTGAGAGGATGGATTACCCACGAGATGGCACCAGGAGAACACGGCTGAGAGCAGCAGCAGGTCGGGAGAGCTAAGACTGCAACTATTAATTAGATGTGATAAAGCTCATAAACTGAACCTTCACGTCTTGTTTCCTCAGGCGCTGAGGGAAACTCCTCAGAGGGGGCTGGAGAAGGGGCACAGCAAGAACACTGGTGACTTGTCCAGAGTAGGGCTCTTGGGGAAGATTCCCTGCCATCCTTGACACCACAGCTCTTCCACTCGTCCCACAGCAACTGGTTTAAGAAGTCACCCACCACCAGCACCCATCAAGGCTCTGCCCCATGATTCTAGTCTTCCTTGCCCTGCTTTTCTCTGCCAGTATCACAACAGAAGGGGCCTGATATTGCCCAAGTCTAGAGGAGCCCACCAAGGTGGTCAGAGGAGCACTTCTCTCATGAGAAAAACTGGGAGAATTGGGATTGTTCAGCCTGGAGAAGAGTAGGCTCCGGGGTTTCCTAATTGTGGCCTTCCAGGACCTGAAGGAGCTGACAAGAAAGATCGAGAGAGACTGTTTACAAGGGCCTGGAGTGACGGGACAAGGGGGAATGGCTTCAGATTGACAGAGAGTAGGTTTAGGTTGGATATTAGGATCAAATTCTTCACTGTGAGGGTGGTGAGGGGGATGGAATTCCCAGAGAAGCTGTGGCTGCCCCATCCCTGGAAGTGTCCAAGGCCAGGTTGGTTGGGGCTTGGAGCAACCCGGGCCAGTGGAAGGTGTCCCTGCCCAAGGCACGGGGTGGAATGGGATGAGTTTTAAGGTCCCTTCAAATCCAAACTATCCTGGGATTCTGTGATTCTATGAATTTCTGTCTAATTCCAAGCTCAGAAGGCACATCCAAATGGCTTTGTGATAAACACTAAGAAAACAGTCCTGGGGATACAAGAAGAGGCTTCACATCATGATGATTTTAAAGTTGTATATTATTTTTAAGTCCCTTTTCTCCAGAGTCACAACAACCTGACCCACAACTCAGCACAGGGAGAAGCTCACAGCAGTTATCACCAGTACCTTCTGGGATGTTTGGCCTATGGGCACGTGAGGATTTTACTCAGGAATAACACAACTGCTCTTTTATATCTATTTCCTGCCATAAACAATTCTGTACAAAGCATTTCATAGAAACACATTTTCTTATGCAAACACACTGAAAGCAGGAAAACAGGATGAGTACATAAACTGACTGCAAATGATTAATGAGGCAGTAATTAGCCTGAGGAGCATGAAAGGGTTGTGGGCAATTCAGATAAGCACAAGGCACATGCCAGCCAGGGAGCATCACTCGTGACAGCGGGGATAAAGCGGAGCCAGAATCAGGGCCTGGCTGAAAACTTTGCCAGTGCAGGACAAGAAGAAACTATTTTTTCAGCACATCAGACAAAAGGCACAGACAAGTCACCCCCACCCATTAATAGGACACAGAGCAAACAGACATGGAGCATGGATTCATCCCACCTAGTTTTAAAATTTCTAATTTAGGAGCATAGGTGTCCCTCTTGCTGTCTGTTCGAGCTTCCAACCTCATGGTTTCATATTGTTTTAATAATTAAGAATCAGGAAATTTTAAGACATTTTCCTCTTCGGACATGGGAACTGACAGAGTAAATCTGAAGCTTCTAAAGCACTGTAATAATGGCAGGTCTGTCTTCCACTTTCCCAGATCTTTTTAACAGCACGGAATGTGAAATGCAATAGAAAATTATCCTATTTTTAAACATAAGTCTTGCAGTTCACCAGCCCACTTGCAGATGTTACTGCACTTTGAGTCCCACTTCTGCAGCTGAAAGATCTCCAGGCTCCTAAAATCTGGGGTCACCCAAAAGTCCATCAAGCACCACTACAGGTCATGTCAGCAGAAACACAAGCAGGAGTGCTCAGGCACTTTGACGAAGTTTGCTTACGACAGAGCTTCTATTTCTCAGCTAATAAGAACAAGCGCTTCTCACCTCATCCCCCCACCAGCAAGTTCAGGAGATTAGAGCTGTCCTGAACTCCTTGCCCTCCTCAACTGCAGTTGTTTCATTTCTTTCTGTTGCTCCTCTGTGGGAGAGAGGGGCTGGGACATGGTGGCACAGACAGTTTGAGCATTCAGGTGCACTTGAGGCTACTAGAGTGGTACTCCATGTCTTCTGCTGGTAAGACTGACCTAGTCCATCTTTTTGGGATTAGAGATCCTTCTTTTCCTTCCTTATTTCCTTTGCTCCATTCTGCCACAGGATTCTTGCCGAGAAAACACTTGGATTTTACCCCTCAAATAAAAAGGCAGAAAGAAATTAGAGACGGAGGGATTTTGTTCAGGCATTTTTTTCATACAAGAAAAAAATTGGTCAGACAAGATGAATATTCACAAAACCACTCAGGAAGGGCACTCCTGAGTGCATGAGGTTGTCCTGTGAACGCCACGAGAAAGAAGATGGTCCCACCAAGACACTAACCTTGCTTTTAATTTCCAGATCTCTCTCATGTATCTCTGAGATCTTCTGTGGGCCTCGGACATGCTTCAGTTTGCACTGGAAGCCCTCTGATGACTGAAACCAACTAGGATAAGAGACATTATAATGTTTTGATAATTATTGGACATTCATCACTCACATTAATAATCTCAATCTCATTCCTCTCTTGGTGCTGTAGGGTAGTCAGTATTGCTAAACCAAGAGCAAATTTCCTATCCAGAGCACTCAAAATTGGTGATACTTATGCTCTAATCAAAGCACTGCATTCAGCATACCGACGTCAGTAGTAGATAATTCCCCTAAATCTGTAACTGTCCAGCAAAGCACTGTTTAGAGACCAAGGAAAATGCTTTCAACAAAGAAAGTTCTAATTTCTAATTTAATAATAACTGTAGTGCCTGGCTGTCACAGCTATGCTATGGAGTCTGCTTCCGGACAGGAATTGCCCAGTGATGTTATCAGTCATTGTAAACTGTCTTGGCTGGGAAGTTAATCATTAACTCAGGTCCCCATCTCATAAAAACATCATATTGTAAGAGCACGACTCACTTAAGGCTGTCACTAATCAATCCTGCATACAGCAGGAATACAGCAACACATAAAAGGAGCCAGAGACTAGCGAAATCCTTTAGCCAGGGGAAGACAAGCTGCAGGGAGGTGTATCTCCATGGAGAAATCCACTGACAAGCCAAACAAGGAAGACGGATGTCTGGCTCTGCGAGTACTGCAGGCTGAGGAGGACGGTCCTGCGCCCGCGGCAGGAGGTGCTGCAGAAATGAGCAGGGCAGGACCCCTAACACAGAATACAAATCAAGGGAAGAGACAGGGATTTACTGAAGAGTGTATTAAAGAAATGGAGAGGCCTTCAGGCACAGAGCAAGACAGTCATGCTGCCTTCAAAGCAGCAATTTTGGAAAGAGACTGTCCACACTCAAAGCCTCTTGTTGTGCTAACGAACACAGACTGTCCCAAAACTTGCACATTGGAAATGAACCACCAGTGTTCAACCACATCCGTGGACTTGGATTGCCTGATCTGCTTCAACAAGTACAACATCTACAGAGTCCCAAAGCTCCTGGACTGCCAGCATGCCTTCTGTGCTGTCTGCCTCAAGCTTATTCTCAGGAAAGTGGAGAATACCTGGATCATCACCTGCCCTCTGTGCAGAAAACCCACTTTTGTGTCAGAAGGGCTCATCCGCACACTCCAGAATAAAGAAGACATCTTGGAGCACTTGGAAAACCTCGAGTCAGACCCAGAGGTGCACATCCCTGCCATGGGGCTGGACAGCAAGAGCTGGATTCAGAGCAGCCAAGACATTTTAAACATAGAGGAGAATGTTCCAGCAGACACCAGCCTGGCTGTGCAGAGACTTGTACTGCTCCTGCTGCTCGGGGTGATCCTCGCCATCCTCATCCTCCCCTTTATGTACTTGGGAAGGGTCAAATGGGTGATTTGTCTCCTGCTTACTCTGGGGTTGGTCATGTCCATGGTGCTTTGCTGCACTCCTAAATTCCACTGGAGGTGCAAGAGGGACTCGCCCACCTCCTGTGACAAGGAGACCCACGTCGTTACTGTTGCCTGAAACAATTAATTAACGAGGGTGTCCCGGAAGTAACAGACTGGCCCTGCCTGCAGAGCTGCAGGTTGGGCATGCCAGTGAATTATGGACTTAAAGAGTAAATTCAGCAGCTTGCTAGGCTGGCTCAATGCCAAGGCACAGTCTTGTTAAATCTCATTACTGGAAACAAAACTCAACTATTTATATGTTGATATTTATGTGTTTTCAACAGGATTTTTATCCCAGGCTAAAAATCCTGTTGGTTTGCTTTTGCCACTTTGTTCTTGTTCGTGTCCTCTCCTGATTAGCCCTGCAGGATGTTATCTGGAACACCTGGGAGGTAATGTCCTGGAACAGCCTATGGTTGTGTTTTCCTGCTCTCTGAACACAAGTACACCTTTTCTCGGGACAGAGTGGGGAAATAAGGCTGCTAAATCAGGGAGTGGTTTTTTGGAAGAGAGTAGCTTTAACCCAGATTACCACTTTAATCCCTATCACTGCCCAAGGGTTGCTGGCAGGCATGGGAAAGGGACTGGGAAAAGAGGATGTCAGTTGATGCCATCTGAAGTTATGCCCAAAATCGTGAGAGGAGGAGGCAAAACCAACACTCCTAACCTTGATCTGTGGCTTGCAAAGGGCAAAAAACCTTGCAATCTTCCCAATTCCCCACAGAAATAGTTCCTCTCACCTGAATTCCTTTATCTGGATCCCTGCACCACCTCTCTTCTTGCCCCCTCTTACATGAAATACCACGTTGCCCTTGGAGATGCTCACAGAGATAAACAGAAATCCATCAATTGCTGTGTCATACCACATGTGATGTTTTTATATGGATTGTCTCCATTAAATTTAAATAATATTAATTGCTAATTGATTTCTGTGTTTCAATTCCTCACTGACAATTAATGTCAAAACAATTCCCATTTTCCTCATTGACAGGAATTGCAGGTGAGAAAGCGTAGTAGGGAGTCTGCACAGCTGAGGTGGTGAGTAAAGCAAAGCAATAATGTGTCAGTTTGTTGCTTTATTTAAAAAAAATGTTTAGTTGCTAAGAAAATACCCTGAAACCCAACTAAAATTAAACTGGGAAAAAAATAGGAGATTTCTCTAGTTAAGCTGCATTTTTTAAAGTGCCATGGATCTCAGCAGACCTTGGATCAGGTAAATATTTGTGTTTGATAAGAATGGAAACTGATGTCCTGCAGTTGCTCGGTATATAAATAGACATAGTGTCTCACAGCAGATAAAACAGATTAGACTAAGAGGGTAGGACCTCTTGTCCTCCTAGTGTCTTGGAAAACACAAGTCTGTTTTCTACCTAAGAACATGAACCTCCGGGGGAAATAAATCTTTTGGGTTTTCTCATCTATTTGGACAGCAACAGGCTTATTGCAGAGCACATATGACATTTTTTAGTAACCAACCAGAAAAAAGCTTTTCCATTGGGAAAAGGCAGGTAGTTTTAAACCCACATACCATATTATTCTAAGTAGAAAGACTGGATCAGATATTTAGCTACACTGAAAATAATTTCAGAAACCGTGGGCAAGTCTTTCAGCCCAGACTGTCCTCAAGATGACAAACTGCACTAGAACTATTAAATAATATAAATTAAAAATAAAATAATTTTAAAAAGGGGGAATTTTGCCTAAGAGGGGAGGAGGCCAAGCAAGATATCAAACAACACCAACCCCAGAAGGGTTTAAACATCACATCCAGGATCAGTTTGCCACCATCAGTCAAAAAACATAATGAATATTTTATCAGCAGTGTCCCTTGTCCTCTGTATCACTCACAAAGGATCCCGCCAACCTATGTGTGTCAGCAGCATGTGGGTGTGAAGAAATGAAACCAGAGAATGAACATGATCAGTAAAATCTGTTTCTTATGTTTCACTCTGCCCTTCTGAAAGGGTGTGTTCAGTTTTATTACACTAATTTCTACAGAGCCAAAAGAAAAGTCAAACAGGAAAGGGCTTCCCTCAAGGCAGTGTACAGCAGTGGGAAGGCAGCATGGATGCTCTGTGATTTCCAGGGAGAGGCTGGCCCTCTGAAAGAATTCCTATGGATCCACACAGTTAGAGATCAACACCTTCCAAGCCTTTTTTCAGCAGTTCAACTGCAATGTTTATGGAGAAAAGGCCAATGGAATTATATTCCTATTCCAAAACGTAAACTATTTGCTTGTACTCAGGTTTAAGTCATGGTGGTCTTTTTGTCAAGGAAGGTTCAGCTCCAAGTTCCCTTGCCCTCCTTACCTTACCTAGCTGGCTCCAAATTTCAGATAGTTACTAGGTAACATAATCTAGCCTGAAAGAATCATAATGAGAAATGGGCCCAGGCAGCATCCCCTCAGCCCCCGCCACACCCCAGTCCCTCACCATCACCTCAGCCCCCTCTATGTCCTCATCCCTGTCCATCCCCTCGGCCCCCTGCATCCCCTCATCCCCCTGCATCCCCTCGGCCCCCTGCACCCTTCATCCCCCTGCATCCCCTCGGCCCCCTCCATCCCCTTATCCCAGCGCAGTTCCCTCTACACTACGCACCCCTTTACGCCGATGGCGCAGAGGCGGCGGGAAGGGCGGGCCGGGCCGGGCCGGGCCGGGCAGGAAGGGGCGGGCGGCGGCATCGGCCGGAACGCGGTGGCGGCTTCTCGGTGCTCGGTTCTCGGGCCGGCGGCAGGTCGGGGCCGGGCCGGGGAGGTGAAGAGGGGCCGGGTACAGCCGGGACAGCGCCGCGGGCTGAGGGGGCGAGCGGGCGGGACCTTCCCCTCAGGCCGCCCTACTCTGTGCGCTGCTTTCCCCTCCTCAGCCGTGGCCTGAAGTGCTGCTTGCTTTCTAAAAATGTGCCCGCGTTCTCTCAACAGAAGTTTCAGACACAAGGACTGGCAGCTGTGGATGTGTCTGCCCTCACAGCTTTCCCAGCTGAGGTGGTTCCCTCACACTTCTTCCTCTGCTGTTCCCTCTCTGCAGCTTTGCCCACTTCGGTGTGAGGACATTGCTTCTCCGTCGCTGCTGTGCAAACTTCTGGATTAACCGAATTAAACACGCTTAGTTCTGCAACTACTTAAGCTTTTGGCTTTTCCAAGTCCCCCATCACCTCTGCCCCTGATCTTTGTGGCCATCCATATCGCATTCGTGTCATTGCATTGAGACAGGACTGAATTAACTGTATTCCGTGTTCATACCTCAGATCTATGGATTAAAAGCAGAGGCCATGGTGCTCCCACTGTGTCAGCTCTGGAGCTCTGTGCTAGTCCCCAAAAAACCTCATCTGCCGAAATGTTTCCACAGTCACAGCATTGTGTGCGATGTGTAACCACAGTTGGGCTGTGCTGTCCCCCAGCGTACCTCATATAGGACTTTTTGGACAGCCCCGTCTGAATAATTATCTACAAGTACCTCTCTGAAGTTAATGAGATGCCTCATTAACTTTTGAGGGTGTTGGAGGTGATCATGCCAGTGCTTTGGTCACTGTTGTAGTTTAGGACGAACACAATGCCACCATCTCTCTGTTTCTTCTTCCAGCAGTAGAAAACACGTGTATTGTACAGCTTTAGATCCCCAAAGGAATTATCTTTCTGCTTTCCAAACAGGATTGTATGAGCTGCTGTATAAAATATGGTTTTTTCTCAAGAAGACAAAGGGTTTTGTGTGAAAAGTGAATGCTGGAAGTGATAACAAAATTCTCTTTCAAGTGACAGTTCAGATTATGGCAATGCTGTTGATTGCTAAATTCCATTGTTCGAGGCAGGGATGTGAATTCCAGTGCCATGAGCCGTAAATAACTTTTGGGATATGTTTCTACCTCTCAATTGCCTTATCTTGGACTAGTGGCAAAACTTCTTGGCCCACATTTTCATTAGTAAATCGCATGTTGCCCTTCTTTTTACGCTGCATGTCTGAAAATCCAAGCCCATTTTTTTCCTAGGTAATTATGAGGAAATAGATACCTGTGTTGAGAGAAACACATTGAGGGTACTGATCTGAGCATCTTCAGAGCAATGTCTTCCAGAAGCTTTCTCTGGGTATTTTAGATGCTCATTACTGATTTATTTGTTACATGTCAGAAGCCACTGTTGCCATTACTGCTCCATGTTTTATGTTATTATTGGGAAATTAGGTTAAACAGTTGTACTGCTCATGGATCCTTTTAAACTGCTTCATTTCTTGTATGAGCCTGAGTTAAGAAGTCAATAAATGTCTTAGGGAAGAGGATTTTATTTTCAATGCTCTTTCCCATAACGTGTCCAGAGGTGAGCAGACATGCCAAGTAGTTTTAAAATTACTGGGATTTTAGCAGTGAATTATTCCTGGGAAAATTGGTCTGAAAGTTTGGATGTTTTAGGAAGATCAGAGCCTAGTGAGAGATGAATTTCCGGGGTCCAATAGAGGAGCGTTTGGAGCTCCTGTGCTAATAGAACAATCTTGGGATAAGCAAGTCCTGGAAAGCTGAAGGTATGTTCACAGCTGGGGTTCAGTGAGTGTCCACACTGGTGTGTGGTGTGGTTGGTACTGGAGTGGGTGTGGCAGGCCGGGATTGATCCCAGGCCTCTGCTTTCCCCAGGGAAGTATAACCTGGCCCTTCCTTTCTCTGGTTGATTTGGAAATAGCAGTTAGTTTATTCCTGTGAATTTTGTGCTAGAATGTGATGTTTTCATGGAAACACATGGAAATGCCCTAGCCCCATGTGCTGGAGCCAGAGGCAGCACCAGGAGTGTGTGTTGGGCTGAGCTCTCCCAGGGAAAGAGGTGTGAGTTACAATAACCATCGGCCCTTCAGTGATGAGTTTTTCTTGCATTTACACAGCAGCAGTTAAACTGTGCAAGCCTTGAGAAATACAAATCACCTCCAATAAATTTCTGAGCTGGAGTGCAGGACAGACACCTTTCCTGGAGGACCATGACAGATGGCACGCAGATAATAAAATCTCTTTAAAAAGAGCTGCTCCTGTTGCATTTCTGACTTTTAGGACTCTAAATCTATCCATAAATGGTGTCTGCATCCTCTGAGAGTAGGCTGTAGTATCGTAGGCTCCTCATTCCTATTTAGTCAGGATGTGGAAGAAAGGAAGCATTTAAATATGAAGTATATAATGAAATAGGTGATATGGTCCCCTTACAAACCAATTGAAATCAGTAAAAATTTCAAGTGATGGAAGTGATCTTTGGAGCAGGTTGTTACCCAGGTTGAGTTGTGAAATGAGCTGTTGTCACCTTTGTCTGAGGTAAGTCATCTCAGCTGCTGGTACCATTAGAGGAACACTGGAAGCCCTTCAGTTGGAAATGTGCACATCTACACTCTAAAACAATAATATTTTGGCCCAGCTCAAGGTCCGTGTGGTGCAGGGACCTTATTTTTAGGGGAAAAGCAGTGACAGGTTGAATAGAGGAGAGAATGTTACAAGCAAAGCACAGCAATGTCCATGGGACACATTAAAGGCCTTCTCAGGGGCTGCAGTTGAACTCAACTTTCCTAATGCCGTCAGCAAAACAAACAGAGGAACAATTTGGGCTGAGATGAGAGAGGCAAATTATTTCCCAGGCAGCTGTACTGGTCCCTGCACCAGATGCAGAGCTTTTACTTTCATGTTATTTTTGTACTAAATGTGTGAATTGTATGCCTGAATGGAGCCCAGTCTCTTTGCATCTTGAAGGGAACTTCTCCTTTTGCTGTGTGAAGTATTGGCAGCTCATTTTGTGCGAAACTTTTGAGAACTGGTGAACAGAAAGTGTCCTCTTGTCTTCTTTGGTCACAGCAGTGTGTTGGGGGGCGGAGGGGATATACAAGATGGACCTGGACAAACTTGATTTAATACTGACAGCAAGTGTGACAGTGAAAAAAAACAAAGGCAATTGTCTTTTTGCTCTCTGGTTTCCAACTGTTCGTTGTTGGATTTTTTCTACAGCTGTTTCCTCTTTGACCTTGCAGGTGAAAATGGCTGCAGAAGAGAAGTGGAAAGGTTGGATTTCAAAACAGCGTAAGGAGGCTGAGCAGGCAGGGGAGAAAGAGCCATGTGTGCTCCTGGGTCAGCAGCTGGGAGAGCTGGGAAGATTTGCCTATGCAGCACTTTGTGGTGTATCTCTTGCCTGGCTGTTCCCTGAAAACGAGCAAAGGTACTGCATGCGGGAGCAAGGAGTGGGCAGGGGAGGTGGATTTTGGGTGGCAGCTCAAACAGAGCTGGTATCAGACTCTGTGGGGAGTCTTCTAAAGTTTGGGGAGTGGAAGATCTTTTCTCTCTTACTTCTGTTAAGACTTTTATAATTCAGCACACATCGCATCCTTTAACATCAAAGCATGTACTGAAGTAAGGTCTGGCCCCATTCAGATTGTTTCCTTGTTTGTTTAGCAATTCACCTTCTGCTGACTCCTTCTGATGCTTTGATTTTTGTGTGAACAGTAGCAGACCAAAGTTTGAAACCAGGGACTGCTCAAAGCTTCCAAAAATACCCAGTTGTAGAGCCCTGAAATACCCAGTTGTGAAGCCTTAGCTGCTCCTGTTGCTTTTACAGCTCCTTCAGGACAGAATTTATTGAGGGCTTTGTGAAATGGCTGGACCTGCCCGACGCTGTCCTACCTGCCATGACAGCCTTTGCTGGTGGCTTAGGAGGTGAGGGCACAGAATCTTTCACTGAGATTTTGCTGAAGGACCCCATCTTGGAAGAAAATCCAGCTGTCATTACCCAGGTACGTCTATGTGTTCTCCTTGCTCTTGTTTGCTTTGCAAAAGAGATTTATCATAGGTGTCTGTTTGCAGCTGAAGTGCTGTTTGTGCAGACAGGGGAGTAAAATCAGTATTTCTGATAGGCATCTGTTTCTGAGTGGCTGTAGGGGGGGACTGTCAGTCTCTCTATCCATAAAGAGCTCATGGAAGTATTAAACACAAGGCAAGGTCACTCTCTGCTCATTAATGTTTTGTGTCTTTGATGGTTTCACTCTACAGAGCAGAGAACTGACAAACTTTTTGACTATTATTGCAGTGGTTTTGATTCATATGTGCTTTCTACAGGTTTTAGTGGCACACTGAACATGATAAACCTGATTTTTACTTGTTTAAAAGCCCTTTCACCATACCTTGGAGAATGCAAAAAACATTCTCCAAGGAGCACAATTTCCAGAGGAAGCTTTGACCAGAAGGAATTATTGTGACTTTATTTTTTCTCACTGAGAGAGTCAGACTGGGACTGCTCCATAATGTTCTGCTGTAAAAGCTAATGTAAAGATAAAAGAGGTGAAGCATTTGGGCAGCGTTCACTTGCTGGGGAAGATCTCTCCTGATCCAGCCTCACGTTGTGCTGTGCAGGGTGAGGAGGGCACAAGGCTGCTGCTGGTGCCACACAGGACATGGACACTGTCACCTGGCACCCTGTGCTGTGTCACCCTGTGCCAGACACCCTGCGTGCTGTGTGCTCTGGTATTGATTGGATAATGGTTATCACACACTCTCCATGAGCAACGGCCTGACAGAACCACGGATGTGAGAAGAGGGCTGAGTGAGGGAAGATATGATTGCAGTGAACTTTCTTGGTCACCATGACCAGCTACCACTACCTTGGCATCTTTCCTGTTTCCTAGTCAGTCCATGAAATGCCTCAGAGTGTTGGAAATTATATAACTTTCCTAATTATTTTTTCTAATTAATGGTTTTAATTAACTTCTTAATTAACTTTTAATTACTCATAAGCAGTGTAATTTCCAACTTTAGCCAGCACATAGCTTAGGGTTTTTTTTCACAGCTCGTGTTGTTAGAGTGAGATTGGAAAAATCACCAAAACTTTAAGTTATGCTAAACTGCTAAAGTTATGCTCAGTGAACAAAGCCTGAGGAGCTGAAAACTGGACACCTGGAATCCAAAATTTATGGCCCTCCAAGTAACCAGAAGATAAAGAAGAGACTAACAAAAACAATTTATCATGTGCTGGGAACTCCCCATCTGGGAAAAGATAATAAAAAGACTGAAAGTGTGGACTAATTGGCATGAGAAGTGAGAAATCAATAACCAATAGAAGACCAAATACTAGTTAATGAGGAGAATTATGTAATTGAGAACCAGTTAACATTAATTTCTTTGCTAAAAATGTATAAATAAGTGAGAAGTTTTCAAAGTTGTGTGCATGTAGGTGGAGCTATCCCCTATGCACCCTGAAATAAAGTAATGCCTACTTTCTAATACTAAAAAAAATAAGAGTTTGATTTATCCCAATGCTTTCCATGACAAGAAGATCTGCTCCAAACATCCAAATGCTCCAGTGCCCGAAGTCCTATAACAGTATGAGTACAGCAACAGATCCTAAGCTTAGTTAATAACTTAGGACAGATCTTCTGAAATAACAGCACCTGTTTTGATGTTGTTTGCTCAAAATCAATACACCTACAGTTGTTCTTTCTGCCTTTGTGTGTTTCCCTTATTCTCTCTGCTTCGGGATGGATTCCCTAGATGCAGACAAGTTTTCCTTCATGGCTGCTGAGTTTGTTAAAGGTGAAATTTAGCTTTTGCTTGCTCACAGCTTATGTTGCATAAGGGCTCCATGTGCTTTTACAAAAGTGGCTCTGGGTCAGCAGGAGCGAAAACTGGGGATACCATCTGGATTCAAGCGGAACACAGAAACCATAGATAACAGTTCTTTGATCAGCTGAAAGAAAAGATGAGGAACAAATATCAGTCTAATGCCCCAACATCAATACCTTACACAGTAATCTACATGGACAAGAGGATTGACTTTTATCTGAGGAAAAACAGACTTAAAGACTTAAGTAGAGCAAGGCAGCAAAAGTGTGTTTTTGTAAAAACACACTGGTGTGTGAGAAACATTGGTAAAAAGCTGAGATCAGCTTTTTCCTTCTGACCTGAAAATACGCAAGCCATGGGACAAAGCTTTATGAATTATTGATCTGTTCCTTTATGGTGCTTGTGTTTGTTTGTATTCAGCTGCTGCTGATGCAATATTTACTGTTTATTTATTAAGTATCTGCTTTAATTGCTTGGCATGATCGGTGGCTTGGCCCTGTTGGCATTAATGCTGCATTTTTGAAGGCCCTTCATCTCTAAGGAGCTGAAGGGATGATCCTGAAGTCAGGAGATAGAGGTGAGCTCACCCTTGATTCAATGAATATCTGAGGACTATGGATTGTTATTTTTGTCTTCATTGCAGATGACTAACACAGGCAGATGTTGGTAACAATCCTTAAAGGACGGTAGACATAACAGGCTGTGGTATGGGAAGGCAATGCAATAAGGGAGGTGAAAAAGCATTGATAGGTGTTAAAACACTGAACATTCTTGTTATGAATGGGTTTTTTTGCTCTGAACATACTTAGAATGCCCATTTTCTGTGGTTTTCCAGACACATCCACTGTGATGTGGATCCGGTGCTCTCTGTTGTTGAGGAAATGGGTTTTGAACTTGCAGCAACTCAGAAGAAGCTGACAAGGACTGAATAAAGGGTGCTTCCCTTTCTTTGAGAGGCTTCTCAATCGTGTGGGTGTTGTCTTGTGCATGGAGTTTGCGGGGAGATTCAAAACACCAACTTCAAAATAAGACTGAATTATAATAACTGCTGCTTAGAGGAGGAAAACAAACTACTTGTGAACTAATCTAATCAATTCTGGTTGGATTCCAGCTACCTACGTGTGCAGTACGTGCAAAGCCTAAAGTGGAGAATTTGAGAAGCCAATTGGCACAGATGCCATAAAAACAGTAGTTCCAGTTTGTCACCTGATTACCAGGGCGCACTCCTGATCTTTTGAAATGCACGTGTGTATATGCTTAGGCCAGATTTATTTGAGTTTGTTTGATATGAAGTGCCACAGATGATACTGGAACCTGAGTCACAGCCACAGCTCTCTGTGCCTCAATCAGGGGGAGTTTATTGCCTACAAATCCCACCAACTGTCCTGGGGAACAGTCCAGTTTGTCCCTCTACTTGATTAAGGATAGTTTGTTCTCCATTCTACATTTCTCATGTGTAGAACTTTCAGATTAGAGATGGTTTTATGATGTAAATTGTATTTAGGATCTTAGGGGATTAATAATCATAAACTCTTTGGCAGCCTCCTACATCTTTGGCTGATTTTTTTTGCATTCCCAGAGGGCTGAAGGATTCCCTGTAAAATTCAGCTGTGCTGTATTTGTGTGTAGGAGAGGGAAGCAGCTACACTGAGCTAGTGCTTAGTGTAGTCACATAAAGACCTTAAAATTTTTCCAGTGGCAATAAAAGAAGAGAACACAGTAGTAAAAACACTTCCCTCTTTTTCATGGATTTATCCACAGAAACTATGCATTGAATTGATTTTTTCTGTATTTTTATGCTGAAGAGCCAACACAGAAGTCAAATCCCTCCATCTTGACAGAGGGCCATAAATTTTGAGTTTCCTATGTGGGCACTTAATCCAAAAGAACTTTATGCTGGTTCAGCCTTACAGCCTAGAGCTATGAATTCTCAGAATGCCGAAGAAAAAAGGGGCCAATGGTCCATTAGAGGAACATTCAAACCCGTTACTCATGTTGAAAATGTGAGTATATTTGAGTGTATAGGGAGCAGAAGGCATTGGGGAGGGAGGATTAGAGCCCTGTTTCTCCAAACTTGGAAGTCTGGTGTAAGATCAGGATAATTAATAACAAAAGTATGGAATGTTTCAGCTATACCAAGCATTGTCTACTTCTGTCCAGCTCTTTGTACTGGCCTTTGGAGAATTTTATACTGGTTTTGCTCTGTGTTGCCTCACTGAATTGTAACTTTCTGGCTTCCCATGTTTATGAACTGAGATGCTTCAGTAATTAAATCAGTCCGATGGGTTTTCATGCCTCTGTTTTGATCCCTCCAGGCCTTCATCATCAGTTTTAACTTGAATATTTTTTTTTATTTATTTTTAGGACCTTTTATCTTTCTCTCTTCGAGATGGTAAGTTTAACTTAGCATTTGTTCTTTGTAAAGATAATATAGATGAGTTTATATCTGACACTTTAAAAAGCTCAAAAAGCTCATGGTGCCACCCTATTTCATCTCAGCTTCCTCTCTGACAAAAGCAGCACACTCCTTCCCTGCATCCCCCTCAAAAACAACTATTAGGAATGGTTAATAATACCCATTGAAAAGTGAACAACTATTCACCTCCTTACCTTCACATGCAAACAGATGTAAAGTAATGGTGGAGTGAGGTGGGTTTTCTCCAGTGGTTCCAGGGAAGCAGGTGACCTCTTCCTTTAGGAAGGCAGTAAAGCTGCTATGAAAATCTCAGCCTAACAAATTTTCTGCTTGTTGCCTAAAATGAAAAAAAAAAAAAAAAAATCAGGGTATAAATTCCAGAGTGTCCTGTGAAACCCATTATAAATAAATGGGATTTTACTCATATATTATATTACACATAAAACAATTTTCTGGTTTGCAGTCCATAACATGGATTGGTCTGATAAAATTAATGAAATAAAGACTGCCCACTGAACAAAATGTTCATTTCTAAAAGAAGCCTGGTTTCTATCACTGCTTGCATTTTTTAAATCTCTGTGTTTTAACATGTTCTCACAAGAAAAAACTGATCAGCCTGTTGCACTGTAGAACAGTGAAATAGAACAAAACAGGTTTTGTTCTTTCTTGCTTTATTTTTAATGGAAAATTGACAAATCAGTTATTGCAAAACTTCTTATTTTGCTAAGCTGGAATTTAATAGAAATATATCTCCAAGTCTCACTGACTTAGTGCCTCTGAAGGAGCTCAGTAGTGTTTTAGCAGGCAGGAAACAAGAAAGGGACTTGTTAAAACACCTGCTTGGACTTGCAGGACGTGGCAAATATCGTGAAGGAATGAAGATAAATCCAATCCTTATTTCTCAACTAAGCATAAATCTAACGAGTGGTGTCATTAAAGGCTACTGAATGAGTTTGGTATCTTGGTAATGATGATAATAAATAAACAAACTTAATAGATTGCCCAATGCCATATTTGATCTACGTGCAGTGGGTATCACAAACATCCTTTGTAGTTGGGTCTTGTGTTTTTCATCCCAGAGTGCACCAAGAACCCTTTACAAAAGCCAAACATCAGGAAGCAGCAGGTGCTGCTGAGAGAAGCACATTAAAATAGTAAGAATTGGCACAAATAATATAAAATCTATTACATTTAACATGTCTTTTCCTGAAGAACACCTGCCTACAAGCCCAGAAGTAATAAGTTCTGCTCTCTGGTGTTGTCTGAGTTCAATGTCCACTCCTCCATTTGCAACAGGGAGTAAAAAAGCAAGCAATTGTCAGTAGTGCTGCTGGGGGAGCTGGTGTGTAGTTTTACACTCCAGAGTAAGTTGTCAACAAGATGAATTGAATATGAAGCTTTTACATGGAGGTGCATTTTTACAAAATGCTACCTCTTGCGTTGGTGCAGTCAGGGTGTGCTGTGTCCAGTTACCCATATGGATATGTTTGATATTTCCAGTTAGCACTGGTTGTGCTGCAGCATTTCTCTGTTGAGAAGATGCACCTTTTCCAGAGCCAAAAGGCCTCTGTCACAGAGGATGGAGACAGAAGGATTTGAGATCCTTTTCCTGCCATAGAGGCATTACCTGATGTGGTGTCTCTATTCTCAGGGAAGAAGGATTTTCCATTTATTGCTCTCTTCTCAGGTTTCAATACATGGAAAAAGAAAAGCACCTGGGAGAAAAAGCCAAGCTTGTCTGTGACATGTTCCTCCAGCCCAGCTGAGTGCTCTGCTCACTGTTTAATCTGGTGTGATCAGACTGACTGATTTCCTGGGCTTCCCTCTGTTCAAGGGTACTACGATGCTCGAGCCAGGGTATTGATATGCCACATCAGCCTGCTGCTGAGAATCCCCTTGGAGGAGCTGGAAGTCCTGGAGGAATCTCTGCTTGAGAGCCTGAAGGAACAAAAAGAGGAAGAGTCAGAGTAAGAACATTTGGGTTGACTGTGGGATCAAAAAATGCTGCCAGTGCTCAAAAGCTTAGCAGTAATTACTTGTGCCTAAGTCCAGTGTCTGATTATTCCCCCTATGGCTCTTACTGTAATCATTTATGGCTTGATTAGGGTTACAGCCCCCTCACAGCACTGAGAAGCAGGAAAGCTCACCATTCTTAAAATCAGCTGAGATCCAGCCTTGCGAGGTGGTAGAAGCTGCTCCATACTGAACTGACTCCTTTCCTTGTTCCAGTTGCCTTTCAGACATGGTAGATTTTGCTTAAATCCATCACAAAGATCTTGTGTCTCTTATCTCTTGCCCAATATCCTGCAGAGAGGACTGCCCCTTGCAGAATGAAGTTCCTATAAATATCAGGATTAGACCCTCAGCTGCTCATTTGCTGTGGATCTGTCCATTTCTGTGCCCGTTTAAGACACAACTGGATAACTCCTACTGAAGGGAGATTTCTGAGGACAACAGTCTGTATCTTCAGATATGTACGGACCCAAATCCTAATTCTGTGTTATTGATATAAGATTAATTCTCTTAATCACCGCTTCTTAGATATGACACAGCCGAAAAGTTGATATATGTAAGAAATGTAGTATCTTTATATTCTGCTTATCAGGCAGGAATTGTGTGACAGTTTAGCAATATCTAAGGCAGTAAAAATGTCCATAGTGGACTTTCCAGGGAAATATTCCTATCTGTCAACTCAGCAAAAGGGTTATGAGGTTAACCTGAGTGCTAATGAAGGCTTTAATCGACACCCGTGACATGGTCCACCTCAGATGTTACCGTAGGGTCCAGCATGTGATGGGTATCTTTTATGTATAGCTGTATTTAAATAAAGCTTAACTTTATAGCACAGTGTAAAAAGGGAAAGTCAAAATAATCTCAAGGATCATGGACTGCTAAATACTTGGCATGCAGGAGCAAGGGTTAGGATATTAGTGGGGGCTGTTTTGCTGTGGCTTGTGAAAATAGACTCAGTCCTGGGCCTTTAAGCTGTGTCTCATAATGGGGAGAGAATTATGTTCCATATGAACAGTGTGGCTTTCAAACTCTGCCACCAGCCCAGTGGGGTTCCTGTGTGTCTGCTGTGGAGAAAGCCATGGATTTCAATCTTGTTCTTTGCCCAAATCACAGCCATGGAAGTAAATATTAGATGAGAGGAAAAAGAAAAATCTTTATAGTAAGAGGAGTCCAAGACTGTGGTGTGAACACGTTCGTTACTGCAGTGCTAAACCAGGGCTGAGATTTGTGGGGAATAGATGACCCTTTGTTTGGTTTAAAATCAGAAGTCAATGGGGAAAGGAAGCAGAATAGAAACCAGTCACCACCATGACCTCACAGATTTTTGGGGCTGGGAATACCAATCTGCGCTTGGGATGCTTCAGTTTTGACCATCCACTGGAACAGAAACAACCAAATAGGGGTTTGGCAGCCCCTGCATAGGGGTTTTTACTGGTATTTGTTTATGGGAGAGTTTGCTCCTGCCTTTGCTGCTGTGGATGTGTTGGATTGAGGCCTGGAACTTGCAAGATTAAATATACAACCCTCTACAGAACAATGCTCCAACCACTTAAATCCATGTAACTTGCACCAAACACATTCTGACCTGCAGGTATGAACCTTTCTTTTGTACGCAGTTCTGTAAGAAGCTGGAAAACATCAGATCAGTTGCTTGTTAACGTGTACTCCTGCCACTTTTCCTTATTGCAAGATGACCATTAAACAACCTCTCAGAACATAATTTGTGGTTCAGTCAAGAAGCTGCACATCTGAGCTCACTGAGGGTAGAGAAGTACCAGAAGTGGCAGTTAATTACCACAGTGGATAAAAGCAGTCTGGTAATCCAGTGATAATGCTGATGGAGAAGCCATTAGGAAGCAGCTGTCAGACACATTTCTGGCAGCTCCAGAAGGGAAGCAGTGACAGGTAAAACTTCTCCTGACAGTAGTTTCATTTACTGAATCACCAGGCAGGATTTAGCTGCCGCTGTCTCTCTTCCCACATAACTCAAACTACTCATTATTATAACTGAATCCAGGATAGACATATTCCAGGTCTCTGACGATCATTATTTTCAGCCCGAGACACAGCAGAGTGACTGTAAAAGCTGATGAACCCCATGTAGAACAGAAATTGCTGGGTATTGCCAGCTTAGGTGTGGACAGTGCAACTGCAGCACTCGTGTAAACAACTCCAGGAGCAGTTTTATCCAAAGCCAGGCATTCAGATTGGTGACTGAGGCTCAGAGTAGGGCATTTGACAGGATGAGAGGAAATGGCCTCAAGCTGTGCCAGGGGAGGTTCAGGTTGGACATCAGAGGAATTTCTTCCTGGAAAGGGTGGTCAGGCATTGGAAAGGGCTGCCCAGGGAGGTGGAGGAGTCCCCACCTCTGGAGGTATCCCAGGAACAACTGGATGTGGCACTCAGTGCTCTGGGCTGGGTGACAAGGTGGGGATGGGGCACAGGGTGGACTCGATGGACAGGGAGGGCTTTTCCAAACTAAATGATTCTGCAATTCTCTGAAGGCCAAACAACATTTTGTCCACCATGGTCATACAGAAATTGCTGGAGAGGTTGTGCTCTGCAGACACTGCGTTTGCAGCTGTGAAAGGTAACACGCAATGGTTTTTTTTGAGGATATCTGTGGAGACAAAGTCTCCGTGCCATGGAAATCCGTGGGAGTTCTGCCAGCGACTCCAGTGACTCAGGGATTTCACCCACTGAGCTCCATTCCCCTCCTGCTGTGTTTCACAAAGCCACATATTGTTTGGGACTCATGTAAAATTGTCTTTATCAAAATAACAGTGTGCTTACGGGGTTCCAGGAAGGATTAGGCAATTATATGGATAATGAATATCCACAATTAGGCTGGGATTAACAGGGAAAATATCCAATTTTGGAAGCAAGATAAATTTTCACGTTTCAAGGCCTGGATTAACCACTAGAAGGAACCTTCCTCTGCAAACAACTTATTCCAGTATCCTCTGTTTCTCCCGCTTTCCTCTGAAGTTGAAACATTTCTCATAAGAGAGAAAGCAAAGACAGTGGAGAGAAGTCAAAAGTAGTGGCTGATAAGTGATATTTGTTCCTTTTAGGTTTATTTACCTCCTTCTTATAGGCTCATTAAAATATAGCTTAAATACACACAGACAAATGAACTAATCACTGTGTTTAATTCCTATTATATTATTATATTGCCATGTGCAATTAGAAAGCAGCTTGATATAAACACTGTTGTTGGAAAATAGTTTAATTGCATCTCTGTTAGCACAAATTACCTCTATTCCCTTTTGTTTCAAACACTTTTCCCTGTTTCTCCTTAGCTTTCCTGTGGTTTTTTAGGACATGTAGGCAGCGTATAGTTAATGAAATGCTTTTGACTTTTTGTTTCTTTTTTTTTTACAAGCTTCAGCCCTATTAGGAAGGGTTTTCCAAGTAAGTAACATCTGTTGGCTTTTGTCAGCAATTAAATTGTTTCAGTTTAAACCTGTGGTCCATTTAATCAATTCAATTTAAATTTCTAAATCCATGCTCATAAATCTCAGTGTGTTGTCACACTCCCCACACCTGCATGTTCCTTTTTACTGTTCCCAGGAGGGAAATCACACTGAGGAGAATAAAAGCAGATTCTGATGCAAAATTATCCATCAGGCTTTTCCCTCAGTTTTTGTGCTTCTAATCTCTCCACAGAACCACAGAAGTCTCAAGAAAAAAGAAGGAAAGAAGGAAAAAGCTGAAGAGGTACCTGCTGATCGGTCTGGCAACCGTTGGTGGTGGAACAGTGATAGGTGAGGCTGCCCTTCGTGTTCTGGGGACACAGCACAAGGGACAGGGCAGGTCTGAATCCAAGAAAAGTATTTTCAGCCACTTGAAAATAAAACTGAAAGAATTAGCTGGAAAAATTATTCCAGTGTAGCTTCACTGGCTGGGGGAAATATTAAACTGAGGTGGTCACCCTTAAAAATGTTTTCTCCTCTTTTGCTCTCCTGTTATAAGAGGATCAGATCTTCAACTCCCAAATCAAAAGTGATTAGATCAGTGTTTCCCGAGAAAATAGGGCGCAGCTTACCCCGGGGTACCACACAGTCTTCTTTTGCCTTTGAAGTTGTTCTTCATTTTTACTTAAGTCAAAGAATTTGGGCAGAGATTCAGGGCCTGGGGAGAGTCTCACAAAGCCCCTTTATTGGGGATGCAAAAAGCCCATTGTTTGTGCTCTTCCAGTAGCATTAGCAGCACCCACCTAGCACAGGGAACTGCTTGCCTGGGCTTTGTACGGGATAATAGTTTGGTGACATCCCTTGTTTCCTCCTCAGGTTTGACAGGGGGTCTGGCTGCCCCTCTGGTTGCTGCAGGAGCTGCCACAATCATTGGGAGTGCTGGAGCAGCTGCTTTGGGATCGACTGCTGGGATTGCTGTCATGGCATCCCTTTTTGGAGCAGCAGGAGCTGGTCTTACTGGTAAGAGTGACCACATAGTTCTTAGCCACTAAGGCACAGGATCATGTCTGATAATGCACAGTTAATGACTTCACTGAGCTCTGCAGAGCAAGGGAAGTGATTTCAGGTGTTGTCTTAACTGGGAAATTTTTATTTCGGTGCTGATTAAGGTACTGTGTGGCTCCTGGTGAGCAAATAGGGAAAGAATATTTTGTGTGTGGTTAATGAAAGAAATTAAGGCTTGTTGCTTTGGGTTAGAAAGATGCTACCATGGACACCAGCAGCTGTTACAGCAGAAAAACCCTCCTGCTGGATTCCTTCAGATCACACAAGCTCAGAAGGATCATGTTGGCTCCTTACCGAGCTTGAAGTAATGCACAAACTGGCTGGGGGTTTTGGAAAGGAAAAATACCCTCTCCAAATTACCCAGTTAATTTCTTAGGAACTTCTGCTGTTAGCAGAGTGTGCCCTCGCTGTGCCGTTTCTGAGCCGTGTGTTTCTGCCTGGCTGTGTGTAGGATACAAGATGAAAAAACGTGTGGGAGCCATAGAAGAGTTTGAATTCCTCCCACTTACTGAAGGGAAGCAACTTCATATCACCATAGCAATTACTGGATGGCTGTGTGCTGGCAAATATGGTAAGAACATGGTGAGGAAACTGAGAGGAACCTGGAAAGATGGGACTGTGTCCCAGTCCAGGCTATGTTTGTGCCCACAAAGCACCATGTCTACCCCACATTTCCATGACCTGGTAACTAAACCACATCAATTTTCACTGTAAGACTTTGTAAACCAATCTGCAATCCCAGGGAAACGGAGGAAAGAGAGAGGGCAGGGAGTTGGTAGTGATAGGATTGTTTCTGTTAATAACTGTTGCATGGTTTGCTAGGAAAGGTCTGTCTGGGAGAAGATTTCCAGCACTAGGACCAAGCGTCTCTGAGACCCTATGTTTATCCTTCAGCAATTAACAGAAAATAGTGTGGTTTTTGTCTCTGTATCAGGCAACTAACGAGGTTTATTGGCAAGAAAGTTTTGCCAAGTAAATCCTGTTAAGCACAGCACTCAAAGGTGACTTCCAGGCAGCGACCTTGAAAGGTCTGTAGTGTTTTATTTTCCAGTATAGCTTGTCATAAAAAATATGTCACCTGTCTGCCAATGTGTTCAGCAACCTGACCGAACAGCTGCCAATTTATTGAGAAGCATCATAATTAAACTGGGTATCATTAATGCAGCAGGATGTCTCTGCCCTGTCACTTGTCAGGGTGCAGCTTTGCTGTCATAGGGAGGTTATTTTCACTAACAGTGCTGTGTTTTGGCTTCTCTCGTTGTCTGCTTGCCAGGGGTCCAAATCCTCAGGGCTGGAGGGCTCCCAGGCACTGTTAGAGAGGCAAGTGTGTACCTCCAGGAACCTTTTCGTATCTGTTTGCCCTTAAAAGGGAGTTACGGATGACACACATTCTCCTTCCATAACTAGCAATCTGCTAGAATGTTTTAAAGGGCAAAACTAAACTGTCATCCTTTTTCCTCTTTGCAGCAGTGTCTGTCTATGAACATAGTCCTTTAAACAGAGGGACTGAGGACAGGAATTTTATGGAATTTTCCACCTTGTGATTTTGGAGCTGCAAGTAGCTGCCCATCTGCGCGTTTCCAAATCTCACAGCCCATTGTGGGGCTCTTGTTCCACTTCGATCAGCAGCTGCCTCAACCTACCCTGTATCATTTGGGGAAGGAACAGTGTGGGAAGGGTTTTAGCTAAGTAAGATGATAGTTCTGCTCTGCCCTTCAGTGTTGATCTGCCATTAACAACATTGCCAGAATATTCCAATGTCCTGCGGGTTTTGTTCTGATTCTCTGCTGGGCTCCTCTTGCCAGGAGTCAGCTGTTCTTGTGTTCGATCTAAACATGAATTCCATCTTTGCAACCTTTCCCAGGGAGCTTCACAGCACCATGGAGCAGCATGTTGCAGTCGAGTGAGCAGTACTGCCTGGCCTGGGAATCCAAGTACTTGATGGAGCTTGGCAATGCCTTGGATTCCCTGCTGAATGGTTTTGTGAACATGATGGCTCAAGAAGCCCTAAAATTCACTGTCTTGTCAGGTAAGAACTTAAATCATACCAGATCTGCTTGAGTGGCTCTTGTGCAGTTCCCCTGTGAGAGGAGCTTTTCTAAAGAAGGAATATTTTGGAGGAGGCAGTGTTGGCACCACCCTGCAGGAGTGACCTGAGAACCTCCTGTACCACACCTGTAATTTAGCTGTGCTTTCCTGGATTGCTGAGCCACCACATCAGTGACTCATTTTGTTGAAATTACAGCTGGAAACACCTTCCTTCACGTGAGACTGTTCACTTCTCTACGTTATTAGACCACTTTACTGCTGTACATAAGCCTCCCCAACACGCAGGTTGCACTCACTCACAGCGTCTGTATCAGAACATCAGATTCTTCCTTATCTTCAGTCCAGCAAAGCATTTCTCAGCTCAGCTCTTGAAAAGAAGAACTGGAAATGAGAAAAGCTCCTAGGCTCAACTTTTAACTTCAGTGAACTCTCTTGCTTTTGATGTTTTCTAAGAAACCTCTGTGTGTTGCAGGGATTGTGACGGCCTTGACGTGGCCAACTTCGCTCCTGACTGTTGCCAGTGTCATTGACAACCCCTGGGGAGTGTGTCTGCACCGGTCTGCTGAAGTAGGCAAGCACCTTGCACATATCATGCTCAGTCGACAGCAGGTAATTGTCCAGAAATTACCCAGGAATAAGGGTTGGAAGGGAATTGGCCCATGGAGGTGAAGTTTCATAGTCACACTAGTTAACTGTCAAGTGGTATTGTTCCAGGGAGACAAAAATTAATAAAAAACTTAAAGAGTGCTGCAGGACGGTATCTGGTATTGGGGAAAAGAGGAAGTCCTAAGTGAATCAGAGAAATCCTGCTGAGATTTGTTCCATTTAACCTAAAGCTTTTCTAAATGAGGAAGAAGAGATCCAAGTCGTAAATGACTAGTGGCTTGACCGAGTCACAACACAGCTATGCCCACTCCCCTGGTGGAATTTGGAGAGTAGGAAGTAAGGATAGGTGAAAAGTAGAGGAGAACACAGAGTGTTAAAAATATTCATTGATCATTAAGAGGCAGCAGCAAAGCAACCTGAGAGAAAAGTGTGTGGCAGCCAATGCCCTGTAAGCTTTGCTTCAGAGATGTGGAACGGGGTGGTATCTGAAAGAAGTGACAGAAGCTATTAAATCACCCTGAAAAGGCTTGAAAAGAGACATTTCTGCTCCCCAAAAACCTGCCATCATTTTCCAGGCTAGCACTGGTTTTTGCTGGCTGTATGTTCATCTCACACTGATCCATACTGATGTAGAGGAACCGGAAGGGAGCTGTGGCACCAGAGCTGTGTGTCACAACAATGTGGAATAGCAGAGTAGAAACAAACTTGATTCCTCATAAAAATCCTATCCCAGGAAAGCCAATAAACTTTATTTTGCCCTTTGTCTTGCTCAGGGGCATTTGTTACTGCATGTTAAGCATTTGCTGTTGTGAAAACACACATTCCAGCGAGCTGGAGAGTATAAAACTAGTTAGTGTGATGTGTAAGGTGTCCATTGCACACCTGCTCCCTGGATATCACAACGACCATTTCTCATTTATGTTAAGATTAGGCTCCCTTTGATCTTACAGAAAATCTTATTAGGCTATTCAAAATAAAAGCTTAAAGCTTAAAACTCACATCATTTTTTATAACTATCACATGGTGCTGCTGTCACTCAGTCTGAAATCTGGAAGTGGTCGATATTTTTTGTATTACAGCTGCTTCTTCTGTTTATTAAAACATTTTTAGGAAAATTCTGCTCCTTGAGTTAGGTTTTCATTTGGAAATTTCAAACCAATGACAGCATCTGATTTGGTTCTGCTTGAAAGAGCTGCTTTGTTGTAAGTTCTAATCATTAGATTCTTTCAATTGATTTTCTGAAGATCAAATCATACAAAATACTCAGATATGCAAAATCCTCCATATTGAACTGGACATAATCCCTTTGAAACCAACCAAATTGCTCAGATGTTTCAAAGATGATGGACAAGTCGGTGCTCTGTGTCTCAGGTTCTCAGGGACCCCAAGACCAGTCTCTCCAGATCTAGAGCAGAATTTGATGGATTTCTCTCCTTTTTTCTTTCTCAGGGGAAGAGACCTGTCACACTGATTGGCTTCAGTCTGGGTGCAAGAGTCATTTACTTCTGCCTGCAGGAAATGGCTCAAGAGAAAGGTAAAATTCACCTTATAACCTTTTTCTCCTTTATTTTTCTTACTGCTGATAGAGAAGTTTTTCTTCCAAGAGGAAGAGTTTTTCTGGAAGAGAGCTTGGCTCTTTTAGGAAAGGACAAAAATCTTTAAAAAATGGTTTTGAAATGCCTTTGGAGCCAAATTCTGTTGTCATTTCCCCCAGTTCAGCGGATTAAATCCTCTGCCTTCATTTGAGGTGCTCCAGTGGGTCAGTCTGGCCTGATAAACAACAACTGGACATTTGGATCAGCCTGGAGCTGCCCACATACTGCTGTGGTCTCGGCAGAGGATGCTTTGCCTTTCTTGGGATCTCTCTGCAGCTCTTTATCTGATTCTCTGAGTCCTCCCTTCCATTTAAGTCACTGAAATGCCTCTGTCATCTGCTATTTTCATGGTAATTTTTCCACAAAGTCAAGTATAAAACCATCTGTCAATTTATTACCCATTGTGGTTCTGTTTATTAATAGATTCTATTTTTAATTTAGAGAAAAAGAGAGTAAAATCATTATGATCAGTTGATGGAAATTGTATCTTGGGCTTGAGTCAGCAGTGAGTGTGTGCCTGTCTTCCCCCCACGCAGCAATTTAACTCATTAACCATTTATCCTCACAGATAATTACTAGTAAATAAGGAGCTTTATAAAGGAAAATGTGCAGTGAAGTCTAAAAAGTGGGAACAGAGTCAGGTGAGGATGGAGAGGTCAGCACTGACAGCTTTGTACCAGAACTTCACTTCTGGTTTAGGATGGAAGTCCTCAGATACAGGAATTCTATTCTCAAAATAAATCTAATCAAATCCAGAATGATCCTAATGGAGTTACACCGGAGCCAGCACCCAGATCCTAATCTGGCCCTAGATCTACACTTTTTGTGTCCTGAGAATGCCAGAGGCTGGGATATTTTCAGGTTTTTATTTAAGTCTGGAATATAATAGCCTGTTGCTAAGTAATCCATGGGAGGAAATCCTTAGGGGTTGGAAGGTTGGCTGCCACTCCAAAGAAGTCGGAGCATCATAGTGATGTATCAGAGCAGCTCCCACCCTACTCTGATTTTTCAGTTCCGTAATTGAATTCTGAAATCTGAGCTGTTTGTGAGATGAAAAGCAGCATGTTAAGTACAGATTGCCAAGGCCTTCCTCAAGACACATTCCAGAGAAGCCACAGAAGGAATGGAGCTGGGACCTGGGACAGCTGAGACTGATTTGGGTTTGGCCTTGGATGTCTCACACAAACACACGGCCTCATCACGCAGGGCTTTGCATCCAGATGGCAGTGGCATTTCTGAGGACAAATAACTAATGATGGATTAGCCAGTGAAACACCATGGCAGGAACTCAAATTCTGTTCAAATGCTTCTCTGCAAAGCAGTGGAATAACCTTTGGGATACTTCATCACAGGTGACTTTGGGAGCCAGAGCTCAGCAGGTTTCCAAAAAATGACATTGTAGCAGAAGATAGAGTAAATGAGCCATGAGAGACACGTTACTGTGTGGGAAGACCCCTGCCCTGATTTCTTTGTCATGATTCCCATGTATTTCAATAATTAACAATTAGCAAACTAATGCAAACTGATAATGGCTGTTACCACCAGACCCTGAAGCTTGAAACCCAACCGTGTGTGACAGGGATGAGGTGTCACACACTGGGGATTTATCTGGTACTGATCACAGCTCCTGTGACCACTATCCCGCTGGGCTGTGATCCCTGCTGTGGTCAGGTGTCGGGAATGCTGCTGACAGACTCTGCCCTGGAACACTGACCTGGCTCTGCATCTGTAACAGGTTGAATTCCAGCCCTGATCTCCTTTCAGTCAGGACTAACACAGTGAAGTGCTTTCCCTTTCCCAGTGAGTTGTATCCCTATGGCACAGCAAAGCCCGCCAGGCCTCTGGTTCAGCTTCTTCCTTCCACACTTTTTCTGGAAAAATCACCTTAATCAGGATTTAATTTTGGCCCATCATTCTTGCTCTGCTCCCACCTTTTTGGACTTTATTGTACATTTTTCTATATAAAGCTCCATATTAAATAGTGACTCTCTATAATGCTAAATGGTTAATGAATTAGGGGTTTTTCCCTGCTTATGCAGACTTTATTCTTCTTCATCATCTAAAAGATTTGCAAACTGTGAAATACATTTAATTTATCTCGAGCCTCAGCAACTTTGCAGGCCAGTGATCTGTTCCCAGGTTTCTGTCCTCTTCTGTCAATATTCAAATAAAATGAGTATTTTTCAGCGAAACCTAAACATTTTTTGTTCTGAGCAAGAAATAAGCTGTACAAAGGACTGGAGAAACAAAAGCTTCCAATACCTTCCCCAAATAATCCTGATGAATTAGCTGTTTGTTTATTCAGTTGGCTCACTGTGTGGCCGTAGAATTTAGTACCTTGTTAGGAACAAGCTTCCCGTTAGGAAGGCTCTGGGTTTCCTTTTGATTGCCCATGATTACGGGAACAGGACTTTATTGCTCACACAGATTACACTAACAAAATTGAATTGCTCTTTGCTCTTTTCCATCGGTGCAAAATTTCCTTTGCAATAAGGACTAATTCCAGGAGAGCTCGTTTGGATTTTGCTGTCAGGCACTAGGATTTACACTGTGCAGAAGGAGCAGGCGCTGTAGGGAGCTCCAGTCCTTTACTGCTCTCAGGGAAAGGAAACCAAGTGATTTTCGTTTTAAAAGTCCAGCCAGGCAGTGCCTCTCTCTCAAACATTTGGTTTAGCTCAGGTCTTCTAGGGCCTGGCCTCCCACAAGTGCAGAGTATGAATTTGGAATATTATGCCCATGAGTCTTCCATTTAGCTGCTGTGACATCAGGAGCTTCATTTCTCTTCACAAAGATTTATGAAAGGCACTGATATATTGTCCAGGAGTTTAGGAAAGTAGCAGAGCTGCCCAATATTTCTCATTCCATCATTATTTCTTCTGGAATTGCCTGGCTGCTGCTCTCTGATAAGTGAGGAAGATTTATTATGCTTAAAAGTCAACACTGCTGTTCACCAAATCCTGCCCTGGGCATTCAGGTTACAGCACAAGGAAATTGAAACAGTTTACTAAATCATCACTTGTATTGGCAAAGGCCTCCATTTTTGCTACTTCCTAATCAATATTAAGAATTTGGAATTTTCTCTTACATGTGCATGTCATGTTTTTCATGGACTCAGCTCTAAGGACTGGTTGTGGGAAGGGTTTATCATCCTTCATGTATGATAACATGATCACTCTGTGGGATGTCACCTGTTTCAAAGCTCTGTGCAAACTCAGATCAGTGGGTCTGCAAAAAGAACTTTCCCGAGGTTTCCAAACTTTTCCAGATGTTTGCTGCTTGAGCAGCATCTCTTCTCCCTCCTGCCATCAGCCTGGTCCTTTTCACTGCCTCAGGATCTCTATTTTTCACATTTACTGACTCCTGCTGAACTTCAGACATTTAGCATTTGTGCAAAGTTTTATTTATGATCCTCCTTTCCGTTGTTTCTGTCCTTCAAATTGAAACTACAGAAAGGACGATTTTTCTGGACTTCACATCTGAACACACCCTTCCTTCATGTAAAAATATTTTCTGATCTACCTTTTAAATCTGAGCTGTTCTGCTTTCACTTCACAGACTCCCAGGGGATCATTGAAGACGTCATTTTACTGGGAGCTCCAGTGGAAGGAGAAGCCAAGCACTGGAAAGCTCTCACCAAAGTGGTGTCGGGCAGGATCATAAATGGTTACTGCAGGTGTGCTCAGTCCCCACTTCATTATCCTTGAAATGGTTTTACGTATTTATCCCTTTTAAACACTTCGTAAGTGAATAATTGTTGAGCTGGTGAGGATGTTGACTCAGGAGCTGCAGAGCCTTGTCTCTCTGGAAGTCTCTCCCTCAGATCAATTGCAGGTAAGAGGCTTCAGGAGGCACTTGAAGGCTGATTGTGACACTGGAAGCCCGAGGTGCTCCACAGGTAGGTCCTGTTCCTACAGGGACAGTGTTTTATCACTGGCAGCCTAAAGCTGGGTCAGTGTGTTTGTGTGCATCATCTGATGTATTCTAAAATCCCTTTAAGTCTCAGCTTTAGGTAAAGGACCATAAATAAGGCTGTTAAATTCACTGGCTTAAAGAATGGGAATTAAAATCTATAAAAGCTTTAAGGTACAATATACTTAGGGCTGCTTATGAGGAACAAGACGTGAAAATCACAATGGAAGGGAAGGAGCTCAAGCAAATTGAAGGTTTTTATGTCTACAGTAGGTTTCTGGTCAGGATAGTCCACATGAATAAGGTGGTTTACTTACAAAAGAAGACTAGCTGGAATAGTTGTAGAAAATTTAGTTAGGATGTGAAAGAATACCAAGATAGACTTGAAAAAAATATCAGCCTTTTAAAACCACACAGGCAACTAACTGCTGTGCAGAGTTGTGGGAACTGTTGGGTAGGAAGAGGGAGGTTCAGACGCCCCAGACAGCTGAAGCAATCTCAGAAAAGCTATTAAAAATTCAAGCAACAGCTTGATGACTAATGACTAATAACCTAATGATTGTATATTGGAAGACAGGAACACTGCTTCCCAGCACAACCAGATAAGGGAAAATTAAAACAAAGGAATGAAGCAGGGAAGACTAAGAGCATGGGGAAATAAACTGAGAAAGAACCAGGCAAGAAGATTAGCAAAGAACATATACCTGCAAGTGAAGACCATTTATAAAGCCATGAGCCTTCAGGTCAAGGAGAGGTGAAAATGCTGTTGGTGTTTTCCATGCACACATCCATATGGATGCCTACACACATACCTGTGAGGTGAGAAACTATTGTGTTACTGTGCTTCTAACAGGGTATGTTAACTCACAAAGAAGAATTAAATAAATTAATTTAAAGTATTCAAGATCAAAACAACAAATTTTCAATCCTATGTGTCAGTTAGGCTGAAAATGATTGCCTTTGTCCTTTTTGCATCTCAGGAGGTTTTAGGGATGTTGGATGTGCACAGCACTTACAGTATTTCTTCATGTGCATCAGGAAAAAGCAATTGCTGCCTCCCTGGGAGTGCTCTGAGTTCCTCCAAGAAGCCATAAATGATAGAAATTGTTGCAAATAACTGAGCTTACCCAGCAAACATTGTTCTTCTCTACATCCTACAAAAATCGATTTCACTGCAAAAAGCTCAGTGTATTCATTTCCTATAACACACACAAAAAAGGAATAAAACAGTATGTGTGTGTCTAACCCTGTGTGTGGTAATTTGGTAAGTCGAGGTCTTGGGTGTTGAGTGAAAAGTGATGTAGAAATTGTAGCTTGTTGCTCACACCTAGGAAGAAGCAGGTAAGGAGACTGTCAGGAAATATTCCACTATGCAGGTTCTCTACCTTTCCCTCAGATGCTGAATTTGGGGTTATTCAGGAAGCATGAGGGGCAGCTAGAGGAGGGAGCTGAGAGAGATGGGGTATTTCTGTGAGGATTGAGGTATGAAATAAATATTATACAAATAGTTCTTGGTAAGACCTCAGCTGATTCTGATTTCTGTGGTCTCTCCCTTATACAAAGGGTGGCCTTGTTCTGTCACTTCAGGAGTAACTCTGTTTAGGTCAGATGAATTACACTGAATACAACTCCTGCAAGATCAGATTTGAGCCCAGTTTGTCGAGTTTCAGTCCAGTGTAACTTGTCTCCTTGGGCTTTGAAGTCCATAGGGACAGGGCAAGTGAAAACCAGCTGTCAGAGCTGTCCCCTCTGATTTCACAGTGGGGCTACAAATTCCTAGTGGGAAACCTCACCCAAATTAGTTGGACTCACTAAGCTTTTGAAAGAACCCAGGGCTTCATTGCATTGCTTGGACAACAGGATTTATTCCCTCTCTTCTCTGCTTCTAGAGGGGATTGGCTGCTGAGCTTTGTGTACAGAACCTCCTCTGTCCAGCTCAACGTCGCAGGACTCCAGCCAGTTGACCTGGATGACAGGAGGATGGTAAACATGGACCTTTCCTCTGTAGTAAGTAGTTCCTATATTCTGCTTTTTTCTCCATTATGCTTTGCTTGCAGCACTGTAACCCCACACTCACTACTTAGGGGAAACTGGGTACTTGAAGAGAGCCCCTCCAGGTAAATTGTCCCTCTTCCTTCCCTGTCTTTGGGGAAACTGATCTCAGACTTCACTCTGGATTTTTTTGGCCCAGCCAGTGTTCAGCATTGAGCAAAAAAATGAGAATTTGCCTCTCCTTTTGGATATATTTGGGGTTTTTTGGTTCTGACATATCTCATAGTGGATACAGAAAATGCCATTATTCTCCAAGAAGGACCTTTCTGTCATAGGATCATAAAATGGTTTGGGTTGAAGGGACCTTAAATATCATCTCATTCCAACCCCTGTGAGTCTGGATCAAGGGGAAATGGGATCGGCAGCTGGAAAACGTGGAACTCAAAACATGTGACTGCATGCAGCCCACAATCTTATCTTGGTGGAGCCTCCAACACTGTTCAGGTTCATTCAGGGCCGTGTCCATGGGCCTTGTACCTTGGTCCCCAGGGCCACACCGACTAGAATAGGAACCGGTTTGGAATTACAGAAGCTCCATGATGGCAATGGTTGGTTTGCCAGGTCCTGCAGCCTGTTTGGAGTGTGGGTCTCCAGGAAACAGGAAGAGACTCATGGGTATATCTGGCAAGCATTCAGCTTCCTCAGAGCTATCCGGTGTCATTAATGATAAGCCACTGTTATAACATCTGGCAATATATCCAGCAATATTCAACTCAATTACCTTAAGCAAACTCATCATCACATTGTTGTCTCATGAGTGAGCTCTTCCATGGAAAACCATGCAGAACTCAGCTTGTGCATCCATATCCACAGAAATCTTGGGCATGTCATCATGTCTTTCCTTATCTTAATTGTTTTAATTAATTTTTCACTCTCTGCAAACTGGGAGATGCTTGGTACAAAGCTCAGGATACTTCTATGGTTGTTGTTCTGCCATGACTTTTCCCAATGTCCCCACAAGCTGGCAGGGACTGTCAGTGTTACTCTGGAGCCAAAGGCACTTTGAAGAGCTTTCAGAATTTTTGTAGCACCATCCTCCTGAGCCTATAAATACCCAACTGCTCCCAGCTCATTTCATTCATTATAACTGAGCTCTGCACAGCCCTTGCCAGCAAACACAGGGTTTGGTACTGAACAGAGAGAACAGACACTTCACAGAACAAAATATGGGCTTCCCATATTTTGGAAGGGGTATAGTGGAGGCTTTTAAACATGGTCCAGCACTTGTATCTTTGCATCTCACTGAGTTGTCAGCATTTCCACACACCCTCACATCCAGTTTCTCACCATCCCCAGAGCTGCCATTAGTCGCTTTGTATCTGACATCTGTTGCTGGCTTGAAAATGGCCAAAGATGCCAAGTGGTGGCACTGGGGTGACGTTTCCTGTCAGTCAGTCTGTGTTACTCTCCTCTTTTTGAGTTCTCTTCAAACACCCTCCTTCTATTGACCTTCTGCTTCCTGAACTGTGAAGCCCCCGGGGTCCTGCACATTTTATCCTGCAGCAGCCTCCCCATTTCCCTCAGAGGAGCAGGATTTACATTTCAACTGAATGAATAATGTTTACAGAGCTGCTCTCTGCTCATCTCCTAGGGCTGTGCATCTGCCTGGTGCCAGCAGACAATCCCAGTGCTGCTCTCCTTCAGAAGGAGCTGACACCTCCACTTCCTTCATCTCACTGCAAAGCTTTGGGGGAGAAATGTATATTAAGTAGGTGTCATTCTCTCGATCTGTTTTCCAGACCATGGAGCTTTATAGGAAGAAATACAGTGCATTCTGTTGAACATTTTAGAAGTAAAAGGAGGAAGAATGGGAAGGAAATTTCCAGGGACAGTATTTTTTTTAAATGTTAAGAAAGCAAAGATGGATTTTGCTGCAATTACAGTGCAGTAGCATAACAGAAAAATACGTACTGATATTTAGAGATGTATAGAGAAGTTTTCTTTCTGGGGACCAGCTCCATCTCTGCAGATGCCCTTGCTGGAGGTTCCCGTGAGTCTCCTGCCAGAAGAACAAGGTGTGATAAAAAACTGTAACTGATGCAAAGGTGTTCAGCGTGGAAGTATTACACAGGCAGCCTCAGTATTTTTGGTATCTCCCAGTCCATCCATGATGAAAACTGGACTGGATCCAAACAGCTTGGTTGTGGTAGCACCAGAATCCTCTGAGTGGAGGACTAAGAGCCCTCAGTATAACCAGGAGCTCACCTCCAAGGCCTCTATCTCATGTCTCTCTTGATTAATGCGTTTTTTATCTAACTGTCAGTTAAAAAAACAGAGAGAAAAACTCCTCCCACTCATCAAATGGTTATAAAATCCTTCCTCATGGTTACAATGGGGCTGATTTATTCAGTGGGTTTGTTTGACAGCACCTGTTAGAGACCAAGGAAGTGGTGGAGCTACAGTGGATTATCCTGATTGCTGTTTGTTCCCAGGGGAGTTTGTACAGTGCAGGCTGAATTAACGTTTGAATATTGCAGAACTGCTCTGAGGCAGAGCACAGGGAGCATTTTCAGGCAGGCTCACAGGTTAGGAATTGGTGTTTTAGTTTCTCTGGGCAGTTTCATGGCATCAGAAAACAGGGATTAACTTGCAAATTTAGGGGTAGGGGTGGTTGGAAATCTAGTGGAGAGCAGGGATGGATCACAGTCTGCCAGCACTGCCAAAGCCACCACTAACCCATGTCTCCAAGTGCCACATCCACACGGCTTTTAACTCCCTCCGGGGATGGGGACTCCACCACCACCCTGGGCAGCCTGTTCCATTGTCTGACCACCCTGTTCATGAAGAATTTTTTCCTAATATCCAACCTAAACCTCCCCTGGCATAGCTTGAGGCTGTTTCCACTCATCCTGTGACTTGTTACCCTCACCTAGCTCCACCCTCTTTTCAGTTCTCCGGAGAGGGACCAGTATTCCTGTTATGAGGGAGGACAAACAGATTCAAGGCATTCTAGCCCTCAGCCAGGCAGGTACATCAATACCATAAGAAGATGAATTTTGTGGAATACAACTGCTTTGGCACTTCTGTGAGTCAGACTTTTCCCCCAGACACGTTAACCTGTGTTTTTTCCCATTGTATTCCCAAGACTTGCAGCAAAGAATTAATTGTCATTACAAAATACGGATTAATTAAGAACCCTGGGGAGTTCAAAAGGCAAAAGGTTGCCAAGGTCTCATTCCTTCTCTTTTTTTCACTTGTTCCAAATGAGCAGTGCCACCTCCCATGGTGACAGGCAAAAACAGGATCAGAGGAGCAGGAGCTTGGAGCAGAACTCAGCTTCAAGCAGCAACCTGGGGGAGCTGGGAGAGCCTCTCTCACACTGGGGGGAAATCCAGGGCTTTATGGAAATTAGTCTATTTGTCTGTTGGTCTGTGGGGTCACAGGGATGGCTGCCCCATCCCTGGAAGTGTTCAAGACCAGTTTGGACAGGGCTTGGAGCAACCTGGGCTAGTGAAAGGTGTCTCTGCCCATGGCAGGGGTGGAACGATCTGGTCTCTTCCAACCCAAACTATTGTAGGACTCTGGGATTCTGTAAATGCCTTCTGTCATGCAGGATGTGCCCAGCTTCTGAACTAAGGCTTAGGCTGACATGTGGGAATATCTGTGGCCGGAGGAGCCTGCCAGCTTGGCCGGGGTGACTGGATTTTGAGTGATAATGTGGCACAACTTGGGAGCCCTGCAACCCATCAGCCTGTGCCACCATCTGGACCATGCTCTGCGTGGGTTTGGAGGCAGCATCCAGAACTGAGGAGTTTTTGGAAAGCACCAGTGGCATTTGAGCTTCTTCCCTTCTGTACCAGTAACTCCCCAAAACTGTCTGGCAGTTCAGTTCAGAGGTAGGGTTGGACTCCAGTGCTCTTCCGGGACAACATATTCACTGTAGCTTTGGGAAAGGGAGAGTAAACAATAACCCAAGTTGCTGAGCTGGCTCTGCAGTTTGATTCCATTCTGTGTGTACACACAGTGTCTGACACCCAGAGGAGGAAAGGGCTGCTGAAAGGTGAGCTGTGATTATCAGTTGAGCTCCAGAACCTGCAGCTCACTCCAGGAACTCTTTCACCACTCCCAAAATACCATTTGCTGTGAAAACAGACAGTATTTGCTAACAGGGAATCCCTGAAGGATGCCCTCCAAGGTCGTTACTGCTCCTGCTGTAATAACAACTCTGCAGAGATGTTTTAACTTGATGGAATCTTTTCCTGCATGAGAAAGTTGCTCTTTGTACGTGATGGGCTCAAAACAAATCCAAGGGGTGAAATTCTCAAGGGTATGAGTGACCTGTGCTTCCTCCACCACACTGCCTGCCTCCTCAGTGATTCCCTGTGAATCCATAGGGTGTTGGTGACGGGCAGCAGGAGGAAGGCACAGGGAGCAGAGAGGCTGAGGGACACTGAGCTCAGCTCGGGCAGTTCCACAGCCCTGCAGAGCAAACAGGGATTTGGAGCCAAATGTACTCCTTGTGTTGCTGCTCAGGATGGGTGGTGGAGCTTTTATTGAAGGACTCTGGGCATGACCTCAGGATACTTGGCTCTGGAGGGAGCAGTGAAGTCTTATCTCTGCCATATGGAGTGATGTCAGTGTTGTGATGGAGCAGGAGCTGTGCCTGTGCCCACGTGAGGCCATGGCAAAGCCAGGACCATATAGAATGTCTCCTTTCTCCCGGCCCTTTCTCTGCCCTCCCCTTGCCAGGCTCCAGCACACATTGTGTTCCTATAGCTCAAACCAGAGAGAAACTGGGATTCCTCCTCTGTACACAACAAAACCACTTCTCTGTGAATTTAACAGTCGCAGCTGATTGTGCTCAGTGACTTTTTGACAATTTTGGGTGGATTTGAACTTGAAAACCTTTCCAAACACGCTGAGCTGATGGCTCCTTTCTGCTGGCTGGTGGATCCCCCTGAGCAAAGCCATCAGTTGTCCTCCAGAGATCTCCCAGCAGCAGCAGTGCCAGAGACAGCTGGCTCATGTTTTCCAATGAGTCATAGCAACCATAAAGTCAGATAGAGCAGGGAAAAGTCACCTAAACACACCAATAAACCCACCCCACTGCTTTCATTTCCTTAAAACAAGCAGAAATCTATTTGCTCTGGTGCTGAGCACACTCTTCCATTCATCCTGAAATTCCTCCTGGACTTTGTTCTGATAAATACTCAAACAACCTCTTTATTTCCCTTTAAAGTTTTTATTGACTATGTTGTAGATGTTCCCCTCCCATCTCCTGCACAGCCTACCCAGTGGAGGAATTCATCCTTTGATAGCAGATGGAAACAGGCTTTGGAGATCTGGAATTGCTGGATTTTCCCACCAGGATGGCAAGTAGCAAGGCAGTTTGTTTACTATTCTTTTGCTGATGGCTCAGTGCTCAATGTCACACTGCAGCAGAGTCCTCCCTCCTCTTACACTTCTCAGGGCTCGTGCTGGTCCAGCTTTAGGGAATCCTTTCCTGGGCTGTCCTGGAGACAGGAGTGAATTTCCTTGGAAGAGATTTAGAGATTAGAGGTTTAGCAGAGCTGCAGGAAGGGACGGATTTTCAGGAGGTCTCAGCTTCTCTTTTAGCTGCATGAGCTCTTCAGAATGGCTCATACCCTGCATCCCTCGGTGATCATGGTGCTCAAGGAAGAGGAATTCCCTGTTGTTTTAGTGGAAGCTGCTGGATACTGAGGAGATACGAAAATCTAGTCCTTAAGGTAGCAGAGGAAATTTGTTCCCTCTGACTAATGGCTCAGTAACACCAGGATGAGAAATCCCCAAGCACTGACCAGGGCAGGCAGATGGTGGTGACAGGAGAGGTTCTGAATGCAATAAACCAAAGGCCTTCAGCCCCGACTCCCAGCAAGTCCAGCTCCTTCCTGTCTATCCCCACCTTGCTCCTTTGGCACCAACCACCCTGACTGAGCAGCAAAAGATTTGTATTTTTCCAGAGGAAATGTCCACAGCCCACAGCCAGTTCCTCAGTCCTTCCATGGTTATTTTAGTTAACTAATCAGTTCCAAACACACAGAGCATGTTGAGCCATCTGGAGGGATTCAAGTCACATATTGTATGTCTGATGTGCAGATTAAATCCTTCAGTTTGCTCCAAGCCCTAAGTGCAGCCAAATGTTTCCCCCTCCAAAGCCACTTCATGCAAACTCCTTGGAGGTTTGGATTTTTGGGAGGAAAGATTGGCTTTAGTTTTGGGAGAGCTGTGCTGGGAACCCTGGTGCTGGCACAGCAATGAATCCCAGAATCCCAGAACGGTTTGTGTTGGAAGGCACCAGTTCAAACCCCCTGCCATGGTTAGGGACGCCTTCCACTAGCCCAGGTTGCTCCAAGCCCCATCCAACCTGGCCATGGACACTTCCAGGGATGGGGCAGCTGAAGGATTGCTCTGGAACCAGGCAGGAGCTGAGCAGAGGGTCCATGGCTGGTGTCTTTGCAGAGCTCTGTGAAGAGCTCTTACCATCATCATCCCTTTCTGGGGCACTCATCTAGCTGGCTGGGAAGCACGAAACCTGGGACCGGGGTGTTGCATATTCCTTGATGTGGAAATTCCCTAATTACTAGCAAGGTTTGGGTAAATAAGAGGCTGAGCCAGCTCTCTGGCTGGGTCAGGGAGGTTTAAACTGCTGGAAATTGAATTTACCAAAGATGCTGCAGTATCTCAGGATGCTGTTGGTGCATCAAGTGCTTGGTTTGTGCAGGACACCTGGAATGGGGAAGGAATTTCTTCCTCTCCAACCATGTGGCCTTTAGTATAAACAACAGTCACCTTCGGAGGAGGTTTTCTGTTCTCTTGCTCCCTGACTGGAAGGATACATTCCAACATTCATCTCAGAAGGCTTTATCTTATCGTGGAATTCATCTTACAATAAAAACATCTGGGTTTTTTGCTCATGCTGTTGACTTTTAATTGGTTTATGGACCCATAACTCTTGGGCTCCTGGTTTTATATTGTGTGGGATGGATCGGTGCAGCCTCCAGCCAAGAACCTTAATGCACTTGGTAGCTGTGTGAGGTTTAATGACTGTATCTTAATTTAAATAAGATAATCTTGGCTTTTACAAGGGAGCTGAGGCACCTGGAGGAATGTCATTTAGCACAGAACAGGGAGCTAAACTAAGAGAAATCATCTCCTACCTGGGTGTCTCTCCCTGTGGCAGAGCTGCTCCTCTTACCCTCATGGCACACAGGATTTGGGGGTTGTAACTCAGCCAGGTCCAGGCTTTTAAACGTCTCAGAAGAAAAATAATCCGGCAGCAGCGTGTGCCCCAAAGGCTGCTTGCCAGTTCAGGCAGTTCCATACACAACTGCATTTATCCAATGGTGGAATCACCAACCCTGGAAGTGTTCAAAAACCGTGTGGATGTGGCACTTGGGGATGTAGTTTAGTGGTGGCCTTGGCAGTGCTGGACTTGATGATCATAAATATCTTTTCCAACCTTAATGATTCCGTGATTCTTTGGTTTTCCAGCCTCATTCTTTCCTCCTCAGAGCCAAACCCAAGTTTCATGGCAGGGGTGGCTGTTGGGATGAAGGACTTGGCTGAGCTGGGTCCCCACGGGTTCCCCACTCACAGGATTCTTGTTCCCTGCAGGTAAACGGCCACCTGGACTACATGAAGCAGATGGACACGATCCTAAAAGCTGTGGGCATTAAAACCAAGGAATACCAGCCAGTAGAGAAGGGCAGTGGCAGTCTTTTCCCCCCTCTAGCCAAGAAATCTCTGCGGGAATCAGGCAGCAAGGCTCGGGGAGAGGAAAACACCAGGAAAGAGGAGGATGAGGCTGGGGGTGAGGCTCTCCCAGCCAGCTGTGCTCACCGAGGGGATTCCTCCAGCTCTCTCCTGGGAGAACCCTCTCTGCCCTGCCTGAACTGCTCCCACAGCAGGGACAGCAAGGACCAGGCAGCAGAAGAAGGAGCAAATTAGAGCAGAGCTGCTTAGCCAGCACTAAAACCGCTGTCACAGCACCAGCTGTGACACTGGGATTCCCCAGGGATAGGGCCGGCGGAGCTGGAGCTGCAGTTTCCAGCCCCTCAAGTGAGCCTGGAGGGTGGCACTGGTTTGGCACTAGATCAAAGCATTCAGAGCAGCTGCCAACGGCGGCTCCCACGGACGAAAGAGGGGTGGTTCCTGCCTGTATCTGCACTGCTCCTCAGGAATCCGGGACAGATCCCCGTCCAAATCCTTGCAGGAAGCAGCTGTTCCCCCTCAGCACTGTGTCCCTATAACTGAAAAGCAAATGGCTCTGAGGGGATTTTAATCATATCACAGAGGGGGGCTCATCACTAGGAAATTAAAAGCGTTTTTTCCACTGGAGATTGGTTTGGTTTGTGGATTTCAGGTGTGTTGAGGGCTCTGCCTGCCCCACTTTGGGCAGATCAGTGTCCACACTTCAGCTATGCTGGCTGGGGAGGAGAAAGGCTCGGGCTGCCAGGGCACTTTCCAATCTCCAAGACTGTTTTCCTGTCTCCAGGTTGATGGCAATGAGTGTTGGAGGGGCCCGTTCCTGTTAGAAACACATTTGGGACCCTGGGTGACAGCAGCGGGAAAACTGATGGCTTATGAAACTTCCAGGCTCTCCAAGCCCAGCAACCCACTGACACTTTCCTTTTGAGTCACACACACATCTCCAGCCTTAAAAGCCCCCTTTATTTTTAATTGGCTTAAAATAAAACCCATACTTGGCATAGGATAAACATGAATCTGTTTCATTTCTACCTCCTTCCATAAAAGTGAATTGGTTCCACTCTCTTCTCCCCAGTCTCAGAGCAGAGGAAAGGACACAGCTTTACATCCCCTGCTAGCAGAGCTCCCAATTCGTGTGGGACTGATCCACATCTTCCATAAAAGCTCGTTTTCTGTCCTGTTTTTCTGCTAAGCCCAGGAAAATGCATCTGGCAGGAGCGTGACAAGTGGATGCCTCTGCTCTGAGAACACCTCTGGGGTTTTCTACTTTGCCACAAGTGTGATGGTACAAACACCTCCCACCCCTGATCTGGGAGGTCTCATTGACTCAGAAGGGGAAGGAGTGCAATTGCACCTTCCAATTTCGGTTCACAGAGGGTCTTCCTCCTGCCTCCCTGATCCAGCACCCCCTCTCCTTCCTTCCCCAGGCTCCCTGCAAACCTTACCTGCAGATTATTTCTCACGGAGTCAAAGACATGGCTGGTTTTGGGGATGATGCCGTAACACAGCAAAGCACAACGGTTTGGGTTCAGTGCCTGGTGTTTCCTCTCCCCAAATCCAACATCCAGGGGGGCTCAGACCTTCTCAGCTCCTTTCTGGAGCAGTGATGGGAGACATCTCTTGAGACAGGCTGTTTGCCCGGTCAGTGTTGATGCTGCTGGCTGCAGGGAAAGAATGGGATTTCTCCACTCATCCAAGGCTTTGTCCACAAGCAAACACCTAATTATCACAGTCTTGATGAGACAGTAATGAACTATTGCTTTTGAACATTTGGCTTGAAGATATCTCTCTCTCTCTCTCTGTCCATCTCCCAAGGCTAATTTAGTACCTAACAGATTTCCAGACTCCATCGTGCATTTTCCTGCTCCTTTTTAACAGGAATTGTAGTCAAAGTGTGGCTTTATATAAAGCTGTTTTGTGGGAAGATGCACATATTGATCTCTATGCTTGACACCAGCCCCAGGCTCTCTGTCCCCCCATCCAGGGGAAAATGTATTGAACAGTTTGAGGTTTGAACCTGATGAACCCTCAGTGTGTCCCAGTCACTCATCCCTGACTGCTGGGCCAGTGCCAGCTCCCAGGAGGTACAAAGTACCAAGTAAATGTCAAGTTGGCCATAAAAACTCTTGTTTAGTTCTGGAACATCCATGGGCAACGTGGAAAGAAAACTAGTGAGATTTGCTTGGAGCGTGGCTGTTTCTTCCAGCATTCCATATCCAGGGGATGCTCTGTGTCTGTTTGGATACTGGTGAGTTCCAGGAGCACAGTCAAACCCATTAATGGGAGCTCAGAATTAGGCAGAAGGCTTGGAGGGGAGGGGTTCAGGGAGGGCACAGCAGCCAACTGTCAGCCCAGCTCTGCAGCCCAAAGGCACTTGAGGAAGAATTTACTAAAATCATTTGTTTTATTGATTATTTTAAGAGCCCACTTGCCACATTACTCACTGTTCTCTCTGCTTATGGCTATGGTGGGGGTGGGCTGGGTGGAGGCGGCCTGGAATTGTCATTTAAAAGACAGTATTTCTTTAGATTCCTATTTGAAAGGGGGGGAGGGTGTATTTTCTAATTGCATCATCTAAAAATTAACGGATTGTCAGAGAGAAGTGTGGTGGTCCTGTGCCAAGAATGGGAAGCTGTAGGATGGAGCTGTAAGAGGCACTGATCCCATTGCTACTGTCACACAACCCACAAAGCCATGACGAGTCGCATCCCCACACCCTCACAGAACATCCAAAAATCAGTGTTGGACATTCTGCACCCAGTTGAACCCCCATAGTGCAGCTCTCCATGATTAAACACGATGGTTTCACTGGGCTGTAACTCACTGCTTAACAGGAAACCGAGACAGACATGCTCCAAGTCAGGAGAGGAAACGCAGCTCCAAGAAGACGTGATGTTCCATGGGCTGAAGCAGCTCCAAACCTCTTATCCATGAGTCATGGGATGTGTTTCCATCACTCCTCTCAGTGCAGTAGGTGAAATGGAGGTGATCCATGTGTGAAAACTGAAAACCAAGCCTTGGTTTAAGTTTAGGGGGACAGATGATCTGGAATCCAAGGTTCAAACTAACCAGAGATGGAAAGAATCTTAGAATCACAGAATCACAAAATATGCTGAGTTGGAAGGGACCCACAAGGATCATCGAATCCTGGCCCCCTCGGGATACCCCAAGAATCCCACCACGTGCCTGAGAGTGTTGTCCAAAGGCCACAAGAAGGGTGAGGGACTGGTGCCAGTGAGCAAAGGAGGGATGGAAGAGAGAGAAACAAGGCAGTGACACGTGGCTGAACCTACCCACAGCAGTGCCCCTCCACAAGCTGCGCGATGCACTGGAAGAGGGAATTGGAGCAGCAGCACGTGGGCTGTTTGTGTGGGGCTGAGGCATCCTTCCCAGCACATGGAGCTCTGTGACCCCACTCAGGCCACGGGGGTGCCGAGCTGCCCAACCTGCGGCTCCGCGTCCGGGGGCTCTGCGTCCCACAGGCTGATAGAGGGGGCGTGGGAGGTCAGGGGGGCTGGCAGCAGGTTGGGATCATTCCCCAGCGCCCCAGAGTCAACTGAGTCAGTCTCAGCCTGCAAGGTGAGGATGTTCTTGAGGGACGTGGCGGCACGGGCTCCGCTGTTGGAGTTCCTCATGGAGAAGGATATGGCGCTGGGCCGGGGCTCCCCCGAGCGCCGGCAGCAAGGCAGGAATTTGCCCATGGCTCTCTTGAAGTCCCTCATGAAGAGTGGGTAGATGATGGGGTTCATGGTGCTGTTGCAGTATCCCAGCCAGGTGAGCACGTCGAAGAATCCGGCTGGGACACAGCCACAGACAGCCTGGGGGGGCACAGCAGGGATTAGCAGTGTCTCCCACCTCAGCCCCTATCCAGAGCAGTTTCCCAGGCACACCAACATTCCCCTTTCAAAGGAAACCTCCAAATCCCTTTTGAAGGGTTTTTCCTTGCTGTTGCTCCCTGGGGAAGTTGCCTCTTTGCTCCCAGAGGTGTTCCAGCGAGACCTTCAGATTGAACCCAGCTGGATCTCGAGTGAAAAGCTTTTGAAAACCCAACACAAAACCCCCACAGGTTCTTACCTGCGTCACATTGGTAATGAAGAAGGGGAGCCAGGCCACGAAGAACATGCCCAGGAGAATGCCCAGGGTCAGACTGGCCTTCAGTGCCTTCTTGCTGTGCTTGTTGGTGAACCTCCTGCTCTCACTGCCGGCCATAGGCTGGCTTGGGACACAGGGAATCTGTAGCAGGAGACAGGGAATGGTGATGAGCCTCCCCAGACTGGAGCTGCCAGCACCAGTGCCAGCCTCTGCCGAAGAAAAGTGAGGTTAGGTGCTCCAAATCCTGAAAAAACCCTGCCATTAATTCCCTTCTCCAAGAGACAGGAGCAGGGCATGCACCACAGGCCCTGAACTGCAAATTAGGGAGAGGAAACAATAGAAACCCTCAACATTACCTTATTTTTTTTACTGTAAAATAGGAGGTTCTCACTAGGCTGTTCTTTATAGAAAAACCCAGCTCATGTTTTGGTGAAGACAAAGCCCTAAAGAGGCAGCTCCAGCTGCTGATTACAGCAACAAACTAACTACATTTATAAAAGTAGGATGTGAAACATTTCAGCCTACAAACACCATAACTCAGCCCTCCATCCCCCCCGCAATCTAAAATGAACTGATTATCTCAACCCTCCACTGTAATCAAACGATGCTCCTTTGCCACTCAGCTTCCTGCCCAAAAAGAGAGTCAAAATCTGGTTAAAAGATGGAATTTGAGGGTTCCCTGGCTGACACCTTGTTTTCAGCAAATTTGGGGCTCCAAGAAACCTTTTGGGTCACTTGCCCTGGCTGAAAGGCAGGCGGCGGATGCTGGTTTTCCACAACATGACAAAGCCCCTGAGCATCCCCTGATCCCCTGAGTGTGTTTGTGGACTCCAAAAACCTGATATCCAGGGAGAAAATAAACACTTTATGATATTGTCTGTTTATTCTTTGATTGTCCTTTTCCTTTTGACCGTTTGGTGCGTCATGTGGGAGAGCTGGGCAGAGTCCTGTCTCTGCTCTTAGAGTGAACAAACTAAATCAAGGTATTTAAAGACAATTAAGTTTGCCTTTTCCCTGTAGGATATGTGGTCAATAAAGCCTATTACAGGGAATTAGAGCTGAAGAAATACAAACAAGTGCAGCCACGTTTTGGTTATAAAACCCACACATGAAACCAGTGATTGCACAAGGAGGGGTTTGGCAGTTCCCGTTAACCAGGTAACAAAAATAGAAGCTTCTGTTCAAAATAAGATGCTCTCCAGAATTTGGCATTTGCTATTAGTTGAAACCCTTCTCCCCCATATGTCTCACACCCACCACAGCCAAGATTTACAAGTGGAAAATCAGATATAAGATTAAAACCCTCAGGGATGATGCCAGCCAAGAGGGGGGCTAAAGTGCCTTTATTTTGCATCACTGAGCATTTTTGCCTGAATCTTATAATTTCTCTGCTTCTGCTCATGCTGTTTGTGTGCTCCAGAGCAGCCCTCCATTGGTGGGACAGACACAGGGCACTTCAGAGGGCGTCAGCAAGGTGGATGTTGCCCAAAATCTCCCTCCCTGTGGTCTAGTTGCCAAAGCCAGCTCTGGTTCTAAGGCTGTCCAGAAGGCAGAAACATCCCAGGCACCCAAACTGTGCAAAAAACAAGGTCTGCAAAAAACAAGGTCCCTGCGGACACCTTACCTGTGGCATGGTGTCATCAGTAGTGGTGGTGGTGGCCACGTTGGAGGTGAGGGAAGCCACCTGCACCGCCTGCTTGCGGGCAGCCAGGAGGATGCGGCAGTAGGTGAAGGAGATGGCAGCAGATGGGAGGAAGAAGGTGAGGCAAGAGGCGACCAGGGCGTACGGCAAACTGACCACCAGCCGGCACTGGTCTTCGTCCCCCCACGAGGTGACGTTCAGGGAGAGCTCCTCGAACTCCAGCTCGTGCCATCCCATCTTGATGGGCAGGAAGGAGGCCAGTGCAGCCACGGTCCAGGTGGCCAGGATGAGCCAGAGGGCCCTGCAGGAGGTCATGCGCAGCTTGTACTTGAGCGGGGAGATGATGAGCAGGTACCGGTCCAGGCTGATGATGCAGAGGTTGAGGATTGAGGCACTGCAGCACATGACGTCGAAGGAGGCCCAGAGGGAGCAGAAGTCCCCCCGCAGCACCCAGCGCCCATAGAGCTGGTTGAGCATGGCTGGGGGCATCACCACCAGCCCCACCATAAGGTCCGACATGAACAGGGACACCAGGAAGTAGTTGGAGGTGTTGCGGAGGGAGCGCTGAGTGACGATGAGGAGGATGAGGAGGAAGTTCCCCGCCGTGGTCAGCAGGATGATGAAGCACAGGAAAGCGGCCACCCAGCTACTCCCCACGAGCAGCGAGTGCTCCCCCAGCATGCTGGAATTGGGGGCCCCCAGGTCGCCCTCCATGGGAGCTTTGGGGTTGGGGGGACCTTCTCTGGCGTGACCTGTGCTACGTGATCATCGCCAGAGCTGGATCCAGGGGAAGAACGACCACCTATCTGCTCTGTGTCTGTCCTCCTCTCTCCTCTCCTTTCCTCCTCCTCCTCTCCCTCTCCTCCTCGTTGTCTCCCTCTCTTCCCCTGCTCTCTCTCTTCACTGGCACTCAGGGCAGAGTGACATTCCCAGGAGCCGATCAGCAGAAGCAAGGTTCCCTCCCCGTTACTCACAGCCAGGCAGTGCCTCGTCCCTGCAAATGCCCCTGCTCTGGGATGTCCCTGGATGCTGCTGCTGGATGCTGGGGATGTGCTGGATGGCAGGATACTCGAGATGCCAGGGATGGCAGGATGTTATGGATTCTCTGATGCTCTGGATGCACTGGATGCACTGGATCCCAGAGCCCCTGGGATGCTCTGGATACTCCAGATGCTCTGCACTCAGGATACTTCAGATGCTGGGGATGCTCTGGATCCCAGGATACTCCAGATGCCAGGGATGCTCCGTACCCAGGATACCCTGGATGTTGGGGATGATCTGGACTCCAGGACGCCCCAGATACTGGGGATGCTCCAGTCCCCCGAGGTTCAGCTCTTACCCCCCCAGCTGGGCTTGGCTCCCTGCAGAGCTCTCTCTCCGGGGCCTCCCGAGGTCCTCCGTGCCCGGGTGCTGCTGGTGCTGCAGCCAGAGCCGGCGAGGGGAGGCAGAGCAGCTTGAGGCGAGGACCGGGATGCTCCCAGCCCAGCTCGCTCGGCAGGAGGAAGATCCGGAGTGTGGGAAGGGTTCTCTCCCGCGGCAGAGGTGCGTCCAGCCTGCAGGGTGTGTGTGTGAGTGTGTGTGTGTGCAGGTGCCAGACAGACTTCCACCTGCTGCTCTGCAATGCACAGGAAAGGATGCAGAAATGCTGATTCCAAGGAGGTGGGGCTGGAGAGGGAGAGGAGGAGATGAAATGAAACGCTAATTAAAACAGGGATCTGGGCTAAACTACACAAAGTGCCAGCCCGAGAGTTCTCTTTTTTGCCTTAAAGAAACAGCCCTGTTCTCTGCTTTCCCTGCCATCCCTGCCATTCCTGCCATCCTGCCATCTGTGCCAGCACTGGAGCCCCCATGTTCACCTGGCAGCTAGGCCAGCAGGTCAGTGGCCAAGCCCAAGTGCCAGGCTCCATCCTCTGCTTGATCAGCAGCTCCTAGTGCCAGGCTCCATCCTCCACATTGGGTAATAAAAAGCAAAATTTTGCAAAACCAAATAAAAAAAAAAAAAAATCAACAAAACCTGCACATGAGGCCTCAGGAAGCAAGTAGAGGCATCACAAAACTGGATGACATTCCCACAATCTGCAGCCAGGAACAGAGGGGCAGAGCCAAGGGGAAAGGCTGCACTGGTGCTGGGACAGCCAGAGGGCTGGCCCCTCTGCTTCAGGGTTTTTTGGGCTGACCTTGGGTAGCCTAGATCCTTGTCTGAGGGACAATCCTGCATGCATCCACGGCAACTTGCCCTTTGGCAAGTGGAAGGTAACATGTGAGAGGACCCAGTGGGTCCTGCTGGTGGCTCCAGATCAGGAAACACCCCTGAGTCTCCAAGTGCCATCAGCATCCTGTGCTACCACCTCCACACATCAGAGCCAACACCTCGGGGTGCTGTGAAGGGATTGATTGGGATTTTTTAATTACCCAGCTGCCCAAAGGTGGGTTTTTCCCAACAAATATCTGTGATTTCTGTTGAGGGTTGACCAGAGCTGAGGGCACTGGCTCCAGCACAAACCAGAGCCGTATGTGTGTCTCTGCTGGGCCCCTGGCACCCACCCCTGTGCTCACAGGGCCAGGCACTGCCAGCTGCTGCCCTCCCCAAGACTCCACCAAAGCTTTCCTTAACATGCTTCCTTTGGGAAGTTGTGCTGCAGATGTGTGGGGAGTGCCAGCTGTGCATCACACACACCCCCTCACCCCATCCCACTGCACCCCAGTGCTGTCTGTGCTGCCCTGTCACCCACTCAAGGACAGAAATCAGTCTCTTTAGCAAGTCCTACTTTTCTAATCACCTTTTCAACAACGTTGTCATATTTTTCCCAGTGGCTGAACAAGCATTTCAGGCCTGGAAACCACCTCTGAGCAAAGGATGGGGGAGATGCAAGGCAGGGTTCACCCTGCACAGAGACAAAGCCCATACACACCCCGTGCCAAAGTGCTCTCTGAGAAACAGTTGCTGTCACTGGTATCAAGAAAAGCTCTGCCCTCCTTCTGCTTGCCCAGGGCGCCCTCCTTGGATGCTCCCAGCCAAACCTCCCCAGCCACCTCTGCATCCCTGTGTCCTGGCAGGGATCCCAGGGCAGAGCAGCACACGCAACACTCTGATCACAGCAGGAGGTTTCTTTGGAAAAGCATTTGCACCAGGAAACCCTCACTTCCTCAGCCCATCTGTTGCTGGGAGAAGAGAGAAACCCCACCCTCAGCCCACCCTGCAGCAGCATCCCCAGGCAGGATAAGTGAAGGCAGCAGGACAGATTTATCCCAGCTGGATCCATGCTGGTGCTCAGTGAGGAAGTGATGCCAGAGGGCAAGTCCAGGCTTCCTTCTCAGCCTGGCTGCACCCCAGCTTTAGGAGCATCTCAGTTTGCCTCCAGAGCTTTTGCTTCTGAGAAGGGGATTGGAATCACAGAATGGTTTGGGCTGGAAGGGACCTTAAACCCCATCCCATTCCATGGGCAGGTACACCTTTCACTATATCAGGTTGTTCCAAGTCCTGTCCAACCTGGCCTTGGACACTCCCAGGGATGGGGCAACCACAGCTTCTCAGGGCAACCTGTGCCTAACCTTTCAGGAGTGTTTCCTCCTCAAGTGGGAGGTTTTCTGCTCCTGGTTTGGATGTGCTTGCTGGGGAAGTGAATCTGAACTCATTGAAGCAAAATGGATTTTTAAAAACCTGCCTTGAAATGAGGTCCAAATCCTACCATTATCCCTGCAAAAGCTTCTCCACGCCAGCGGCTCTCCTGGCCTGTCTGTGCTTTCTCCCTGTGCTACATTTCTAGACACATCTGCAGGGATCATGGCTTCCACTGGCTCCGCTCTCCAGTACCACTAGCAGGGAAAGCAAAACCAGACACCCAAGTGTCAACATGGCAAAACACAAAGGGCTGGTGAGACAGAGAGAGTCAAACTGGGATGCTGAGAGACATCAGTGAGGACATCCAGGCAGTCCAGGGATTAATGCAGCAGCCTCATTCCGTCCTTTAACTGGGATGGTCCCTAAGTTTGATTTTGGGCAGAGCCTGGCTAACTACCTTGAAAAGATTTGTGTTTTCATCTGCACAACAGTCCATCACTGCCTACCTTTGCTGAAGCTCAGCTTGTGTTGAAAGGAGGTGGAGACATCCCATTTCAAACACCTCAGACTGCAGCTCCCAGAGTTTACAGGAACAGCCCCCTGCTAAATCCAGCCTGTTTCCACTGTACACTAGTAAAAGGCCACATGATCGTGCTCAGTGACCGCCACGGGTTTCTCCACCTCTTCCTGGCTCTTCCTTGGGAAGACACTTCACAGCATGAAAACATTATGTTAACAGACAGGACACCTCCAGCCCTGCCAGGTCCTTCCTGTTTAGCCTGTCACTGTAGCATTTGCCGCCTTAATGCAAACCCTCTCCCACTTCCCAAAGTTCAGAGAGCTGCTTTCCAAACCTGTGCAGAGCCCCCAGAGCCTCAACAAGAGGGGCAGGAAGAGCTGGACTCAAAGGAGGGAGGAAATAAGAGCGGCACTCAAAGAGAGGCAATAAGAGCTGGCTGCTGGCACAGCACAGCCTCTGGCCCCTCTGGGAGATGATGAGACCTTCCCCAAGGTCAGACTCAGACCAGGGAGCATCACTGATTGTATCTGAGGGCACATCCACACTGGCCTGGCATCAGTGGGACCAGAGGTTTGCGAGGGTGCTCAGGGAATGCTTGATCCAAACCCCTTTGGGAAAGAGCCCACTGGTTTCAGCCAAGGCACCCAGCCCTTCCTCACCCACAGAGGGATGTCCAGCCCATGTCCAAGTTCTCCTTCATCTGCTCCAGAAGAGCTCCCCCAGGCCCTGAACATCTGGATGAAACACGCTGGATCAAGACTGTCACCTAGTGGCAACAGAGCTGGTGAAGGTTGTGTGATCCCACAGATCCCACGCACTTCCCACACAAGTGGGATCTGACAGCCTGAAAACCTCCCGGCTGCAGCGACACCGCGCCTGGGCCACAGCTGACGTGCAGTTCCCCGTGCCCACATGCACAACACATGCTGAAGATTTGGGGTCAGTTTTCCTTTCAGCAGCTCTCCCTCCTCCTCCCAAATGGAATGCAGCAGAAAGCTGCAGGAGCCACGGTTCTGCCTGGCCTGGCCCCTCCTGTCTGTCCTGGCTGGTGTCCTGGTGTCAGCACTGCCAAAAACCAGACAGGCATCAGAGCACTGAGCAGTGGAAGTCAGAACTAATTTATTTAAGAAAAAAAACAAAACCAAAACAAAACTCATCAAAAGGGGGGGGAGGCATCAATTACAAGCTCTGGAAGCTCTTGTCAGGACAGCGCCAAAGAATCAGCATTATACAACAGAGAGAGAGGGGCAGCAGGAGGGGCACAGGGCCCACCCTGAGCCTCCCCAGCCCTGCCAGCACAGGGACATCCTGGCCCTTGGGCCCCCTTCTCCCTCCATCACCATTAGAAGTGCAGCAGGGAGAGGGGGTACAGGGCTGGCTCCTACCCAAACTCCCCCTGGCTCTTGGCTTTCCCCTGCAGCCATGAAATGTGAAGCCTCAGCACTCATGGCATGATCCAGGTCCCTCATCATCCCCAAGGAGCCATGTGGTGGCCCTGGGGACAGCAAGGTAAGCGCTGTCACCACCACAGTACCCAGTCACCTCCCACACACAGCCCCAGAGGCACATCCTGGGGGGCAAAACACTCCCCAAGAGCTGCCCGATACAAAGTGTTAGGGTTAGATTAGTCCAGATCCAGCAGGTGCCAGGAGGAACAGCGTGTCCACGCTGAGCCTACATGGCAGGGAGGGAGAGAGGAGGAAGAAGGGATGCTGCTGGTCCCACCACCCCAGGAGAGACGTGCATCTCCTGTGGGACTGTGGAGAGGCTGCATCCCTTCTTCCTCCACCCTAGGCAGGAGGCATTAGAAGAGAAAACCCCAGAAGGGCTCCACACAGTTTTGGAACCTGTGGACAGCCCTGGGAGCCCCACTCAGCTCCTGCTCTCAGCCAAACTGCCCCATCCATGCTCCCGCTCCTCTCAATATATTATTACTATGATGTGCAAGTAGTTTTGCATCAGAAAAGACAGCCCTCGTGTCCCACTCAGCAGCTCCAGCCCTGCCTGTGCCTTGAAACATTCTTCCAGCGCCGGGGTGTCGGGGAGCAAAGCGTGAGGGCAGCAATTAGACAGGAAAGACTCCACCCCACCCCCCCCTCCCCAAACCCTCTCCCTCTCACACCCCCCTGCCAGGACAGTCCGCACAGGCTGGGTCACTCCTCGCCCTCTTCCTCGTGGTGGTGGTGGCTGGAGGCAGGAGGTTCCTCCACGTCCTGCTGGTGGTGGGTGTAGTGGTGGGGGCCAGGACCCTCGGCAGGCATATTCTCCTCAGCGTTCAGGTAGACGTTGAACAGGGCTCCTTCGTGGCTTGGCTCCTTCCCACACGCCTGGCAGCTGCAGTGCAGGATCTTCTCCACCAGCTTGTCCACCCTGGGGATCTCCTCATTTCCTGGACAGTCCAGTGTCACCTGGGCAGCAGGACAAGGACACAGTGAGTGTGGAGGCTCCCGTCCTGAGGAGGGAGGTCTGACCTGCCCCGTGCCCTGAAGATTTGGGGTGTTTTAAGCCAGAAGTGATGGGTTTCTATCCATAGAAACCAAACCTCCCTGTCAGTCTTCAAGGTGAGAGTTGTCTGGGAACATCTCACAAGGTCACAAGCTCCAGAGACCCAAGGAAAATCACAGAACCATGAAGGTTGGAAGAGACCCTCAAGATCAACGAGTCCTACCGTTAACCCAGCACTACCATAATCACGCCTAAATCACAGAATCATAGAATCACAGAATTATTTAGGTTGGAAGAGACCTCCAAGATCATCAAGTCCAGTCTATGACTGATCTCCACCTTGTCAACTAGACCAGAGCACTCAGTGCCACAGTGTCCTAGTTACAGGGGCTGGGACCAGTTTATCACTATGTGGGTATAACCAAAACTGTGTATTCTACCCCCTCTCTGTCATTTCTGATGGACTGTTAATAAAGGGACTGTTTGCAGCAGCTGCTCAGGGCCCACCTGACACCTCAGGCTACAAGCTGGGTGTTAAAGAAACTCTGGCAGGGGAGTGTTCTTTTGTTTGCACACCAATGACTCAGCTGTGATAACTTCCCTCCAGAAAGGCATTAACACCTTCACACCCAGCCTGAGGGGTCATCTCTGCTAATGGGCCACCTTGGACTGGCATAACAGGCAGCTGCAACACCCAGACCATCAAAGATTCCAAAAATATCTCAGGACTCACAAAGATAAATCACCCATTGTAAAACTCCCTGCCTTGGGGGAGGCACTGGGCATTTCCACCTGAACCTGAGCACATATAATCTTGGGGTTTTGGGACTTCTGGTGTCACTCATTGGATCCAGAGGAGGACCAGAACTTCAACAGGACTGTGACTGTCACTCTTGTCAAAACTATGATCATCACTTCAACAGGACTGCAATCATCATCTGGACCAACAGGTTTCCTTTCCTTTTACTTTGCCCCCAGGGGACCACGTGGTGCTCAGCACAGGGGTGGACGAACACCAAACACCCTTCTGTTCCTGTCCCAGGGTGCAGGGTTATACATCTGTCTTTGTGGGTTAAAATACAGTTTTAAGATACGGTTTTCCCTGTTTCACTGCATTTATTGTAATTTTTTTTAGTAAATTGTAACTCTGACTTGTAATGTCTCAAGTTGGTTTAATTTCTTCCGTCGGTTTACTTTTAAACTAGCACACTGTCCTAGTTAGAGCAGCCAGGACCAGTTCATCACTGTGTGGGTGTAACCCAAACTGTGTATTCTACACCCTCTATGTCATTTCCCAGGAACTGTTAACAATAGACCATTTGCAGCAGCTGCCCAGAGCACACCTGACCCCTCAGGCCATAAGCTGGGTGTTAAGAAGCCTGTGAGACAGGAGGATGTTCCTATCCTCACACCAGTGACTCAGGTGTGATAACTCCTCTCCGGGGAGTCATCAGCACCTCCACACCCAGCCTGAGGGGTCATGTCTGCTAAAGGGCCACCAAGGATTCCAAAAATATCTCACGACTCACAATCACCCACTGTGGAACTCCCCGCCCTGGGGGAGGTACTGGGAATTCCCACTGGAACCTGAGTATATATACTCTTGGTGTCTTGGGACTTCTGGGCTCACTCATGGGATCCAGAGGAGGACCAGAACCTCGACCAGACTGCAACCACCACTCTCGACCGGACTGCGACCACCACTCTCACCAACAGGTTTTCCTCTCTTTTTACTTTGGACTCAGGGGGACCACGTGGGGCTCAGCACGGGGGCCAACGAACACTATTCTGTTTGTGTCCCAGGGTGCTGGGGTATATGTCTGGGTTTTGTGGGTTAAAACCAATTGTTTGTCCGTATAATAGTATTTATCATATTATTGTTATTAAATTGTAACTCTGACTTATAATCTCTTTTGAGTTGGGTTCATTTCTCCTGCTGGTTTACCTTTAAAACAGCACACACACACATCCAGTCATTTCTTGAATGCTTCCAGAGACAATGACTCCACAGCCTCCCCAAGGAACGTATTCCAATGTCTGACCACTCTCTCTAATTTTTTTCTATTACCTAATCTGAACCTTCCCTGGTGCAACTTAGGGCCATTTCCTCTCATCTTTTCACTTGAGATGTGGCAGAAGAGACCAACCCCCACCTCACTCCAACCTCCTTTCATCCCCAGCTCCAGCTAGACAACACTCCCAGGCACCACTGGCACAGGAGTATCGGTGTGATGGCAAAGGCCACTCACAAGACACGATGCTGAACAGCTCAGATAGTTTAGACTAAAGCCTCTGATCAAATGGGAGCTGAAAGCAAAGCAGAGAGCTGAGCCCAGCTCCCTGGGGCCTAAGCTTCCCTTGGAAGAAGGTTTATGGCTCTGCCAGGGTCAATGGTAGCAGGAAACTGTGAGGTCTGAGGGTGACTGACCATGGGAGGCGCTTCTGGACATCAAACAGGGCAAAAACTCCCAAGTGGGAACAGGCAAAGGGAGCGGTGGAGAGAACAGACACGTGGGATGAGCACAGGGATGAATAATGCAGGGAATGACAGGGGATGGCTCTGCAAACAGAGGGAGGAAGGCATCATTCAGCACAGCAGTCACATTGCTTCCACTCAGGCATCTCAAGACAGGGCACGGTCACCTGGGAGACACCCTGGAAGGAAACTACAAGTGGGAAAACCTCAGGGAAGGAGAACAACTTGCTGTAAAGTGGTGGCAGAGCAGAGTTCCTGAGTGAAGCCCCCTGGAGCAGGCAGGGATACTCACGATTTCCCACATGGACTGGGCTGGCATGCAGGAGTCGCAGTGAACCAGGGACTCTGTGGACTGGGGGAAGGTGTTGGGGACACTGTAGCTGAAACACTGTCCCAGACAGGCCCTGCAAAGACAACAGGAGGGATGGGGACTCAAGGGACGTGCCTGCTCTTCTCAGCAAAGGCAGAAGGAGATCTGGCCTTCCACTGGGACAGGTGGAGGCAGGAGTGTGCAAGTGACAGTCCCCAAAGCCACTCCTGTGCCACTAGCTGCCTCCAGCCCTGTGCTGAGGTGGATCTGTACCTGTTCTGGATGGATTTGGACTCGCAGCCACTGTGCCCCACGATCTGGGTGATGTTCTTGGCCTCACACCAGGCGCTCTTGTCCGGGAAGAGGGCGAGCTTGTTGATGGGCGGGGGAGCGGCCAGGAGCGCTGGGAAGAGGGCACCCACCACGAACCATAACATCATGGCCAGCTCTGCCAAAATCCTACACCTGCACACAGAGAGCAAAGCATTAGCAGGAAAGAAAACAGGCAAATCAGCTGAGTTCTCCAACCCCATGGAAGTTCTTGGTTGAGACAAGCACAGGTACATCCTCCCTGCTGTGGTCAGGATGGCTCCCCAAAACACTGCCTGGGGAGTGGGACGTGCTGCTCTGCCTCTTCCCCTTTCAAAACAGCTCTGGGGCAGGGAGATACCTGCGTTACCTCTCCCAGTCTCTGTGCCAGGAGCAACAGCAGCTTTTCATTTCCCACCCAAAGCTGGGCTGGGAGAAGTTTTCAAACGAAAACATCACCACCACAGGCCAAGCCAGGCTGGAGAAGTCCTGGACCACAGAAATGTTATTATTTGAGGAAGGAACAAGCTTCCCCACTTCCTTTTCTCCCACCTTAAAAGCCAAAGCTGGTCTTGCTGCAAGCCTTCCTGGGAAAAAGGGAAGGAAAACCCCTCTCATCCTGGAATTGTGCAGCAGGTGTCGCTGCAAGGCAGTAGCACACAGGGACATGTGGAAACCTCAATCCAGGGGCTGGAAACCCGCAGGAAAGACCAACACAACATTTATTTTTATAGAGCCACTCAAATTCTGCAAAGGGTTATTCCAAAGATGAGAATTTGGGCAGTGGACAAGGGGGGGGGGGGGGGGGGGGGGCGGGCCTTGAATAACAAGCATAAACCTAACTCGCAAAGGCAGTCAGCTTGGAGGTCACTTCCCACTTCCAGAGAAATCCCACCCGGGGTTTCCTTGCTCTGCTTTCTGGCCAAGGTGCCTGAATTAACACTCCCAATCGCTGGGGAAAGGCAGATGGAAAAGCATCATAGAAACAGGGAAATTTTTTCCTGTGTGGGGTTTCACCAGTCATGGTGAAAGGCAGACATTTATACTTCCTAAAATATTTGTTAGAACCATGTTATTTGTTATTTCCTTCTATTTATTTATCCAGACAATGATCCAAAGCCCACATTGGAAAGACTCCTGTTGATCCCCATGGCTCCTGGATCCAGCTCTCCTTTGCTGCAAAGGAGAGGAAAAATGCCTTCTTCCTCAGACACTGGTGTCAGAGGCAGCTGGGGACTCCCAACTGGGTGTTCCCAGGCCACTCCATCTGTCTCCACAGTCCTCTCCCACATCCCCTGGGCTGGAAGGCCACTAGGATTATCTACATGACTAAGACACCTTCCTAGGCACCGCCCGCAGCTCCAGCTCAGGGATTTTAATGATTTTAATGGGGTTTTGCCCTACTATCCCTCCACTGAGCCCAACTTCCTGGATCTGAATCAAGAGAGAGACAAGATTCTTCCTGTTCTCCATCCCATGGCACCTAGAAAAGAGCATTCTCACTCACAGGATCTCTGGAGGAATCAAGTGGGGTCTCTGCTAACTTTCCTTATTTCCTGGTGATACAAGAACCACAACTGTGTAATGCAGCAACACTTGTACAGCCCTACTTCCTAATCCCCCAGCACTTGTGGGATGGGAATCCCACAGTCCCCAGTGGGAATAGCTGCTCCAAGTGGGGTTTGCAGGTGTTGGCTGGAGATAAGCAGAGGGTTTTAACCCCTGCACTTGCCCTGCCACTAATGAGAGCTGTGGGGTTAAATACTTTTGTCCTGAAGATGACTCTTAGGACTTCTGCTTCCTGAATTTTTTTCCATTTCACTGGGGGAATTCTGTGATTTCTGTAAGAAGAACCAGGCTCAGCGCGCACACACACAAAACACTTGGTTTGCTTGGTTTTCCGAAACAGCATGGCTCATTCCTCAAATGCCAGCAGCTCTGTGGTAAGGAATCCCACTCCCAAAGTCCGAGATCAGAGCTGGGATGCGACCCAAACAGCAAACACCTCCATCCCGAGGAACAGCTGAAATTCCTCTGGAGTCAGTGCACAAGTTCACTTCCACATGCCCCATGAGAGAGCAATTTCCTTATTTCCAAAGAAAGGTGGTGGGTGGTTTTCTGTCCAGGTTTCTGTGCATCTCTACCCAGCTGCAAAGAGACAAACATTCCTGTCTGTGCTGAGTCCTGCTTCCCTGGAAGCTTTTATTGTTCCTGGAGGGAGGTGTTCAATTGCCAGAGGCACGAAGGATCCTCTCGGAGCATCTGGGTTCCTGTGAGGAAGATGAGTGAGGTTGTGCTCTGCTAAAGCACAGGACCTGGCCTGGATTCAGTAAAGCACTTAAAACATATGCTTAAGCCTTCTCCTTTCCCTTTTCCTGGGATGTGTTTGTAACCAGGGCCCCCAGCGACAACGGCCACTGGTCTGGTTTGCAGGGGGTGGTCGGAGAGTGGGGCAACTGAGAGCCTCCACAGCAGGGGAACTGGGTATCCCTACGGACCTGGAGCAATTCCAACTTTCCCCCGTTCCTCAGGGCACCCTGGTGCCGAGCGGTGCTACCCCCCAGTGACCTGAAGCCTTGAACACGCCACATCCACACCACACGCTGCTCTCCTGCTCACAAGAATGCCCTGGAACCCGCAGGGCCACATTTCTAGTAAGTAACAAGGTTTATGCCGGTGCCTAGGAAAACATCTGATGCAGCTGAGTTTGGGAGGGAGCTGGGGTTGGAAGCAGCCCTGGCGCGTCCGCTGGAATAGCTCAAAGCAGTCATGCGAACAGTGCTGCCACGAAAACCATTCATCTGACAGCAGCCACAGTGCCCGAGACAAAAGCGCCGTGTTCCTTCTCCCCCCGGCTGGGAAGGGAAGGGAAAAAGGAAGACAGGGTACCCGAGCAGGTTTGCAGACTCCCGATTAAATAAAGGCACTGAGCACATTCCTCCGTGACAAGCTAAATTACACGTTGCAGCCCCGAAAGGAACAAGTGTGTTCCGTGGCTGACCCGGCAGCAGCAGCCACTTCCCCCCACACAGGGCCTTCTTTTTCTTTCCCACACCGGGGCACACTTTTTCCCCTGTTAGTCAAAGCTCTTCAAGCAGAAAGTTCAGCTCAGTTCCGGCAGAGTTCCCTCTGCAGGGAGCTTCCTCCCCATCCCTTCGGCCGTGTTTGGGAAATGAAATGACTCAGCCCCGAGCCTGGCACATCCCAGGCTCCCAGACAAACAACTTCTCAGCGCAGGCACAGCTGCAGTCTTGTGGGGAGCAGCTCTAGAGCCCTTTTCCAGGCTATCCCCAGGTCCGAGGGGCTGAGGGGCAAAGTGTCCATGACTGGTGGGTCTCAGGGAACCACCTCAAAACCACTGCGAGGCCCAGGAGTTCTGCTGACAGCTCAGCCTCCCGTGATCCCAGTTTGGAGATCTGCTGGTACCACCTCAGATGTTCTGTGCCACCCAGAAGAGCTCTTTCCTCCCGTTCCAACAGTCCCGGGACTCTCAGGAGTCCCTCGAGCAGCGCCTGGAAGCAGCTGGGAAAACCTACATTGTTACGCTGGCCAGAGGACAATCACTGGAATTACCTCGGAGGCCGCGTTCCCACCATCCAGCCCACAGCTGTTCCCAGCCATTTGGAAACCAAGCACTTCTGGAGGAAAATAAAACAGATCTAATCAGTTTTACCCTCTTTTTCCAGTGTGAAGTTTACACCATAACACAAGACAAGCTTGCAGGTGGACATGGGGAATGTTTCATGAGTAGTTTAATGTGTTTATAGGTATTTTTCTTATCCAGGATCTTACAATTCTGCCAAATACATAAAACCACATACGCAGGTAGATTGTGCTCATGGCCACACACACAGTATCCTGGTTCTGAGAAACAAGAACCCCCTAAGTTTTACAAACATTGCTCAGCCAAGGCTCACAGCCTGCGGATAAAGCACAGAAACAGTGTCAGCTCCATGCTGGAGCTCAGGAAAATGGGACACAAGGACAGGAAATGGCCTCACCTCAGTGCCTGACTCAGTGATCCAAGACCTTGCGTGAGACACACGAGATCTCAGCAGAGACAGACGAGGTGAAGGCTTCAGCTCCTGGTCTGGATTAGAGCTGGGACCTCCACTGTCCTCTCCTGCCTCCCCGGACACACAGCTGCCCTTCCTGACGGAGCCAGCTTCCCACCCAGCTGGGCTCTCTCTGCACCACACCAAGAGCAACCCCAGGTTGGTGTTAGACAGGAATCACAGCAATCCTGGATCCTGCCTTTTTTGTGTTCAACTGGATATTCGTGCCATTTTGCTGAGAAAAGCTGCTGCACAGCCTTGCTGCGAGAAGAGGAGGCCCCAGACACTCTGTGAGACACTCTGTGCCTCAGTTTCCCTCACTGCAAGAACAGAGACAGGGAAGCACCGAGTGAAGTGATGGGTGCAGGGAGAGCGGAAAAGCACAGGGAGGTCTTTGGAGTGCCAGATCTCCTTTGAGGGAAGCAGGAGGGAAGGGCTGGCTGCCAGCAGCCCTTGCCCCACACGATGCCATGAACCTCGATGGGAAGATGCTCAGTCAAGGGCTCAGGAGAGGTGGGAATCAGGTTGGAACATCGTGTGGGGCAGTCACACAAGGACAATTTGCTGCTGGGAAAGGGGGGGGGGGTCACTGCCTGGAGAGGAGGAAGCTCTCCCAGGACATGGGTGGGATCACTCCTGTGTGTGGAGGCAGCCAGGAGAGATCTTGATAGCCACTAAAACACTAAAAGGTAAATGATTATTTAGGCACCTAAAAGGAAGTGAAGCCACAGTGTCTGCTTTGGTGGCAACTGGAAAGAGACATCCCAGAAAGATCCAGGGCATGGCTCTCCTCAGACAGGATTAGGTCTATAACTTCTGAATACCACCAGGGATTGCCTCTTAGGAAACTCAACTCAAATAATATTTGCTTACATGGAATAAAAAATTATTATACGCCAGCATTATTAGCAGGAAAAGCTTAAATCTCAACTGCAAAAAAATGAAAAGTCAGTGTGTACTGAAACAATCTATCAAAACAACAGATGTTATTCAATACTTGTCCTTATTTAATACTTCCTCCTTTTTTGAAATTTGCATTTAGCTAAGACTTGACATTTTTGGGGACTCTACTGTAGTGAGTGCAACAGTCAAAAAAATCTAATGGATGTCATGACAACATGGGCAAGGGAGAGGGAAGAGAACTCTCCACTGAGAATGTCTGGAGGTAATTCTTCAGGACAGCAAGACACAAGAGAGCTCAGCTGAACACAGAAGTCTCTCCTGAGCTCAGAGTTTCAGTCTTGTTTCACTGAGCTGCAAAATCTGGGAAGAAATTACAAAAAAATAAACAAGGAACTAGCACAGGAAGACATTTGATATTTAACAACCACAAGAATCCATCCTAAGAACTTTTTGATAGTGGAGCAAAAGCTGTGTCATTTCTCACCATGGACCTGGCTGTCTCTGCTCCTTTCAGGAGCAGATATCAGAGCTTCCCTTTCTGTAACATATTAATTTCCACTCAAGCACAGTTGGGCAAGTCACAGAAATAAAGCAGCAATAGAGAAAAGCAGTGCAGCATTTTTAAAACACTCTGCCCTCCCCACTTTGGCCAGAAAGTCAAAAAATTTTGGTACATTGGGAGTTTCAATCTAGCTTCTTGACCATGCACTGAGCACTTTGGAAATACATTTTTTTGCAGCTGGGAAAAAAAAAAAAATCCAAGCTGCTTTACCTACAAAAGTCATTGGAAATCTACCTCTGGATTTACATAGGCTTAGAATGGGGTCCTGAAGGAGCTCTGCTGGAAAAGGGACACACTAATGGCCTGTGGAAGAGGCAAGAGTCATATAAACAGTTTGTGGTAATTCATTTCAATTGCTCAATTTCTTCAGCATTAAGAACAATCACGGCCAGGAAAATGCATCAACCTGAAGCACAGGAATATATCCTGGCCCCACACTGCCCTCCACTCCCTCGCCAAGCACATGAGGCTCTGCAGCCCCTAAAAGCAGCAGAACGAGCAGGATGGGAGCAAAGATCAGCTGTGACCTGGAAAAAAAGCTGGGGGCCAGCCCAGTTTTGGGGAGCAGCAGGACTGGGGTGCCTCAGCAAACTGGGGAGAAGGAGAGGGTCCAGGCCCTGCCTGAGCCCCCGCGCAGGGAAGAACCCGCCTGGCACGCACTGTGGCTGGAACATTCCCAGCGGGGGGTCGGATCCGGGTGCATCTCAGCTAATATGAGAACCAGGCACTTCCAAACACAGCTGTGAGCAGTGTTCCAGCCGGAGGCCACGCTCGCATGTCTGGACCTGAGTGAGGCTCGGCTCCCTCCTGAGTTTTCCCTGGAGCTGGTGTTTCCCACACAGCCATCTCACACACCCACTGGCACAGAGCAGGGAGGGTCAGCCTGGAGCTGAGGGCACCCACTGCACTCTGGCCCTGCAGGAGGACAACTAGTGTCCAAATTCAGACTGTGGATCCAACCCCTTCGAAAATCCCATGGATAACAGTGACTGCTGCTCTCTCCAATGCTGTCCCCGAGCCCCGTGAGCAGCAATTTCCCACTCAGCATGGAAAGGGAATATCTTTTCCTCCACCCCCACAGTACCACTATCAGCAGCCTGGCCACTATCCCTGACCTCCCCAAAGCACCAGGCTTGCCCCAGAGCATGGTCACACCATTTTCCAGAGCCACAGCCTCTCCCCTCCTTGTTTGGACACAGCTTTCATGGAGCCAGCAATAAAACCCGCAGGATCCCACGAGTCGCTCACTTTTATCCATGTTTGATTTGCAGGCACCAGCGGTTTCCCTGGGGAGAGCTTCTCCCAGCAGGCCCAGTTCTGCTTTCACTTAGAGTGAGGTAAACTGGGACTGGCTCCTCCAAATGACTCCACTGGTGCAAATGAGATCAGAATCTGGCACCACTCGTCTTACTCAAAACAAGCCTAACTGGAACCAGATAAAACCAGTTCCAGTACATAGTGGCCACCAGGATGATGATTTTTCAATTCCTGCAGGCAGAGGGGAGCTGTCTCAGATGCCAACCACACTGGCTTTTGCCTTGCTCGGTCATTCATTACCAAACTTGCATAAAAACCCAGCGCAGTAGGGTTGCGCCTGAAGGCTCAGGTTCCCAGCTGCTGGAGCAAGAAGGGGAAAGAGAGAAGGAGAAAGGGGTTTGCTTGTGGATAGAGCTGTGGATCTTTCAGGATCCTCCCTGCTGTTTCCTTCCCCCTTTAGCAGCCATTTAGGCCATATCTTGGTCACAACAGCAGAAATCCAGTGACCTGAGTGCTGTTTTGCCCTTTTACTCTCTGCTTTACACTGCACCAGCCTCCTCAGTTTTGATGATATAAACCCAAAGTCCCTGTTATTTACCGACTGCACTGACCAAAATATCTCCAACACCAAGGCATAAAAACACATGGAAGTGCAGAGCCAGAGATGTTTGGAGGTAACAAAACAGTTCACAGCTCAGGTGGTATTTTCAGTTGCTACCAGGGCTGACCCAGCACTCAACATTTAGACAGTTTCTCCTGAAACTGCAGGATTGGGCCCAGTAACTACAAGGAAATCACACCATGGCCCAAACACTGCCCCTCTTTTTGCCCCTCTGGACGAGTTGCCTGAGCTCTGTGTTGGAGAAAAAGGAGATTTAAACATCTGAGAGTGACCCAAGCAAGGGCTCGATCCTGACTCCATTTCCAAAGCTCAGCTCCAAAGGACTGTGATCTTGGCTGGGATGGGGCTATTGGCCCAGCCCAGCTCCATAATTGATGGGAATGGGTGCTGGGTTGCTCCATTCCCGTCATCAGTGCTAATTTATACCCGGGAAAGCCCTGGCACCCAGTGCCCCACATCCCTCCCTCCCTAAACAGCACTGCACAAGAAACAAAGGTCTGGGGAACAGCAAGCACAGCTTCTTCCAGGGCTAACAGGAGGCATGGAGAACAGACCACCCCTCATTCCCACTCTGAAACCCCCCCTAGAAGGACAGTTTTATCAGCTGTTTGGGTTTTTAGGAGTCTGATATGAGTGGGTGTGAAGTTTCTTTGCCCTCAGCCCTGCTGGACCCCCCCGGCACTCTGCCCCTTGCTTTTTCACAAGGGATCTCTGAGCTTGGGCGACTCCAGGTGAGGGTTGTTTTTTCCAGCAGACTGCAAAACAAAAAGAGCAGGAGCAACGCCCAAGGACAGAGCAAGAACCCAGTTCTGCCCACCCTGCAGCCACTGCCGCTCTGGTACGGGAGCTGGCAGAGGTAATGCCAATGCTTCGATGGGAATAGCATGGAGTTTGGGCAGGAATAACTGCCCAGGAGTTTTCTCTGCCCGTGGTGTGTGTTGGCATCGCTGAGGGCAGATCAGGCTGGTACAACCACGGGAAACCTGCCTGAGGAGCAAAGTTACTCCACCACGGGCAGGTTTTCAAGACTGCTTGAAAAGTATTTTGGCTCAGGGCCCAATCCTGCATCTCCAGAGCACCCAAAAATTCCCTCCAGCTCGACTCTTCTCCTCACTCCAGAAAGACAACCGGGCACTCAGGAAGACTATGCTCATTTGCCCTTTTTGCGAGACCACAAACTCCCTAAGCTGGAATTCGGCGCGGAGAGGTCACGCCAAGAGCCCGGATTCTTCTCAGGGCTGTTTGCAAACACTTGGGATTTTTATACTGAAGGCAAATTCCATTTCCCATCCTGCGGTTTGCAAATTTGAGGCGAGCTGCCTTTTACGAGATGGGAGACTGCCTTCAAAAAAGCAAAAGTACCCGTTCTGTACAGCTGGTTTTTGGCTGGTTGGACATTGCAAAGAGGACATGGAGTTCTTCGGCTAAAAATACAAGGGAAAATCTGGTTCTCTCCATATCTCCAGGATCTTTCCCGCTTGTTTCAGTCGGGTGCAGATTTTTCCAAAAAAAACCCTGCATGGCAAAGCTGTGGTGTTCCAACTCCACAAACACTTCCTACAGGCTGAATTTTGAATTTGATGGGGTTCATCCAGTATGTAAAACTTAGATTGTGGAGCAGGGCAGAAATTTCTGGTGTCCTCATAAGAGCAATATTAGTAGGGAATAAGGAATTGTCCAGATCAACCTTAATGCAGCCTGAAAGCTAGCTAAAGCATGTTCTGTTCCCAAAATATCTCCCAGGAAAAAAAAGAGAGGTCCTCACCGAGCACAAAACACAGATATTACTGTACAGAACAAAACAATTTCTGCAAATACTTAGACAAACTGAAATACGTTAGGGCTCAAGAAACAGGTAAGGATATATTGTATATGCCATTGTATATTCTAGTAAATGCCCAAACTATTTGTAGGATACAAGGATGTAAGTTCATCCCCAGGATGAACTTTTCAAGGAACAAAAGTTTACTGCCTTGCCATCGGGAAACGTTCTTTCCTTTACGATCGCTGAAGTACCCCACGTCCGCTGGTGGTGTGGGTTAATCGATACTGAGCGTTCCCGTTCTTCCCCGTGCACTTTTGTTCGAAACCCGAAAGCGATGGGAAGGAGGGAAGGACTGTACCACAGATGTGCGCCCGACACAGCTCCCGGCTCCCCAGCTCTCAGCCTTATGTTTAATTGGAGCTAAAGCGGCGGTGGAAATAGTTTAACGATTGCAGAGCAGATCCCCCCAAGTCCGCCTCATCTGCAACCGATTTCTGCCCGTGGCTACATCCTCATCCTCCCGGCCATCAATCACCGGCAGGGTGGGGGAAGACGAGAAGGGAGAGGAAAAGAGGCGAATAATCTGGTGCGAGGCGGGGGCGGGGGGGGAAGCAGAAGGTTCGGGACGGGGGTGGAGGGGACACAAAGCCAAGGGCTACTCACCACCCAGGCGACGGCGGGGACATCCCATGGGGTCCGGGGCCCGGCGGTGCCCAGCGGCTGCCGCATCCCCGGCGCGGCGGGGCGGCCACGGAGGGAGGCGCGGGGCGGGCGGGAGCTGCCGCGTCCTTCCCTCCCTCCCTTCCCTCCCTTCCCCCGGTGCCGGGCTCCGGGCGGTGCCGCCGGCCCCGCCGCTCGCGATTGCACAATCGGGGTGGGAAGGGAGAGGAGGGGAAAGGAGGGAGCGACGGCGGGAGGAGGGACGGAGGGAGCGGCAGTGGCAGCGCCCGCCCCGCCGGGGATCCGCCGAAGACCGGGCACGGAGACCCCCGAGCAGCCCCCGCGGCCGCCCGGCTGAGAGCCGGAGCCCTAACACGGAGCTCACCCACCGACCTGGGCCGTGAAACCCCCGGAAAGGGCTAAAACTAACGGGGAGAGCACGGTGGGTGGCGACGCCCGGCCGCAAAAACGAGGGGTCTTTGGAGAACTGTGTCCGAAGGGAATGTCCCAGCGCTTACTCCTGAAGTGACATAAACAGTCTGGATCGGGCTCGCCGAACGCTGACAATTCTTATTTAAACACAATTCTTGATAGAGAGTGCTTGGGGCAGAGTCCTGGCCAAACTGAAGACTTTGAGAAAGTTCTCCAGCACCAGAGACAAAGGTTTTCTCTTTTGCTTTTCCTTTCTTTTCCCTTCCCTTTCTTTTCCCTTCCTCTTTCTCGTCTTTTTCTCTGCTTTCTCTTTCTTCTTTCCCTCTTTCCCCTTCCCATTAAAAAACTTAACAGCCAGACCCCATCCCAGTGAACCCCATTCATGGCTACCTTTCTGGTGGGATAATTGCTGGGGACCAAAGGGCTCTGTTTCTGTATAGTCACAATTAATCTAACAGAGGCCCCCCATTAAACACTACCCAAATCAAAAGATACCTGCCAGGCTTGGCTGGGCTTTGCTGGCTCCTGTTGGTGTGAGGATTTGCATAGAGATCAGAGAAGCAGGAAGGGGAGGTGGGTAAGAAGAACCAGCTGTGCTGAGAGAAGCGTTGGTAATGCCCTGGCAGTAGTCCCTGGGGAGAGGTTTAGGGGCTGGGTGTTCACTGAAGGAGGCTGGAGGCTGCCAGTGAAGCAATGATTTCCTGCTGCTTAGTTCCTTCCAGCTCCAGGATAATAGGATTTGTAAATAAAATGGCAACAAGCTGCTTCCAGCATCACTTTCTTACCCTGCAAGATGCAACATATCCAGTCCCCAAAATGTATGTACTGCTCAGCTCCAAAAGAGCCAACAACAGAGGAGCAGCTTCTAGCCATGACCACACATCCCATCAGGAGCCCAAAATCTGTTTTCCCAGCATCTTCACCCACTGCTAAACCTGGGCCTTTGACTAATCTCTACCTGCTCCTCATGGCCAGCACGACCAGCAGTGAGCTCCTGCTCAGGAGGCTACTTTGTTCTAAATAATATGCGTGAAATAAGAGCCATCAGAGACTTTGAAGCAAGTTCTCACGAGGAAAAATAAGATGTAGATGCGACCAGCTGCAAAGCAACAGACCATGGGCATGAATGTGAAACTCAGCCAAGTGTATCAGGTCCATCCATTGGTTCAGTATTTGCATGATTTTTGTGGGATCCTCAGCATTGGGGTGTGATCACTCTTCAAGGAGCCGTGAGCCAGCGTGCAGTTCATTCACTGCTTCCTACTATTCATTCCTGTTCCAGTTCTGTAAACAGCATAAAAGGGAAGCAGCAGTCTGTGAACTTGGGGGTGGGGAGGCAGGAGGAGCAGGGTTTAGGTTTTCTGGTGTCAGAAGGCACAGGCAGAGGTGCTGCAGGACAGAGCGGGTTGGCTGGAAGATGAAAGGAGCTGCTGAGAGGCCTTCAAAGCCCTGGGCCAACACTTTTCCCCTTCCTCCCTGGCAACGTGATATCAGAGATGACCTGATGCCTGCAGATGTCATTTGGACAGACTCAGGCACAGGCTAAAGGCAGACACTCTGCAGCTGGGAGAGGATGGAAGGGAGAGCAGGGAGGCAACACCAGCAGGAAGGGAGCTGACCTCAGCAGTCACTGCCAGGGGCAGTGGCTTCAGCAGCATTTTTAGGCTCTTGCTCCACACATGACCCCCTTGTTTTCCAGCTTCCACTCTCCACAGGCTCAGGGGAGCTTCCTGCCTGCCTGCCTGCCCCTAAAACACCTATGCCAAACCACACCAGTGTTTTCACGCCACATGGTATGACACGTAGTACAATACAACTCCTCACTCTCACCTTCAATGACAGCCCATTTCATCAGCTGCTGTTTTTCACCACTGGGTACACAGAGCCTTGCCCTAAACATCCGCATACCCACCCATGTCTTCCCTCTCAGCCCTTTCCCTTGCTGCTGGATCACCAAGGCTTCATGCACTGAGACAGAGCAAAAACTCACTCTCCTGTCTCCAGGACGTCCCTCCCTCACCCACTGTTGCTGTTTTGGGCCTGCTGACAAACGCCCACAGTGCCAGGGGCTCCCCACTTGTCAGGACAGGACCTAGAACTGTGGGCGTGAGAAGTAAAAGGGTGTATTTGTAAGTTAAAAATAAAACTATTTCTTTTATTTGTGTCAATGCAGATTCCAAGGCTCCCTGCCCATAGCTGGATGCTAGAAAACTCACAGGGGGAGAGGAAAAAAGTGAGAGAGAGTGTCCGTGTCCACAAAGTGCTGCAGGGAGCAAAGAGGAGGGAATGGCCCCTCACGTATCCCACAGCTGGGCCTGAGATCCATCTCTTCCCCAACTTGTGCTGTGTTCATTACCCCTGAGACAAATCACGTAGGGTCCAAGGAAGTGCTTGCATGACCCCTGAGGGAGTTGGGAGCCCAATGTCTGGGTCTGCCATGGCCCACCCTGCCCATCTCAGATCAATTCCCTTCACCTCTTCACATCTCATCTGCCAACAGGTACAAAATTGCATTGCAGCTCCCTGAAACAAAGACGGCTCTTTATCAGCTTCCTTCTGAAGGAGTTTGGATCAAGACTGACCACAGCCACATTGGATGGGACCCTGATCCAGTGAGTGGCATCCCTGCCCATGGCAGGAGTTAGAACGAGATGACCTTTAAGGTCCCTTCCAAACCAGTCTGTGATTCCAGTCTATGATTCTCTCACCTGCTGGAGTTGAACTCCTACTTTTTGGTTCCTAAATAAGCCCTGTGACATCTCCAAGATATCAGGACCTAAAACTGCTGTGTGTAAGGGCACACATGTCCCGGGTGAAGGGAGCAATGCTCATGCCAGGAGGCAGAGGCAAAGATTTTACTACTAAAAAAGCTGCGGAGTGATTTCCCATCTCCATCCCAGGTAGATGAAGGGAGGGACAGCGGTGGCACGTAGGGTGTGAGGAGCACATCCTGCATGCAACTCTCACATCTGTGCAGCTCCAGCACCCCTGGCCAAGGGTGAATCAGTCCTTGCAGACACCATTTGTGCTTTTTGAAGATTGATCCAGCACGTGGGTACAACAGCCCTTCACTGCTCCTTCAGACCACCGGGTCAATCCACCCTGAGCACTCCTCTAGCTTAATAACACGCAGGGAGGTAAGGAGAAGTGAGAGAAGAAGGTTCAGACATGGGAGGAATTTAGACCAGCAACCTTCATCAGGCTTTTGGATACCAGATTTGAGCTCTGTGCTGAATCCCTTTGCACAGGCAAAGTGGAAAGGCGTGAGTCCTAGTGGGAATTTGGCTAGTTGGCTTGGACTGCAAAGTCCAGCTTGCCTGGTCTAGGGACAGACCTGGCTGGCAGGGACTGTGCTCGGTAGTAAAGGAAAAGGATTTATCAGAGAGCTCATTAGAAAACATCTGGGCTCAGCAAATGACCTGGAATGCGACTCGGCAGCGGGGCGCTCCTCTTTTCCCGAGTCCCGGGAATGCAGCTCCCGCAGGGTACGACTCAAGCCAGCTGTTTCCTCTAATCCCATCAGCCTTCCCTTCCACAGGGGTTCGAAGGAGAAAGTCCCCTTCCCCCCCCCCCCTTGGTGACTGGGATTAGTGGTTTCTCTGTAGTGCCGTGCCAATGCAATGCATTTTAGGGCCCTGGGGCACAGTAAAAACGTACCCCTCCCATCCCCGAGCAAGTCCAAGTGTGTTTAATCGTTTTATTTTCCACCTTGCCCAGTTGTTTCCTGCTCCCAGGCACTCCCAGGCCCCTCCGTCCCTCCCTCCCTTGCTTCCCCAGCAACTCAGGTCATGCACAATCCTTCTCCAGTTCATGTCTGCAGGGGCAGTTTCGAGCAGGGAGGGCTGGGAAGAACCTGTTGGGCTCCATTTGCAGGTGCCCTCTTCCCTATGAGTTCAAACAGCTTTTTTTACTTTCTACTTCAAAAATAACCAGTTTCCTCCAACTCCATTACAACCAGCTAAATCCCTTCTGATAACTGTCTTATTTTCTGCTGCACAACTTCCCCCTGCTGCAATCACTCATTATTTTTCTTGCAGCACTGCCTGAGGGCCCCAGCCAAGCTCAGGCCTCGTCACAATAGGTGCTTGTATGTGTTTAAAGACAGTTCTGGCACTGAAGCTCCTACAAACTGACAACCAGCAGGACAAACTTAGAACATCCACATGTGTGCAGGGAACATTTTGCACATCACTGAAAGGAAACCAGCACCCGCCTGCAACGGGGTGACTCACGGAGCAATGTAGCACTGCTCTTGCATGGAAAGAGCCTCATGCACAAACCCTCTGGCCTTAAAGAAAAGCACCCAATATCAAAAGTCTGAAAGGGCAAATTTTTGAAGGTCCTGCTATAGCAAGAATCAGCATTTTTTAAAATCAGGATAACAAAGAATATCTATATCTATATATATATATATATGTATTTTTTATCAGATTAAACTTCTCTGCTCCCAGTACCCCCACCTTCCAGAAGACAAATGCAGATATAATTCTTAAAGTGATAATGTGATTTTCATAGTTTAGAGAGTGTGGTTCCTAAAATCGGAAGTGTGGGCCCCTGAGAAATCTGCTTTCATTGCCTTTCTTCCTCCTGCCTTGGAGCAGGACTGTGATTTTTGAGATTACTATTGCAGCTGATGAGGAATGGAACGAAACTGGCCAGGAGTTCCCAGCTTGTCACTGCTTTCCTGAACATGCTGAGACATCTGTGTTAGACCAACTTTTCATCGTTGAGGTTTTAATTTCGGTAGCAGAGGCTGCAGTGGCTGCTCCAATGTGCAACAAGAGTTAAATGTGAAGCCTCAGTGAAAGACTTGTGTGCTCATCCGGTGCTTGGAGGAGTCACAGTGACCTTCCCTCCATCTGCCAGCCCACCTCTATTTATACCTAATATGGATATAAAATCCATGACTTTGCAGATAGCAAACTAGAGCCTCCCACAAACATTGTCGCCTGCGAGGATGCTCCCAGCAATTTAAAGGAATTATTTCTCATGCCTTAAAAGACCCCAGCGAACTCACTTTCCCTTGGTCTGATGTGGTACAAAGAGCAGGACTATGTGACAATTCCAGTGCACCTCAAGTCCTATCCCATTCCCACAGCTCCAGCCCCAGGCTTCCATCCACTATCCAAACATGCATTCATTGACATATGAAATACACCATCTCTCGACAGATTCTCTACGAAACCGTCATCTTCAGGGAGAATTAAACAAAAAATGGGCCCTGTGCCGGGAAAAAGGAGGAGGGGAAGCGCTCGCCATCAGCCATCCCTCAAACAAACCCCAAGGAAAACAAGCTAAAAGGGAGGAGCTGAAGAACAAAGCAGCAATGATCAGCACAGAAATAGGTTGTCTTCCATCCGAGATCCACACCAAGGACATCTTCAGGGAGTGTCTAGTGAGGTGGGTCCTTGAGCTAAAAACATTCTGCCTTCAGTTCAAACCAGATTAAGCCATGGGACAAAGACTCTGCAGGAAACCTTTGTGGCCTTACAAACTGCAGAGAATTTATGGCCAACAAGCGCAGTCGGATCATTTGATCTGAATCCATGTGTGGTACAGGTCATTTGATTTCACCCAGTCTCTCCCAGGTGGAGCTCAGTAACTTCCATTTAAGACACCGAGAGCTGAAAAATCCTCCCATTCCTCTCCTAGCTCATCCCAGTCTCTGTCTGTAGCTGTCTCACTGCTCATCTGCACAAATCAAGGTCCAGCCTCCAGTTCCTGCTTCTCGTTGTGCCTCTCCCTGATAGCAGCAATCCCTTCAGTTCAGCAAAATCCCCATGGGCTTCCATAACCTCCAAGTTCATGCCTTCTCCAGGTATGACCAGTGTTTGTTGCATCTGGATGCTGAACTTCGCATTTGACTACCAAAATCTATGTTGCTCCACTTTCCTTTTCATTTACGTAGAATTTCACCAAATAGCAGTTGTTTGCCACCATTTTTATATTTACTTCCAGACAACTAATTAAAATTAAAATATAAACATTATGCTGAGTCCTGAGGGAGACACAGCATTCATAGACCCAAGCACCAGTGTTTACAAATCAGACACAGGGCCATCAGGACATGAAATTATTTTCTTCTCCTGTGGTCTCAAACTTTGAACACAGGAAGAGGCTGCTCAAGAGAGAGATGACACAACCCACAGCACTCACTTTCAGCCTGAGCCTCTTTTCCCCTCACTCCATTGGTAACTACAGCCCTTTCCCCTTATTTCTGTGCTCTGGTACGTTGTCCTGGAGAGAAGTGTAGGAGTTTGGCAACCAATCATAACTGGACCCCTAAATCATAGAATCTTAGAATAGAATCTTAGAATGGCCAGGGTTGGAAGGAAGGAACCTTCAAAATCATCCAGTTCCCAACCCCTGCCATGGGCAGGAACACCCTCCAGTACCCATCCAACCTGGCCTTGGACACTTCCAGGGATGGGCCAGCCACAGCTGCTCTGGGCAACCTGTGCCTGGGCCTCCCCACCCTCACAGGGAAGAATTTCTTCCTAATATTGAACCTAAACCTACTCTCTGTCAGTTTGAAGCCATTCCCCCTTTTCCTGGCACTCCAGGCCCTTGTAAATAGTCCCTCTCCATCTTTCTCATAGCTCCCTTCAGATACTGGAAGGGGCAATTAGGTCACCCCAGAGCCTTCTCTTCTCTAGGCTGAACAATCCCAATTCTCTCAGCCTTTCCTCACAGCAGACGTGCTCCAACCCTCTAATCAGTTTGGTGGCCTCCTTCAACCCAAATCCTCAGGGAGTAGTAATGGCTTTGGGTTAAGCTGTTTATCACTACTAACAACTTCAAGTGCAACATCGAGAAGGAGGAAGAATATCCTCTAAAACCTCTAAAAAGAAACACACTCTTTCATATGATTTACGAACTGAATTTGAACTGATCAGGGGCATGACCTTTTCCAGGAAGGGGCATCCACTCTTAACCCAGAGCTGGAGGCTTTACAAGCGCTACCAATAAAGACTAGAGATGAAGAGTGATTTATTAGTCACCAACAACTTTCTCAGCATCTTTACAAGCTCCAGGAGGTGGGTATCCAGCACCATGAGGAACATCCAGCCCCAACAGCCTGCGGTGCTGTACAGCAAAGTGCTGACAGCCAGAAGTCACAAGAGAACAGCGATCTTACAGCTGAATTTCCATAAACTATGTTCCCATTTAGTTTCAATCTCAGTTAAGCATTTCTCTGTGGGTGGGCTATAGGCTGGACTCTTGGAACAGTACAGACACAGCTGCCTACAGGGGCTGGCGTGCCAAAATCTGCACCAGTCCCATTTCCAAAGGCAGGAATGGGGTGGGAGACAAGGAGAAAGTTTTTTTCTTGCTGTGGGATCTGGGTGGTGGTGGTGGAAAGTAACAAAACTCAGCCATTCAGCAGTTCAGATTGCTGCTGAAAAATGGGGTTTTCCCAGCAGGTCACGGATCAGGGGTTCCCCAGCTCCACCATGAGCTTCCCCCTTCCAGCTACAGCATCAGCTCATGGTAGGTCACTACGACAACCTTTAGTCCACTTGTGCGCACAGTATTTGCATTTGCAAACCAGAACCTTTGTGCTTTGTTCTGCATTGCTCCAAAAACTCAGAGGGAACCCAGTACAAATATCCGGGAAACCAATTTCTTCTCCTTTGGAGAACCATCCATGTGAACTCTCTGGAAGAGCTGAGTTACACCATCACTGCTGTGCTTCCACTACTGGAGAGAGACTATTTAGAAGAGCATGTAGTGACAGGAAAAGGGGGAATGCATTCAAACTGACAGAGATTGGATAGACTGGATATTAGGGATAAATTCTGCCCTGTGAGGGTGGTGAGGCCCTGGCACAGGTTGCCCAGAGAACCTGTGGCTGCCCCATCCCTGGAAGTGTCCAAGGCCAGGTTGGACGGGGCTTGGAGCAAACTGGGCTAGTGGAAGGTGTCCCTGCCCGTGGCAGGGGGTGGCACTGGATGAGCTTTAAGGTCCTTTCCAACCCAAACTGGTCTGGGATTCCACAGTACTGGAATGCTGCTGCCCCCTTGATACTTTCCCTCTTCCTTGATCTGTTACCTAAATTCACATTTAAAGTAGATTTACTACGGAGATATAAAGAATTGGGAATACGTTTCAATGTTTTCTCTCCTTATCAGATTCAGATTTACAACAAAGTCAATATTGAAAATCCCAGTGGTTTACACCTATTAGTGATTCCAGAAGCAATCACCCCCTGGACATTAAAATGGAATTCCTAAATTAACAGAGATTAGCCCCTGAGAATTTGGGGCAATTTGAGGATAGCAAAGGGTGGCAGAACATACTCTTCCGGGCAGGTGGGCAGCCTTCCCTCGAGACTCCCTCACCTGCCAAGTGAAAAGCCAGTCAGAAATGAAGGGCTGATGGAGTCAATGGCTCCAGACTTCAAATCTGAGTCCCGGCTCCACGCCACATTCCCTCCCCGAGTTATCCCTGACCTTGCCTACAGCTTCTCCCATCTTTAAAATGGGAATTACAAACCCTCCCACCTCCCTCCAGCCCATCTGTTTAGTTTGTAAGTTCTCCAGGGCAGAGGCTGGTTTTTATTTGTGTGTACAGCACCACATACAGCCGGGTCCTGCTCTTGGCCCCAGCTCCAGGCAGGACTGGAACACAAAGCAATGACGGTATCTTGATCAAACATGAGCAACTCGGATAAACAAGAGAAAAGCAGCTTGATATTTTTTTCCCTGCTGTCTCTGCTTTCCGTGACTTGTTTATTCATCTCAAAGCCTCAGCAGACATCTAATCAAGCTGTTAAAGAGGCAGATTTGTGGTCAGTCGAGCACTTGGGGAGTTGTTAAATGTTCAAAACCAGTTCTCGTCAGCAAACAGCTTTTTTTTTCCTTACTCACTGCATACTCACCATTTTCCTATTAAAATCGTGATACAACTTCTCTACTAAAAGGTCTCATTAAGTTTGGGTAGGGACACCTGCCTTTCTTAGGCCTATCTTGTTTGCACTTTCTGGGACCAATCCAAATCACGCCACAGACGACGCAATGATTTCAGCAGGCTTAAGAAAGAAGGAAAAATGTGATAGTTTCCAGATGAGTGTATTATACTAAATTTAACATGCCTTTTGGTACTTAGAATTTCCACTTTGCCCCCCTTCCATTTATGTAATTAGAAATCAAGCAGCAGGAAACTGTTCCTATTCCAACCTCAGTTGGGAATGGTATGGTCTCATTCCCACAGAGGGAAACAGGAGACTTGTCCTCACAAGATATTTTGCACAGCTTACATGGACAGGTTCAAAAATAGGCTTGGAATAATATATCTCTAATTAAATAAAGCAAAACAAATACAGACCCTTTATGTGGTAGTTATATGTGCACATACATATATATATACATACATCAACACAGACGACAACAAGCAAGGCAGCTATGAAAAAAACCAAAAAATTAAGTTTTACCCCATTTAAGAAGCAATGACAAATTAAATTTCCACTTCTAAAATTGTGCAATTTTTCCACGCTCACTCTTGTTGACCTCACATTGATGAGTAAGAACATTTATTCTGATTATTCTCACTCTGGCAATAAAGGACGTGTAAAGGAATCAGTATCTACAATTGATTTCTCTGAGTTCCAGGGCCAGAAGAACCTCTTTGTCACAGGCCACAGGAGGTCAAAGTAAGAATTAACTCTGGGAAGTCCTGTTTGAGCTGAAGCAGAGCATGTGAGGGCAGGACAACTCGTTACCAGGGACACTAAATAAAAACTGAACTCATTATCACAGCCCAAATGACACAGCACGAGCTGAAGCTTTTCCTGCATGTTGACAGTCATTATATTAGGTTGCCACTGCTTTTGGTTCTCCTGGTTCTTGCCCAGGCTGCTGCTCTTCTCTCCAGTGGATCCCACTGGCTTCCCAGATTGCAGCACACACACAGAGAACTCCATAAAAGCCCTTTCCAAACCACAGAGGAGCTATGGCTCCAAAGTACATAGTTCAAATTAAAAATTGGGGCTGGATAAAATGATTCAAAAGCAGCAAGAAAGAAAAGATATCCTGTTTTCAATGGGCTGTTTTGCCCTGACTGATGAATGCAGTCCAGCAAGGGAGGAGGTGGAAAACCAAGGACATGCTGGAGCAATGGTCCTGGATGGTATCATGCTCTGACAGTCCTAATGCTGCTCTGGCACTGCAGTGATTCTATTTCACAAGTCCTTTGCTCCGGGCGAGCTCCTCAGTGTCTGTTGACTCTGGGCACAGCTCAGCATGTTTCTCCAGTTTGCGGGATCCACACAGCAGCGCTCAGGAGAGGTGGGAATGCAGGACTTGCTGCAGCACCCAGAGCAAAACTTAGTAAGATAAGGAGTTCCTCAAGCCCTCTCAACTGCCCCTCAGTTCATCCCCGTCCTTTTTTGCCGTGGTTTAAAAAACAAATATTGCACAACATGTTTTCCTTTGTGTACTCGTCACTTTTCCATCTATCAGCACTCACTGTGAAGCAGAACAGGCTTTCAATAAAGCCAAGTTCCATATCAGTCTATCCCATTCCCTTTCTATCTTGGGAGACATGCATTTATTCCATGTGCTATATGAACATGCAGCAAGTGTGGGACAAAGAAATGAGGTCCTGGAGAGCCATTTTCATAGCTAGAAAACTGTGCTCAGTAAAGAAGCAGCAAAGACAATCTCTTGAGTCAGGAGAACACCAGACAACATGCCAACAAGTCATCATGAGGACTGGGGTAAATGTAAAATAGAAGTGAAGCACTTGGACCAGTGACTTGTGAAGGTAATAAAGAGCTTTAAATACTTGTGACCCACTCCCAGACAGTGAAACCTCTCTATTCTCCCACTGAAGGGGGGGGGGAAAACAATCAGCCTCACAGGTAAGCTGAGAGCCAGACAGCATTAGCAGCTGCTTAATTCACCCACTATCTCAGGAAGTTTCAAACCTGGGTTGCTCCATGACCCAAAGCTACGAGAGACAGCACCGGCTTCCTGCATCAAACAGTTTGGATTTATAGCTTTGGATTCCACCTCTTCTGAGACGACAAAACTCCAATTTTAAAGGGCAACTGTACAAACAGGACATAGGAGTATTTATATTCCTCTCCACACACCGGCACAGGCAGCAGGGGTCTAGTGGGTGATTTATGAGGTGGGAATGCTTCTTTGAACTGGCTGTCAGATGGGGGCTGGCTCTTGGGAGTGGGGAGGAACAGACGATGGGGTTCTTTGCTGAAGAGCTCTCCCAGTGGCTTTGGCCCAGGTGGCCCCAGATGCTGGGCACTCCAGATGAAGTTCTCTCCTTCCATTCTCTCTCTCTCTCTCTCACTCACAGACAAAGTCAACACACTAGAGAAGGCCATTTCTCCTTTATTTATTTCCCAGAAGAGCTCTCCCTTGCGCTTTTCAGACACTATACAAAACAAGCAACAGAACTTTGTTTCATATACAGAAACAGTTTGTTGGAGTATAAAGAGTTACTGGTGATCGTTACTGAAGAATGTTGGCTTATTCCAGGGGCACTTCAGTATTCCTGAGGAATAATCATTGACTTCTCCTTCCTTCCCACTGGGATAGTCTCAGCCATTAGTCACTGTTCCTGTAAAGCAAGAAGGTTTATATTATTAAAAAGCCATTTGGGTTCCTTACATTGAAGGTGCTGCAGGATGTAAAGCAAGTCATGGAGCTTTGTGACATTTCCAAGGGGTACAGGAACATTTTTATCCTTTGCTAGAGCAAGAAGTTGTGTATGGAGAAATGAAGCAGCTATTTTCATGCATAACCCTCCATTCTGATAAATTGGGTACTTCAAAAAACCCCAACGTTATTTTCAAGTTAACTGTTCACAGGCTGAAGAGAAATCAGACAGAAATAAAAGCCACAAAAGGCAGGTGGGAAGGCTGAAGTTGCCTTCTTGTATTCCTGCATATCAGTATAATCCACACTGCTAGCACAGTACAGGGTTATGGGGTTTGGGTGATAATACAGGCTAAATAACCTGAAAAATATCATCTTTTCCGCTTTGCAAGGAATCTGGGCCGTGTAGTTCACAGTCATAGCCATGAAATAATTGCTAGATGTTGGCTTTAAATTCAGCTGAAGTCACAGTGAAATCCATTTGATCAAATTACTTAAAAAGCTCTCAGAATCTTACGACCACAAATTAGAACTTTTCTGCATTTTAAATAGTCTCTTGGTCTGGATGAATGGCTCCTGCATTGGCATTATAGTGTTTCATGATCAAATTTCTAACCCAAAGGATGGGCAGTGTGATGGTCCAAGTTACAGCCAGAACAGCTGCAACATCACTTTGTCATCTCCTGATTATTCGGTATTGTGAATGTTCTCTGTTCTTTTAAGAATTTGATCCTGAAGAATCAAGAATCCCAACTGGACAAAACCCTGAATAACCTCACAGCTGACCCCCATGACCTCCTTGAAGTCCTTTCCAACTCAAGTTATCCTGTGATTCTGTGAACAGAAAACTAGAAATAATTTTGTCCAAGTTAATCCGTGTTACATTTCTCTCTAATAAAGCTGATTTTCTTGCAGAATCTCTCGATTTGACAGGTTAACATTTGAACAGAACTCAGTTGTGTAAGGAAGTCCTACAGAGTTTAGTTATAACAAATTTTCCAGAAAAAAAACAGATGAGTGATAATGCAACAATGTTTTCCATGTTCCTAACCAAGAGAAATGAAATAATCTGGTTGTAATAACCCTAGAGCCATTATCCATGACACAACATTTCGGAGGGAATTAATGACATTAACCATTACGTGGCTTCATCCATGTTTTCCCTCTCTCAGCAGCCTCAAGCTCTTTGTGCCAAAGACAGTGTACTGGAAACTACGTGTCTAGTCTTGTGCCATGCAGGCAGCTGGGTGTCTTCTGGGAAGTGTCCTTTCAGTTATTTCATGCTTCCAAGGATCACCCTTGCTCCAGAACACAGATTTGTCCTTAATCCCAACAAAATCCCTTACTAGGCTGACCTGACACTCAGTTTTCTGCTGCCCAACATCCCTAGTAAGGAGCATCCTTGAATGAATAATGCTCTCAGAACATGTGAACAGGGCATCTATCACTCGTGAAGCCATAGACAGGCCATTCCAGCTTCTTTCTGGAGACATAAATTGGAGGAATACCCTCAGGATGATGTGGAAAGCTAACACGTCCTAATGTTAACAAATCTGGCCAAAAGAATCATGCACAGATTTTTCATTCTGGGCAGTAGCTGGCAGTGCTAATCAGCTGCATCCAAGTCACAGTTTCTCTACATTGTTCTCCAAAATATTTTATTCCCAGGAAGTTGTTCAAGAATCTTGCTATTGTTCCCCTTTAACAGGCAGCTGGAGGAAACATTTGTAAGCAGGTTTGTCTGGTAGGGCTGCAGAAGGCTGGCAAAAGCTCATCTGCCAGTAAATTCAAGGAGGATCGAGCTCAACTTACAGCTCTAGATGCATCAGGAAATGCCGAAAAACACCTTCAGGCCTCGTCATCAGGCAGAGGAATAATATGGGAGCAATTTTTGCACTCTGTGTGCTCCATGAAAAGCTTCTGGCAGAACATTTTACCTCAGTACTTTCTGAAGTGCTAAGTAACTACAAATGTATCCTGGTGGATGCCTCTCCACTGGTATCACTGAGATGCTTTAAGCAGTCCATGGCTTCATGGATCCAAAATGTGCACACACACCTTTTTTGTGTTTCACATACTACAATAATAAATTACCATGAGAACAGCCCCAACTTTTACATGTGAAGAAATTAAAAAAATATTAATGGAGTCAGTTTGTGGACTTGGTGCACTGCAGTCAGTTTGTGAGTTCAAAAATGGATCCTGCTAATTAATCTATTTTAAAATATTTTATCTCAGCACGGTCAGTGATAAGACTGAGCTCATTGAAATGATCTTCAAAACTGTTTAAAAGTGTACGGGTTTTTTCAGACTAGTTACTCCACTACAATCCAGCCAAACAAGCCACAAAACTTACAAGTGATCAGTGTTTTCATGTTGAAGAAACTGCAAAACCCCCACTGGAGATCAAAGATCTGCTTCCACAGACAAATCTACCTGACATGCCTTTAAGTTTCTTCCCAGCTCATCTCTGAAGTCTGAAGAATCTTACTATTAGTTTAGTTTTTCTGACATGTATTTTTATTATAAAGATTTTCAGGTTGTGGCAAAACCCACCTGCAGGATCTGTTAAACTAATTCCATGTATTCAGTCTAATTAAGTTTATGCTTAAACACACCGGTTATTAAAAATTTCTGAAGAGCAGGGGAACCACTCCTGCTCTGGCAACACGAGTTTCTTCTTACTAGTACTCCTTTGGGAAAGGCAGAGGAATATCCTTGTAAATGCTGTCTACCTTACAAATAATTACCAACCAACACAAACCAGCACTGGTACTTACTTTTACAAATTTACCATGGAGAAGATATGGAGACTGGAAGTCGTGTTGACAATTGGAATAAGCCATTCCTAACCCCATCCCTGACCCAAAAGCAATAGGCCATGTCTTTCCTGTGGGAGAGAATAGAGAGGGCAAGCAGAGAGGGCAAATCAAAGTCAAGGAAAGCTGTTTGTTATATATTGTTATACAAGCACCAAGAAAGACTAAGTTGCTAGAAGATGCATATTATGCACTTTTGTTCTACGAGTCAAGAATCAGCTACAAACTAGGGCACTGGAGAAGAAGAAGAGTATCCGTAAGACATCACATCTGGAATTTAACAGAGAGCAAGCTCTGAATCCAATGTATTACTGAAAATCATTCTGTTACCAAAGCATAACTAAAGAACTAAGATCAGTTTTTGTCCTAGTTAGGACAACTGAGACCAGTTCATCATGGCATGGGTGTAACCCAAAACTGTGTATTCTATAGCCTTCCATGCCATTGCCCAGAAACTGTTGTGAATAGACTATTGGCACCCTCTGCCCATAGAGCCTGACTCCTCAGGCTACAAACTGGGTGTTAAGAGGCCTGTGAGATAGGAGGATGCTCTTGTCCTCACACCCTTTGTGGAACTCCCCGCCCTGAGGGAAGCACTGAGCATTCCTGCATGAACTGGAGGATATATAATCTTGGAGTCTTAGAACATTTTTCAACCCCTCGTGGGTTCCAGAGGGAGGCTGCATCTCATCGCTCTCAACCAGACTTAGACCATCACTGGACTGCAATCACCACTTTTGACCAGACTGCAACCGCTCTCCCACCAGCAGGTTCTTCCCCTCTCCCTTTACTTTGGACTCAGGGGGGGCCCAAGGAACACCACTTTGTTCATGCCCCAGGGTACTGGGTTATACATTTGGGTTTTGTGGGTTAAGACCAATTGTTTGTTTGTATGATTGTACTTACTGTATTATTTTAGTAAATTGTTATTCTGACTTATAATCTCTCCTTTGAGTTGAGTTCATTTCCCCTGCTGGTTAACTCTTAAACCAGTACAGTTTTAAAACCCTGGAAAGACTGGCATAAACTGATGTCTAGACACATGGCTCCGGCGATTTGGCTCAGGGTCTCCTGCAATTCCAGGATTTGAGCTGAGCACGGAAGGAGCTCAGAGAGGTGCCACGGGTAACAACCTTGTTACACAACAGTTGAAAGTTTGGGGAGCTCCATTTCAACAGAAAAGACAGGGCAAATAATAGAGGAATTAGTCTAGCATGCTGATTAAGTTTTATACACCTCTAAGACTTCTTGGTTTTAAAATATGCCTACAACAGATGGAAACTGGGAAACCAGGCATCAGGATCACTGCAGTACTTACTTTTGAAGAAAATGACTGAGAAAACAATTCCTAATCCAAATCCAGCACCTGCAACAAGAAATGCAGTCAGTGAGTGAGGATTAATATAATACAGAGTAATGGAAAATTATTTCATTCTTTACAGCAATTCTTTGTTCCAACTCAGGAGTATCAGACTATGAATATCTGACTATGTGTAATTTCAGCACACCAAACTGTTCTTAAATAGCAATTCTGAAAAAAAACAATTCTTGTTTTTTAAGTAACTGTAAGCAGCTGATTCAGATTAGAATCCCAACATACACAATAAGTACATTATCAGAAAGATTTGGGAAACAAACCAGACTCTCATCCCAGGGAAAGTTCCTAAATTTCTGTCACCATCTACAACATGGAATTAAGATTTATTTGGTTCATTGTCAGCAAATGAGAAACACTTAAATGAAAACTTATTGTGTCCTTGAGCTTTAGATTTTGCAGATGAATATCTCAGTGTATTTCGTTTATCTCACTACTTTAACTGCTTCAATGTGTGTCCTGAGGGCAGCAGAACTTTAAAGCTTTGTGTTATTCTATCCCTTACAAAGAAAGCTCCAGGCTGCTTATCTTTCACATCCACAACATTCATTATGGAGCATATTTAAACACATTAGGAATGAATGACTTTTCACATCCTTAATACTATATATAGAAATAAGTGCAGCAGTTGAAAAAAAAAATGTATCCAGAGCCATTAAAACAGTCAGTATATTTAAAAATAATTTTTGCTTTCCTTGGAAGGTGAGCTTAGGATTTTCTGCAAGAAGTCAGGCAAGTCTGCAAAACTCCTCTCAAGACCCAATAAATGTAACAGTGAAAACTTGCAGCTGAGTGGGCAAATTCTACCTTTAATTTTATGCACTAAAGACAAGAATTTTAGATAAGGCATGGAAATACAGAAGTTTAAAAAAGGAAAAAAAACATCAGTCATGCATATGCTTGTTAAAAAAAATAACCAACAGTTTCAAGTTTATTTTGCAGCAAACACATGCTGTTATGGGTTTCAATTCTCTCCTTGCAATACAAGAAATGTAATTTAAGTGTAACAAGTTTATTAATTAAAATACATCCCTTTTTTTTATATTCCTAAAAGCATGTGATCCTTACTTAAGATCCTGTTGGACACATTACTTGAGTCCAGAAAAATGCCAAGAAATCCTGTACCCTCTTGGCATATAGGATGATGCTTCTTTCTTTTAAGTTTTCTTTTGCTCTTCAAACCTTTCTCCTTGCAAAAAGTATATTAATGGTAGTTTCTACTGGGGAACAGTTTACTCAAACAATACTTAATACATCATTGTACATTAGGATGCACCACGTAGTACATTAACTAAGCATTCCACGTTTTTTATTGATTATGAAACCTTGAATATTAGAACAGAGGTGACCAAACATGATCGGAATAAACCTCCTTATGTGCACTCTCATTAGTGCTTTACTATCTGTACTTACTGAGAGCTGGAAATAAGAGTTGATTTGAAATCTCTTCATTTTACTCCAGATTTCAGTTGTGCCAGAGGTAACTACTTTACCAGGTCATTCCAGCTTCCAGGTAGCCTCACAAAACATGCAGTGCAGGAAGAGCTCTGACCGCCCGCCAAGTGCTCCTGACATAACTCCCCCAGACATTTTCGAGTCCAAGCACTTCGCACAAGGTCAGGTTTTCACTCTAATCATTTGCACAGCTGAGGGAAAGTCTTGGAGCCTCGGATGTCTGCTCAGAGCTCCAGGGTTTTTCTGCATTTCAGACAGTAAGAGATTCACTCCTTGGAGCACCTCCCACAAACGCGTCTCACTGCCCGGGGTTCGTACAGAGCCCGGCAGAGACATCAGGCATTCCTGGAGCAGTGGCTCCCCATGCTGATTCCCCCTCTCCAGCACAACCTTCCTTCAGTACCTTTGCTACAGCCCGCTGGTGCTGGCTCTCCCAGAGTGTTTATGCCATTAAGGATAATTACTATCTCCTAGAATCCATTCAAGGGACGCCTGTTTGGTCCTCCGACCACCTCCTCTGCCAGCCTGTTCCTACAATCCAGGTCGTGCTGCCGGTTTGGTTTGGGCTGTTGTACTTTAGGGCTGAGAAGGACTTTCTGGAGGGAATTCTTTCTGCTCAGTCAGCACCGGGTGTTTGAGCTGCCCCAGTTCAGCAGGGCTGCCCCGAGGGAGAGATGCCAGTCCTAGGCTTCCTGTCGCCGGGAAGATCCCCTCTGCCGACCCAAACAGTTGAGCCAATGGATGAGAATTTATGCATGGGATGACAAATCCTGCATCATCTGCATGTACAGCCTGGGCAGTTTCTAATGTCACCACATTTTCCACCAGTCAAACCCAAATTCTTCTCACTAGCCTCACAGTGGTGAACTGTTCACATTTTTGTCTCAAGACAACCCTGCACTGAGGAAGCAACAGTAATTAACACAGTTTCTTTCCATCTACTTCCAGAAATCATTCATTATCTCATTTTCTCTTCACCTCCTTCAGATGCTCTCTCACATTACAAGCCCTCAGTGAGGGCTCCACACAGATGCCATCAATGCTGCTTCCTGTTGGCCATGGGGGAAGCTACAAGATATGCTTAAAAGGTGAAAAATTTACTTCTGTCAACTGTAATTCAGCCTAAGCCCAGAACAAAAACTAGGCCTTGCCCCACGCCAACACCACTGTTAAGCAGATGTGGTCCAGCATGACTGACTTTAGAACACTCTGTTTTTCCTAAGAAAGCTTTTTTCTGAAGCAGCTAATTTGAAGGGAATGTTCTTTTTCATGAAAACGCAATTTTTGTGCAATTTTAGAGGCCATGACTGCACACTGTTCCAGTGGGAAGGGGAGCACAGTGACAATTAGTACAAAAAGATGATGGTAAGATAGCTAAGGCCTTGCTTTAAATAATGAAAATGCTACAGAGAAGTGAAGGAAATCTGACAGCTAATGGGTTTTGGTTTTCTGTACAAGAAGGCAACTTGAGAAACAGAGCAAAAAAAAAATGTACCTTAGCTTTCTTCATCTCAAAGGTAGTTGAGTTCGCTCCTCTCCTACTGAGGCACAGTAGGACACTGTGCAGGAAACTGTTCTGATCACCGTGCCCTGCCAACAATAAACACCAAATTTGCCCCCCCTCACATCAACCAGTGCACATATAGCATTTGCTCTCTTCTACTTGGTTTTAACATTTAAAAATTGGTTTTAACTTAAACCCAGACCCTTCAGCTACATTGAATTCCTTAACCCATCTGGTTAAGAACCTCTTTCTGCAGATAGTTTGTCACTCATCTTCATTCCACTAGAAAGTATTTGTGGTTATGTGGTCATTTCCTGTGTCTCCAGGACCACGGGGGAGCAAAACCATCTTGCCTCGGGAGCAAAGTAATGCATTTCACTTTAATTCTATATAAAGTTACACCAGAGATAAACAAAGGCCGAGCTGTGGATGAGTTTTACAGGTGTAAGTTCTCACATGCTCAATTACCTTTTAAAGAGGCAACATGTTGCTTCAAAGGGCCTCCCACCTGACCAGGGGACACTCCAGCTGCTCCTCCTAAAGACCAGCACCTCTAGGCCAGGCTTTAACTTCATAACAATAAAACACGAAAGGTTTATCTTACAATAAAAACAAACGAACATGGAAAAGCAAAGGGCTTGATTTTTTTTCCCCTCCCTTTCTTGCATGACAGACTCTTTGGAGGAAAAGGCCACAGGAAGCAGTACAATGCATTTTTCACCTTCTCTGACAGTTTAAAATGTTTAACTAGAAAAACAGTCTCTTCCACCCCACATCTGTCACTTCAGCCTAAACTCATTTGCAGTGTCAACAGGGGACAGGACAGTTCTGTGGACATCGCACTCCCACTCCCTGGGACACGTCCTGGTCACACGGACCGGCACAGCCACACGGAATTGGGATTAGGCACCAAGCCCAGTCTCCAAAACTTTCTCATTTAACTTGTTTTTTGGCTCTTACACCTTCCAAGAAAAACGTCCCGGTACCTCAAATCAACCTCACACACAGGAGAGCACGCGCCGTATACCCAATAGGACATCATAAAAGTGTCTGAGAGAAATACAAATCTTCAGGATGGGCTCCTGCCCCACAAGAACATCTGGGAAAAGCTGTTTCTATAAATTTAATCAACAGTCCCTCCAAGAACAATTCTACACAGTTCTCTCCTAGGCTACCCAAGTAGCTCTGGGCTGAGGCAGCTTTAAGACAGCCACACCTACATGGACTTTGCTTGAAACTTAAAATAGAAGGATTAAAATACGCTCCTTGACATCTGGCAGATGTGTTGCTATTACTATAGCAGCTGGAAGGTTTTCAATTACTTAATCTGACAAAAAGAAAACTATTATTTGCCTTTGCCATTCCTCACACACAAAGACAAAAACTGAGAGCTTCAGCCTTCAATCCCACTTCGACAAGATCCATAGAAAAGTGCTTTGCAAAACTAGGGAAGAACATACACCAGGGCCTTCACTTAGCACCAGTTAGAAATACGAGGCCATGAAATCACTTATTTATGGAGAGCATAAATTTTAAGCAGACTCTTAGCAAGGTCTTAGTGGCAGGAATCGGATTTTCTTCAAACACCAACTCTGAAGCTTTCATTCCCACCTCCCCTGTGGTGTGGATTGTTTATGTAGCAGACAGAAAAATGAGCAAGGACACTGGAAGAAAATATGGTGAAATTATATCCCAAGTTCTTGACGAAGAAGAAGAAAAAAGCATGTTTTGTTTTCTTCTAGCATGTGACTGTAGTAACACAGAATATTCAGAATAACAGAATATTAGTATCCAAATATCATCATAATAAAAAATCCTGACATTCTTTCAGGGGGTTGGTTTCACCTTTAAGCACTCGTGCAGGTCAAACACTGCCTGAAGGCAAACCTTGGATAAACATCAGCACTTCTGCAGAGGGACAGGCAAGAAGTGCCTGTGATCTACCAAGGAACCACAGCAATAACCTTGGAGTGGACCAGAAACTTTTCATCCTCACAGTGATGGATGAGCTGTGAGACCCGAGGGCACAAACATTTCCTCCCTCTTTTAAAATGGGAAGGGGAGAGGAGTGGAAGCTGCTCCTTGAGAAGACAATGCAACTTTACTGTGAGGGTGGTGAGGCCCTGGCACAGGCTGCCCAGAGAACCTGTGGCTGCCCCAGCCCTGGAAATGTTCAAGGCCAGCTTGGATGAGGCTTGGAGCAATCTGGGCTAGTGGAAGGTGTCCCTGCCCATGGCATGTTCATCCAATCGAACAAGATGAGCTTTAAGGTCCCTTCCAACCCAAAACATTCCATGGTTCTACAATCAATATTGCAGCAAGCTTTTAGACAAATCAGGGCTGCACTCCGTTTAGAAGCACATATGTGAGAAATCAGCAAGACATTCATAATATAGAAAATACACCTCTGACAGGAAACTTTACCTTCTCTTACTATAATAAAATATTCTGCTAATGACAACAATAGCATTGGTAAAAATAAGAGTTTAGCAGCAGTAAACACATCCACATTTAGGGCTTTTGCAGCCTATGAGGGTTGGCAACGATGGTGCTTCATACCCATCCAGCAAAGGCTGGCCAGTACTGACGTCTGCTGGCCCAGCTCAGAAATAGAGGCAGTTTACAGCAACAAGAGTTTGGGGGCATCTCACTGGCAGGAATGATGAGGAAAGGAGCCTGATCCTTCTCAAACCCCTCGCTACTCATTTATTATCAAGGATGTGCCAGCATCCTTGATAGCGATAAAATTCCTGAAAGGATTTTCTCAGAGAACTGTTTCTGATACAACAAGGAACAAAGAGTTGTTCCCACCTACTGCTGTAGCATCTCGAGGACCAAATAAGAGGTGTAAGATGTCACTTGGTTCCAGCCTCTTTCCTCCGAGTGGTGTCACTGTGTGCCAACTCCCAAAAAAGGCACAGCTGGCACCTCACCAGCGCACTAATGCAGGGGACCAGGAAGTCAGAGCACTCTGGATTCATTTCCAGCAGAGCAGAGCTTAGGAGGTCTGGGGTTTGCAAACACTGCACGAGCAGATGGATGTCACAGCTTTTTCCTCACGTTCTCTTGCACCAAAGGACACCAAGAGCAGGCTGGAAGAGTCAGGGAGCTGGTCAGGCACTCCTAGGCAGGGCACAGCTCCCTGACTCACTGGGGTGGGCAGCCAAGAGGAACAGCAGAGCACAATGCAGTCAGGAGGAGACCTGGATTCCTAAAGTTTTTCCTAGCTTTTTCTTCCAACAGAAGATAACAGCCCCTTAATTTACAGGTGGTCATTGTATTCAGAACTCTGCTAACATCAAAACTAAATACTGCTGTTAGATTTTTGACTAAAAGCCTATTCTTGGAACAGCATTCATCCACCTCTTCCAAAGAAAACATTTTCTGTTGTCCGTGCTGCCTCCCTGCACAGCTTGAGCCATGAGCAGTTAATATTTACACTACTTGGTCTGCAGGACACAAGTAGAGTTGGATCTTATGTAGGACAAAGCAAAAGAAGTTGGGGTTACAAACAAAGCTCACACAACAATGCAGTTGTGTGCTCACATAATATCCATGTTCTCCACTACTAAAAACAAAACACCAAAGGAAGAACAAGCCTTTTGACCCAGTAGCTAAGACTGGATGGTCACATTACAATTGCCAAGCAAAAAAACACTTCAAAACAGGAATGTCAGGATTTTTGTATATTTAGATAAAGTCTAATCCGGTTTTCAGAAAGTATAATCAAGTTTTATCATTACATAGACTGACTTTATCCTATTCATAACCATGTGAAGGATTATTTAAAAACACTGACATTGCAATCCATACAATGATTCTTTCTGAAACATCCAATCTGTGGAATGACTCAAACAATACAATTTCACCCTTGCCATTAACAGAACAGCTATTCAAGCAGGCCAGATGATGCAAGCCAGAAAAAATCATGTTAACAGTTGCAGGAGAATTCAAAGTGCCCTTTTCTCTTAAAAAAAAATCCCTATTACATGGAAATTAGAAGCATTTTATTTGCAGATGTCAAAACAGAGGATTAGAGGAAAATGAACATCGCTACAACTGGGTTATTTACAAGCTTCCAGGCTGCATTTTGGTCAGGCACAGACATACATCAAAACATTTCTCTCCTGAAAAAAAAATGAACCTCAACACAGCAACTTCACACTCAAGAGGTCAAGAAACAAACAGCTTTCCTAGGACTACCTTTCAGTAACAGCGAAATTACAGTGCTCAACTCATTTAAAACTACAACAGCTTCAAAACAAACCAAGACATGCAGGCACACAAACCTCCCTCCCTACTGCTCATACTCTTTATTGCCTCTCTGTCCCCTGGAAACAGCTTATAATAATAATTTGTCCAAAATTACAGCCTCGCAGCAAAAAACAGCTGTCAGTCTTTTGTGAGTAATTGTCTTTCCAAATAAACAGATGTGAACTATCAATCAGTCAAACAAACAAGCCGACCCTTTGAACAGGGTTTGGAGCCTGCAGGATGGAGGAAGAGCACAACACTACCTACTTCACCGTCCCTCCTCTGCACAGCTCTACTGATGAGAAGGAAGAAATGGCTGTGAAGCCCGGGGCAGATACAGGAGTTTAGAAAGGTCTGCAGGCTGGGAAGAAAAAGAAAGTCACTGCAGTTTGATTCTTCTTCCCCACACATGAACAAGCAACTTTTCTGTAAAAAAGTAACACATAGCTTTTCTGTATGGAAAAAGTCAGTATCAGGATGAAAGAGGGAACAGAAAGTTAAATTATTTAAATGACTGTGCGGGTGAAAAGACTTAGGAATAGCGCAAAGCCACAGCCAGCACGACCTGGATCACCCATCGGAAACCTCCTGGTCAGCCAAGAAAGCACAACCCAGCCCCTTTACGCACACACTGCTCACAGCTACATTTGGAATGGAAGGGGAACAAAACCACCAAGACCCATTCCCATCCTGACCAAAACAAATAAATATCAGTCCTAACAAAAAGGAGGTGAGCACCTAAACTCCATTTAACAATAGCTCAATGTTTTGTGCAGGCATAAAGACGTTTACTTACTCTTTGAAATTAAATACTGCCTTAACAATGCCTGACAGCATTCTCTGTTTGGAACTAACAGGAAAAAGTTCACACCAAATTACAAGACACACACAGGTAGCGACTAAGAGCTCAAAAACATAATGCAGCATTTCAAAGGATGGAACACAAGATAAATATTTATTTTGGACGTTTTAGTGGCAGGAGATCAAGTTTTTTCCAGAAGCTCCATCTCCAACTAAAACAGTGCAGCACAACTACAAACACAGCTAACTACAAACACCGGCATAGTGGGAATCCTGAAGGACTAATATTTAAAAGCAGATTATTGCTAATAAAGCCAGCCCAAGAGCTCTACATCCCTCTCTTCTGTTTCCCATGTCCCTCTAACCCTCAAACTAATTCACAGGGGTTATCTGTCCAGAGTTCTCATGGACTCTGGGAAGTGTCCCACATGCAAGGCTTCAGAAATTCAGTGCTTCCGTTTATTTAGAGAGTTTGGAATGGGAAAACACACAGCTAATCACAATGTTTGTTTTTCCCCAGCCACTGGCTGGAAAGATCTCCCTGGCTGTAGCACTCAGGATGTAAAGGAGCATTTGGGAAGGAAACCGTGGCCACAAAAAGGAAAATTCTGACAAAAAAGTACAAAGTTTACCAAATCTCATATCCCAGGTAACAACTAACTAAATTCTCAAGTAAAAAAGTTTATTTTTTTTCTTTCCAGTATAACAACCTCCCTTGACAGTTTATTGGAAACTCCAGCAAACTTTGCAGTAATATTACAAAACCAATCATCACAACCACGCAAGGTTTTAATGTCCCTGCAGAGCAAACAATCATTCGTACTGGGATAGCCTGGGAAAATCTATGTTGTCAGCACACAGCTTGGGCACTGAGTCACTTCACATTTAAAGGCCATCATCATCTTCAGTCACAAACTACTGGAGTATGAAGCAATTTTGGGGTTGCTCTGACTTCCCAAGTTCATCCCAAGTCATTTGCTGGTAATACCAAGGAGGAGGTTGTCAGCACAGATGTTTCAGTTACTGATCAATTGTAAAAGCACACAAACCAGAAAAATGCTCTCGCTCACAAAGAGTGTCCCAGCCCATCACAGTGGGTTTGGTAATAAATTAAAGAGCTGCTAATCACAACGCATGTCACAGTGCACGTGACCTTTTTAGGCAATCTAATGAAAAACATGAATCTTTACTCAATGTCACCGTGAAGCCAACACTGGGAATCAATCCTTGGCCTAGAGTACGCAAGCACGAGGCAAAGTATATTCCCTTTCTTCTGCTGCCATTTTAGGATGGAAGAAAACACCAAATTAAATAGCAAGGCCTGCTGAAGGCACTGGCTGCATTAAGTGCAGGTGACGCCAATCTGAGTGGTGCAGACACACCTGAAGGACAGGGACATCCAAGAGGACCTGAACAAGCTCAAGCAGTGGCCCACTGGAGTCTCATGAGGTTCAACGAGAACAAGTGCTGGTCCTGCACCTGGGCTGGGGAGCGACACAATGGAGAACAGCCCTGGGAGAAGGACTTGGGGGTGCTGGTGGGTGAGAGGCTGGACATGCCCTGGATGTGTCCTGGGCTGATCCCCCAGTGTGGGCAGCAGGGGAGGGCGGTGATTCTGCCCCTCTGCCCCCTCAGCTGAGACCCCCCCTGCAGAGCTGCCTCCAGCCCTGGGGGCCCAGCACAGGAAGGACATGGAGCTGCTGGAGCCAGTCCAGAGGAGGCACCAAGAGGATCAGAGGGATGGAGCAGCATTGCTGGGAGGAAAGGGTGAGAGAACTGGGATTCTTCAGCCTGGAGAAGAGAAGGTTCCAGGGTGACCTAATTGTGGCCTCCCAGTATCTGAAGGAGCCGACAGGTAAGGTGGAGAGAGACTTTTTACAAGGGCCTGAAGTGACAGAACAAGGCAGAATGGCTTCAAACTGATAAGAGAGTAGGTTTAGATTGGATACTAGGGATAAATTCTTCCCTGTGAGGGTGGTTTGGCCCTGGCACAGGCTGCCCAGAGAACCTGTGGCTGCCCCATCCCTGGAAGTGTCCAAGGCCAGGTTGGACGGGGCTTGGAGCAACCTGGGCCAGTGGAAGGTGTTCCTGCCCATGGCAGGGGGTGGCACTGGATGATCTTTAAGGTCCCTTCCAACCCAAATCAGTCCGGAATTCTGGGAAGTCAACCCTGTATTCGCTTCTTTCAGCCTCCAGGAGAGAGGATGTACAGAATTCCTACATGTACAGCTGCAGCATGGAACAAGCTCTTGTTTATAATCTGACACACTTAATATTTTATGATAAAGCAACCAATGCTATGGAAATATAAACATATCTGGATATGTTTGTCAGACAAACCTGAATAGAATTTCATAAGGGAAAACACTGCTCTGGAGCACTTGACACTTTCCAAAGGTCTGTTATAAACAATGGGAGTTTCAGTTTACTTAAAATTATTAAACATCTTTTCTAATGGAAAAGTATTAGGCAACTAAAAACCCTGAGTTCCTCATCAGCTTTCAAGCACAAGACCACTAGAACAAGAAGTAGTAAACATTCACGTTTCCCAGATATTACTTATGGTTGTAAAAGAGACATCTGCACCAACATGGAATGAATGCCTTGCGTGTCAGACGCTGCACTTCTTGCTCCATATGTTGAATTAAAGATTTGGGTTTGTAAACACATTTTGTGAAGGCAGAAGCTCTGTCTGGTGTCACTTGGCAGCCGGTCACAGGGTGAGCACCGAGCTCACAGTCACCATCATTGGTAAAACTCGCAGGACTCAGTGAAACCTTACAAATGTTTTGTTGCAGACCTGAAGTGCTACAGGCGTGTGCACAGCCCGAACTTTAAGGACAAATAAAACCGGAAAAAACAACAGAACTGGTCCCCTACTTAAAGAAAAGGCAGAACTGCAGTCCCACGGCTGGGACATGGACGGAGCTTCTCAATGTCATAGTCCACACACTGTACCCAGTAACACGTGCCAGAGCTCTCCGCGTGTCACGCTGCCTACTGCTTTTAATAAACACAGCCTCCCTGGTGCACTGAGTGATGTGAACAGCTCTGTACGGACCGAGCTCAAACCCACGGCCGCAGCGGAGCCGAAGGCAGGCAAGGTCGCTGCACGGCAGGACCAGCTGTGCCTGCCCGGGGCTCATTCATTCCGGGCGGGAGCCGTCCCACATTCCGCACGGAAACCTCTCCTCTTCAACTCAGTGAGTACCCAGAGGTCGAGCACGCCCGGGCTGCGCTGAGCCGGGAGCGGGCCCGCCGGGGGTCCGAGTCTGCGGCCAAGGTCACCTTGCCGGGCCCGGGGTCCCCGGCTCTGCCCGACCGCGGGGGCAGCGCTGAGGGCGGATCCTCCGCGCCCCCCGCGCCCCGTCCGGGGCCACAGCCGCCCTGAGGTGAGCCCGGGCCGCCGGAGGGCACCGGGCCCCGCGCCGCGGGGACGCGCGGGGGGCCGCTCCCGCAACTTCGGAGCGCCCGGGCGGCCGTCGCCGCTCTTCCCCGCCCCGTCGAGCCCCGTCGAGCCCACGCCGCCCTTACCCAGCTTCACGGCCGAGTCCGCCACACACCGGTCCCACTTCCTGCCCAGGTCGCCCTCCGACGCCATCTTGCCCGTCCCCTCGCCTCCTCCCCCGCACAACTCTCGCGAGACCCGAGGCACCGCCGCTTGCTCGCGGCGGCAGATCTCGCGAGAGTTCCCCGTCGCCGTTGCCATAGTTACCGGCGGGTGGGCGTCATGGCCACAGCGCCCGACCTTGGGCCCGGCCCAAAATCCCCCTTTTCCCCGTAGGATTCGGCCCAAAACGCCGTTTGCCCCGTAGGGCCCGGCCCGGCCCCAGCCCGTCCTGGGCACCATCTTTCCGTCTAGAGTTCCCGTTGTGTCCTTGTTAGCCCTCGTCTCCCTCAGGCTATGGCAGCATTCCCATCTCCTCGCAGGTCCCCGCTATCACACCCGCGTTGGGCCCACAGCGGCCGCTCCGCTGCCCTCAGCGCTCTCGCCTCAGCCGTGGTAAGAACCCACCTGTGCTGCAGGACAAAGTCTCTCACTGCAGGGTTGGGTACATCCAGTGGACACATTCCCGTGTAAGTTTTTCCTGGCAGAGGTCCTGCATCACCTCAAGATGAGGAAGAACTTTATGCTGAGGGTGGCATAGCACTGGAACAGCTGCCCAGGGAGGGCCTGGATTCTCCCTTTCTGGAGACATTCCAAACCCACCTGAACACGTTCCTGTGTTGCCTGCTCCAGGTGACCCGGTCTTGGCAGTGGGATTGGACTGGGGGATCTCCAGAGGTCCCTTCCAACACCAACAATTCTGTGATCTGTGCTGTCTGGCCTCATCAGGCCTTGAAATGAGGTCCAGGCTTGTGAAAAAACAGCTGTTGTCAATCCCTGTTGATGTCCCAGAAATCACCTCATTTTATGAGCAACCCAGGCCCCCTATCATCCTGTTTATTTGGGAAAAGGAGCTGAATAATGTTAGCAAGATCATTCTGTCATATTCAAGAAGTTACTCCATACAAGAAGTTGATAATTAGAATTACAAAATCATGGGATGGTTTGGGTTGGAAGGGACCTTAAAGCTCATCCAGTGCCACCCCCTGCCATGGGCAGGGACACCTTCCACTAGCCCAGGTTGCTCCAAGCCCCGTCCAACCTGTACACTTCCAGGGCTGGGGCAGCCACAGGTTCTCTGGGCAACCTGTGCCAGGGCCTCCCCACCCTCACAGGGAAGGATTTCTTCCATATACATATATATATATATATTTATATATATATATATTTATATATACATATATATATTTATATATATATATTTATATATACATATATATATTTATATATATATTTATATATACATATACACACACACGCTATTTTTTCCCCCTAATTTTAGAGTTTGTGGGAAGGGTTCCCAATTATTTATGGGATGTTGGCCCACCCTGAACTGTGCTACACCTTTGTGGAGCCAGGATCATAAGTGTGAATGTCTCCAAAGCTACTATAATGAATTTTATGTTGCAAATGTTGTGTAGGCTGGCTGGAAGGCATTCTCTAGAAGCCTTGTGAAAAAACACAGCGTGTTTTTCAAGTACTAATGTTCCCATTCACACTGTGAGAAAATTTTTAGCTGTGGTTACTTGTTTTAAGTGCTGGCAGTTTTCTTTATCAAGGTGGAGGAGGCTCTGCTGCTTCGTAAAACTGGAAGTTCTTTAACAAGTTCTTTAACAGACTAAGGCAACAAATAGAAGTGAAAAGTCCCTGAAGTTGGCACAATTTTATTAAGTTGTGTTTTTTGAGGTCTTTCATTTGTCATAAAAGCATAATTGGTCTTGATCTGGAGTAAACATGGAAGATTTTTACCTTTAATTGGTTTAGTTCAACTTCTTCACATGTCACTGAACAACCACAATTACCTTTTATTTTTACTTAGTTATAAATATAAATGGCTGCTTTTAAAACTTTTTTTTGAAAGGCACATGGTTAAACTGAGCCCTTGGAGGTTCAAGAGGTTTAGCTGGAGAAGGCAATTCTTGTCCTCTAAGGGGATCTTCATTTTCTCTTCCTCCCCCTGCAATTTGCTCAAATCAGTCTGCGTTGCTGCATAGTTGGTATCCAAAATAGAACCATGCATCGAGTTACTTATAAAAATATCAACATGATCCAGCAGTTTTTTCCCTGAATGAAGACAGAAGTGTTTTCTGAAACCACTGCCCCAGTGGTGCCAGCTCCACCCTCCCATTTCCAAACAGCTCTGGAAAATATCAAGAGGGGAAAGATAACTTGAAGACTCCAAATAATTCTTGAATTTTCATCCCCAAAATTAAATTCCTGAGGGCAGTGTTTAAAACCAACACAGAAATGTGGTCTTCTCTTGGCAAAAACAAATGTTCAGTGCAGGCCAGTGTAGTCTCACTTCACACTTACTCATTTTCAGGCTTTTGGGCTCCCTGGAAAGCTCTGTTTTTTGGGATGAAGGAAGCGGTGGTGAGTGAGGTGCTTCATAGAGGGTCATTGCTGTGTCTCAGTGTATCCTGACAGCCTCACCTCAGAACCTGGTGCATTAAACCCTTTCCAAGGGGATGGACTAGTTCAGGGTAATTGTTTTGAACGTTCAGCTTTCTTTGGAGAAATCACTCTACTGCTTTTAAATCCCACAGTCACTGAGTGATCAGAGGGGGCTCTGGAAAACGTTATCCATTAAGGATCTAGAGCGCATTCTCTGCAACCTTTCCCACCCCAGGGAAAAATTAAGGCGGGAGGAAATGTGTCCAAAGACAGGCTTTTCTCTCCATTGCTATAGTTACTTGGCAATTAGACCCTTGCAGTGCAATATTGAGTATTTATTGTTGTGTAACTCCAAGGTGATGTTTAGAATGTGCAGTTTTGAAAAACCTTCCTTGCATTTTACAGCCCAGCATGTGTTGTCCCAGGGTTCCTTCCCTCCCTTCTCCCCTCACGCTCTCTTCTCCTTTCTTTCCAGTAAATAAATGTATAAAAGAATAGAGGAGGTTGAATGAAGCCAGAAAGCTTCAAAATAATTGCTGTATTTCTCTGATGGAATTAAACTTTTAGTATGTTCAGAGCTTGTAGCATCAGTTTTCTTAACTGTATACCCATCTTGAGTTGTGTATGGAATTAGGAAGATTCCTCACAGACTAGGAGTTAGATATGGGTTAGGTTTTCAGCAGGTGGCCATCAGACAACCCAGAGGCAGGACTGGGAATCTCAGATGAATAAGTACAACTATTTTTCTTCAAAATTGCTCTTTCCCTGGTGTGTAGTGGAAGAAGCCATGCAGAGGGCACGGCCAGTGCTGTGTCCAGTTCTGGGCCTCTCACTTTAAGAAGGACATTGAGAGGCTGGAGCATGTCCAGAGAAGAGAATGAAGCTAGGGAAGGGTCTGGAGCACCAGGAGCAGCTGAGGGAGCTGGGGGGGGCTCAGCCTGGAGAAAAGGAGGCTCAGGGGGGACCTTCTGGCTCTGCAACTCCCTGACAGGAGGGGGGAGCCGGGGGCGGGGAGGGGGGGGTCGGGCTCTGCTCCTGGGCAATGAGTGAGAGAAAAAGAGGACACAGCCTCAAGCGGTACCAGGGGAGGCTCAGGTTGGACATCAGGAGGAATTTCTTCCTGGAAAGGGTGGTCAGGCACTGGAAGGGGCTGCCCAGGGAGGTTTGGAGTCCCCAGCCCTGGAGGTGCCCAAGGAAGGCCTGGCCGTGGCACTGAGTGCTCTGGGCTGGGGACAAGGTGGGCATTGGGCACAGGGTGGACTCGATGATCATGGACGTTTTTTCCAACCTTAATGATTCTGTGATTCCATACTTGCATGTGGAGAAGAGGAGCTCCTCTGGAGCTGCGCCAACCAGAGTTCAAACCCTTTTCAACAGAACAGACTTTCTTTTAACCATTAGTTCTGGTTGTCTGTAACGCAGGACAGGATGGCTCACCCTCACCCCAACAGATTTTGTTTTAAAACTTCCTAGCAAGTTTCTTTTAAATCTTGAACCTTCCCTAGGCTGAGCGTATCACCTCTTATTCTGTTTTTTCAAAGAATCCTATAGCATCTCTCCTCTCATTTCCCATGGGATACTAATATGTTCTTGCTCTCCTCTTTTACAAAAAATACTCATGTAACTTCTCCTATAGTTTTACACAATATGAATCACCTCCCCCCCACATTTATCATTTATTTTTCTGTCAAGATCTGCATAGGAAGGCAGTAGAGTGGGAGTTGTCTGCTTGAAATGGTTGACACAGCCTTGGTGTGGGCCCCACTTGCTTTCTGTACTTCCAGAACTCTTTTTTCATGTTCCAGAGAGCTCAGATGTGGGCAGGAACCTCCAGCTCTCGGACTCCATGCTAGTGTGTTGGATTTTAACTCCCAGACACATGGCACATTCACCAGCAGGCACTGATGCCTCGTTTTCTCTTTGAAAACCTTTCAGCTACCCAAGCAACGACGACAAAAAGTTTAAGCCTGAAGTCGAGTAAAAAGAAACCCCTTCTCAGCAGGACTTTGTCCTGAAATGGGAAAGGTGCCAGAGACTCCATTAAGTCTCCTGTTCTATCCTTATTGATTTTATGTGGATGGCAGTTGGATCCTGTGGGGATGAACAATAGTCGGAAGGCTGAGTTGACTTGCAGGAGGGACAGCTTGTGATGCAGTGAAACACCACTCAGGCTTTTCATGTTGATCACATTCCCGTTAATTAGCACATTTTGTGTCTGTGCTGATGTATTTTCAGACCACTTTTGTTGGATTCAGTGGGTGGTGCTGGTTCCAGCTGTCAGGTATGGCTGCTTGAGGCAGAAATTGGAAAAATGGAACAAGATGTGTCACAGCTCATTGTACTAATTCTGCTTTCTGCTGCTTTAGCTGTGAAGATGAAGTTTGCACCCAAAATCTCTGGAGGAAAGCACTTGCATGGAAACACTGACCTGAGTTTTTGCTAACTCCTACATTCCAGGCAAAAGCACTGCTGCGACATTTCTTGTCTTTATTTGCGGTGTACTATTTTGTGATCATTTTTTAGATTAGTAGACATAGAAAAACTCCTCGAGTGCTGTATTGATGAGGTTTTTTAATGACTAAGCCATGAAAAAGGGCTATTTTTCAGCCTTTAAGCATGTTTTTCCATTCGTCCGTGTCTCTGGCTAATTCTGTACAGATTCTAACTAGTGAACCATGACTATTGTATTAAGAAAGAATCCAGGCCCTCACAATTCTTTTGGCTGGTATATCAGCAGGCTTCAAGTGAAGTGCAACGTGTCAAGGAAAGAGTAAGGAAATAGAAAGTTTTGTTTCCTTCTGGTGTATTTAATCAGCTTCTCCTTGATTCTTTTTTAATGACAGATATTATTGCTACAGTTAATGACCAGGTTTGACAGAATGTTGTCAATACTCTTTGCTCAGGCTGAAGACATTTGTGAAAGCTCTTGTCTGTTAAGATTTCTGTGCTGAAAATATAAAGTTAAAGGAGAAGTTGCAAGCAGAGAAATAAGCAGCATCCTAGGAAATGCAGCTAAGTGGGACGTGCTGGAAAACTTGGGATCCCAGAAGTCCTGCAGTGCATGGACATCTTGGGTGCTGATGGAGTGGAAAAAGTCGGGTTTAACATTCTTAGTGCAGGGATGGGAATACCTCAAACCTCACACTAAACAAGCAATATGTTGTTTTTCATTAAACATGGTATTTAGATTTACTCGTCAGTTCCTGTAGGAAATGGGGGAACTCTTAAAACCTTCATATTCCAAGAGTACGCTCAGCAAAGCTGCTTTGGAATTGCAATGGGAGACTTTTTTTATTTTTTGTGTGCTATTTTGACACTGTGTACAAAGATCTCCATAGTGAGAACAATCTGTGGCTTGAACACAGAATTCCAAGACGTTGGGTAGCGTTGTAGGTATCTTTTTCCTATATTACTTTCCAAGAAACGCTCAGTTTTCAGCCTCAAATCAAGTGATGCTGCTGGTTTACTGACTCTGACTAATAAAACCCAGCAAGCTAAACTTTACCATTGCTGGAAGACTCTTGCAGCATAAATTCAATTTATGAGAACTCTTAATAAAAGTTTACATACCTTTCAAGTGCCGTGAAAGAAAATGGGCAATGTGACCTAAAGAAAAGGCTTAAGATGTTTTTTTATTAAAAAAATGACTGGTTAGTGAAGTATGAAGGTTTTCTCTAGGATTTTGTTCCTAAGCACGTTCTCACAGTCCCCCTTGGTCCTGGAAAAATGCTGGAATAAACAAAATAAACAGCGTTTCACCATGCATGCAGGGGGATAAAGTGCTGGACCACTAATGCTTCAGGAAGTTCTGGCTGAATGTGAAAAGTACTTTGTAATGCTAATAAGCGTTTATCCTTTTGCTTCCTTGAGTGTAATCAAATGTACAGGGAAAGCACATGGATTTTAGAGCTGCTGATTGCAGGATCAAAAGCCTTGTTATTAATTGCACATGAATCCGATGTTGTTGGGCCGTTAAGCCATCAAGTGACATCATTGTTTGCTTCCTTTGCTTACAGACCCTCATTTTACAGAGGGGTGATGCCTGACACGAAGCCTTTTGAGCACTTTGTCCTGTTTAGGTGGGTGATTCCACGCCAGGAGGTTTGGGAAATGCCCAAGGTACAGGTAATGCCAGCTCACAGCACTGGGATTTATGGAATATCCCTGAATTTGCTGTATTTGGTGCCAACCCCTCCACAAATCCCGACAGAAGGCAGGATGGTAGGGACATCCATGGATTTTTTGCCTGCTGGGATCCACTCCACACTCCGAAGTGGAGCCTGCCGGGGAGAGTCCCTTCCTACATCTTAATAAACAAACAACCAAAATTCCCTGAAGCCTGTCCTGCTGTAAACAAGCAAAGCAAGCAGCTGGGCCTCATTTGAAAAAAGATGTGACATCAATTTCAGAAGGAATCTGCAGATCTTCTTAATGCAGATATTTTTGGGGAAAACAAAAAGCAGCTGTTTATTCTTCTTTATACCTATTAGCAGGAAAACAAAATCCAGGATGCTTGTATGTCTTCCGCTAAGAAAAACATCCTCTTGGCCTTGACATTCATTTGGATCTCAAATTGTTTAAAATGTACTGGGCTGCCTAATTCTGCTCCTGCTCTGCCTCTTCAGCAAGCAAATAGGAGCTGTTTCTGTCCAAAACTAAAAGCTACTACAAGTATAGTTGTCATTGAATAAATTGCATGAGTTTTGTGATAAAAATAAGGAAGTTTTAGAAGGGCATTGTCAAATTTAGCAATTCTGGCTTCCCAGTCCCAAGGAAGACACACACGTTAGATGTGTGGAGCCCTGGAAAATGAATGAATTATCTGCTCTGTGTAATGAACAGGTTTGCTTTTCTTAATTACTGCCGGGAGGCAGCTCTGAGGGAACATAAGGACTGGAGGAGGATCTGGGGATTACAAAATAGGAACCGCTTGGGATTGCTGCATCTTACAAACTGGGGTTTAGGAGGTTGGGCTGAGGAGTAGGGGCAAAGAAGGGAATTTGGAGGCGCTTGAGCCTTCTGAGGTCATGTGGCTGCTCCACTGGACATTGCAAGGTCATCTCCCACCTCTGGATTTATTTGGTAGTGGTTATTGATGGAGTTCAATGCGTTTTTGTGTTTCTCTGAAGCAGTAAAGCTCCTGTTTATCCTGAGATCATTCTCCTGTTTTCTCTCCTTTCCTTCCTGGGTTCATTTTGTTCCTGCACTAAGAACACCGGTAAGAGCTGCTAGGTCTGCATGTGGTCGTGCAAAGTCATGTTTTACAGTTCTGTCTCAAGCTGTTGTAACTGGATCCATGTCCAAGCAGTTCCCTTCCCTAGAAAGTGGGGTTGTCCTTTTCAAATCGAAAGCTGTGGCTGGTTTGGCCTGTTAAGTTAAGGAGCTGTCAGAGCTGTTATCTCCTACAAGGTCCTGTTTGGTATCTGATAGAACTGAGCCACAAACACCTGTCTGAGTCCATCTTGGTCACCTCCTGTGGGGAGGATGTTCCACAGTGTCATCTCCAAGGGAAAAGCCAAGTGTGACTCCTGGTGTCAGCATTTCCAGCTTCTACAGCAAACCAAGGGATGCAAACGGAATAATGGAAGGACTTTTGGCTCACCACAGCCAAGTCTGCAGTGCAGAGAGTACCAGTGGAAGGTTCTTGGGGTCCTGGTGCCAAAACTGTGGTGAAACACAAGCAGAATTGTTCCAAAAGAGCTGCAGAGGAAGGTGGTGCATAACAAATCCGGCGCTTTCCTGGGGTAACCGGCTGTGTTGTAGCTCTAACATTCCCAGGTCCACACTGAGCACAAATCAGGAATCTGGAGTCAGGATGTCTTACCTGAGATCACTGAAATGTGAATTAGTCCAGTAACAGAAAAAAATGTTTATTTTGGGACAGCTTGAGCAAAGTAGAAATGTTTTATCTGCTCATAAACCCTGATTTCTGTCTTGTATTTGGAATCCTGCTCCAGGTCACCTCCAGGTCACCCTGCCTTGGCAGGTGGGTTGGACCAGATGACCTCCAGATGTCCCTTCCAACCCTAAATATTCTGTGATTCTGTGATCCCTATCAGAGCTGCCTGAGCCCTGAGGGCATCAACCTATGTCAGCATCTGCGCAGCTTCCAGCAGGCACCAGCTTGCTGAACTTCCAGAGAACGCCGAACACTTCCTTTTCAAATTATCCCTGGCCTTAAGCAGCCGGAGGCTGATTGTTTTTCCGTGTCACTTCAGAGCTGGCGGATGCATTACAGGCGGCACCAGCAGTGACGTGTGAAGTCCAGTTTACCTCTGTAAAGCCCAATTCTCAGCGCTGGTGCGGTTGCTACACGTTGCTACGGAGCTGGCGTGTGCCTTCGTTTAGCCCTAAGGGTCATCTGAGTGCGTTTCAAGGGCCGCAGGCGCTGCAGCGCGAACGCTCCGGCACCGACTGACGGCCGGGCCCGCGCTGGGGGCGCGCCCCCGCCAGGCCCCGCCCCTGGCCCCGCCCCGCCCGATTGGCCGCCTATCGCACCTCCGCGCGGCACTTGGTGCCGCCCTCCCTTCTCCCCCCCCCACCAGGCAATGGCTCCTCCCGCCCCGCCGCGCTCCATACTTGGCGATGGCCGGCGAGTCGCGCGCTGATTGGTGGAGCGGGCGCGGGGCGGGGCCGGCGCTGACCCGGATGTTCCCGGCCGGGCGGCGGCGGAAGCAGCGGACGGGCCGCGGCCTCTCAGCGACAGCGACGGACCGGGAGGCGCCGCCGTTCTACCGCCCCGCGCACCCGCCCCGCCGACATGGTGAGAGCGGCACCGCGCCGGCACCGCGCCGCGGCACCCGCGCCCGCACCGCCGCCGCTCACCGGGGGACCTCGCCCGGCCTTCCCCCGGGGCGGCGAGGAGGGAGGGGGGAACGGAGGGACGGGCGGTGCTGCCGGGGCCTGGGGGGCGGGAGGGCCTCATCTCGGCAGGGCCCGCCCGGTGCGCCGCTGCCCGGTCCTTGCGCCCTGTCCCGGGCGGTATTCCCGGAGGGAAGGCTGTGGAATCCCGGCGGGAGTGGTTCCGCTTTGGCGGCGGCTGGTACCGCCCGGGATATTGCTGGGCCCATCCACTGTTGCTGCTGTGCTTAAATTCAAATTCTCTCTCCCCGTCGGGAAGAGGGATGGGTGTTCGCTGTGCTGGGAGCTCACGGAAGCTGCGAAATATAGGAAAGCCAAGCGCAGCCGGAACAGGGGGTGCTGCAGCCTTGGCTGCTCTTCCACCGGGCTCAGAACTTTCCTTCCCCCACGGAGAACCTCCAGTTTCCTCAGCCATGTGGAATAATCTCCATCCCGCCGTGTGTTTCCTGGATTAGCCCAGGGCACAAACCTTTGAATTTGGTTCTGTGTGGAGGGAGCAGATTCCATCTGCTCCGAGCCAGGGCAGGGATAAAATGGGGGCTGCCCAGGCCCTTCCCTGAATTCGTGGACAGGGGCTTTTCCACAGCCTCCTCATGGATGGAATCACTTGTAGGAAATCACATCACCTTATGCTGTTTAGAAATTTATAGTTCGGGTTTTCCAGCATAACAATTTCAGAATGTTCAAATGTATTTAGTTTGTAGAAGAACAACCCTGAGCCCAGCAATACAAATGGTGTTAACCAAACAAGTGTGATCCTTGACTTAATACCTTCAACCATAAGAATTTCAGAGTCAGTGCTTGTATGTTTTTTGCCACCTGTATCATGCAGGATAAAGATCTTTAGTGTCAGGTGAAAGGTGAAGAAGAGTGGAGATCAAAGTTCTGCTCCTCTCATTGGTTCAGGTGCTGTATCTGACTTCTGACAGGAGGGAGCATCTTATTGCAGTTGTGTAGCTTATTTTAACGCACTGAAATCTCTAAGTGTGAGACCTGACTGTGGAATTCGAAATTGGGATTCCAGCAGACTATCCTGACTTCTGCCATGGCAAAATTCCTCACAGGAGAAGAGGGCAAGGAAAACAAGGAAGCCTCAAGTAAAATAACAGTGGTGGTACCGACTTCCTTAAGGGGATATAAAACCTGCAGTCAGGGTTTCAGTGTAACTGTGCCAGTCTTTTGAAAGAAGTAGAGCACAAATCCTTTGGAAATTTCCTGAGTGTTAAAAGCTTATACTGCCTTCTGATATTTTCATGTTTAGTCATGGAGATCACGTCAGGAGAAGTTTGATCAGAACTTCCAACAGCATGTGGTGATTTCCAATATTGAGTGAACTTCAGGGAAGAACCTGCAGCTTCCAGTTTCAACTCAAGTGCAAACCCAGACTTTAGGGTGCTTCCAAGATCTCTAATTTTGGCGATCTGAGGCGCGGATACAGAAATGGATCATTAAAATGATGAAATGGCCCTTTTATTGCAGAGAACAGCTGGGAGCAGCTGGTGTGGTGCAGCATATTGGGTCAAACACCTTCTTAGTACCACAGGGTTACCAATATCTGTGCAGAGCAAGGATGGGAACCTTTGTTTCAAGTCTGTGCTCCCAGGGAGCTGAAGGGAGAACTTGGAACTGTGTCCACATTTCAGTCAGCTGCTCAGTGAAACAGGGCAGGGCAGCATATGAAGCTTGAAAACTGCCTGGATGGATGTGTCTTCTGAGCTAAAAATAAACAAAATGCACTGTTCAGGGAAAGCAGGACTTGGGAGAGTGGATCTACTGAGATTTCTGGAGTTGTGGGCTATGAATGGATGGAATCCAGTTACTCTTTGTAAAAAATAAAACCCTTTTTCCAGGGTTACATAAACTGGTGTGATTACGTTAGCAGGGATTTCTTCTACTGTGCAACTGTTGAGGAAAAGGAGGACAATTTTAGGAAAATATATGATTCAATCAACCATAAAGTCAGTCTGTGTAGTGCTGGCTGGCACTATCCTTGTAGGATTTTTGAGGCAGCTGAGAAGTGCAGAGACATGGCCCAGAGTGTGTGGTGTGACAGTGGCACGCAGCACACAAACCTCAGGAGCTGCTCAGAGTCACACTGTTTTTCAGGGAAGGGGTTGTTTGTCTGGAATCAGCCCATCTCTAACCTGGCTGTGTCTGTTTTGACACCTCCCATGTGTGAGAGCTCAGGAGATGTTTTCAGTCTCCACAGCAAGTCCTTTGCACCTTGTGCCTTCTAAGAAACACCAACTTCAGCTGTTTTGTGGAGTCTGTTTTATTAGCCAAGCCAAGAGTGTGACCTTAGCTAAATGTTATCCTAAACGGCAAATTCCCAAAGTAATCAAGTCAGAGGATATCAGTGGGATAGGGAATACTGCCATTGCACTGATGCTTAATCTTGTGGTTCAGTAGGGAAGGAAAAGCATTCACAAGTTGAAGTTGTTCAAACAGGATTTCCTCATATGGTAAATATATGTGCTGATATGGGACTAGTTGACATCTGGGAGTGAAACAAAATGAAAGTGCAGCTCAGCTCTTTTGAATGCCTATTTTTAGTCTTTATTACTGTAGTTGAGTTGAGAAATGACTTTCTTTGGGAAGGAGACATTGCTGCCCTATTCAGTTTCTGCTTCCACAGCTGGCAGTTTTGCTTTCCTTCCTTCCCTTGACTTCCCTGTGCGAAGGATGTCTGGAGAACTCGGAGTTGCACATCCTCATGCAGTGCTCCCCAGTGCTCTATACTGGGCCAGTTTGGCTTCGATGGATCATTGAATCCCAGAATGGTTTGGGTTGGAAGGGACCTTAAAGCCCATCCAGTGCCACCCCCTGCCATGGGCAGGGACACCTTCCACCAGCCCAGGCTGCTCCAAGCTCCGTCCAACCTGGCCTTGGACAATTCCAGGGCTGGGGCAGCCACAGTTTCTCTGGGCAACCTGTGCCAGGGCCTCAGCCCCTCCCAGGGAAGAATTTCTTCCCAATATCCCATCTAACCCTACTCTCTGTCAGTGGGAAGCCATTCCCCCTTGTTCTGTCACTCCAGGCCCTTGTAAACAGTCTCTCTCCGTCTTTCCTGTCAGCTCCTTCAGGTACTGAAAGTCCACAATTAGGTCGCCCCAAAGCCTTAAAACTCCAATTTATACCCAGATGGTCTATAACAATTTAGATAATAAATATCTAAATAAATAAATAAAGACTGCAAACTTACTGTGCAGTACCAGTGCTTGTGTTTATTCTCCTGTCTGCCCTTTAAGGGGATATTTGGTCAAGTCCAAATAGCTCCTTACCCTGCTAAGTAAACTTGTAGAGAAGCATTTTGTTGGGATTTTCCCCCTTGAGCTGGTGCAGACGGTGGTAGAGCTTCCTCAAAGTGAAATACAACAGTACTTTAGTGCCTGCTGAAGAGGGCAATTTTGCTGGAGAAGTGAAAGGTGCCTGTGCAGGCAGCGTAAGCTGGAGTTTAGGGCTATAGAATCACGGGGTAGTTTGGGTTGGAAGGACCTTAAAAGGCCCTATAGTCCAACCCCTTCCATGGGCAGGGACACCTTCCACTAGACCAGGCTGCTCAGAGCTCCATCCATGCTAAGCCCTGTTTTTCTACCCCGCTTTAATTCAATGTGGTTTAAGGATTTATTTTTTTTTCAGGTAAAGGAGATACTCAAAATGATGTTGATCTTCTGTTTTTATCGATATTTTTTTTATTCAATCACTTTATAGAGTGATTTACAAAGGGCATGAAATTTCCTGCTTTCCCACTGAGTCATGCAAGGAGTCCTGAAGAGTTTAAAAAACCCTCAACCAAGTAAATCTTTGTCTCTCTCCTTAATGCACAAAGTCTAAAGCATGTTTACCCTTCAGTTTTTCCTAATCCTTTGCCACTTCCTGGAATAAGAGTGGAAAAAAAACTCACTTAAAAACATGGGATTTCAAATTTGAATTTCTTTAACCTCTGAGGTTTCATCCTTGAAGGAGCAATTAATACATCTGACCAGTAAAAGCTTTTCCCAAGCTTCCTGCTCTCTCTAGCTGGGCTTTACCCCACATTTTTTTTTCTGAATGGTTGTGTTAATTGGAACATAAAGATCAAGAACTCTGGGCAGTACAGTGGAGGTGTGGCCACTTTAAACCAGAGTATAAACTGATTTTTTTCTTCATCTTTTGTGTGATGCCTTCTTAATTATTTAATAGTCCTTGACTGAGGGGTTCATGTTGACTTTAATGTGAGAATTGACCAAATACTCTGTGTAGGTACCTGGCTGAGAGCTGTAACTGAACCACTGGAGAGTGTTGAGCTGTTGTGACTTACTTGAGTTTCAATAATTCAGGATTCCTGTCACCTGGACCTTGTCCAGTGGCCAGAAATCACTTATTAATCCTGATTGCCTCCAAACAGGTTGTCTTGGGAAGTGGTAGATGAGACACAGATGACCTTTTGAGACTTCCTTCGTGGGGCACAAGGGGGAATATGGGTTGAATAAGTTTTAAAGATGTTTCCCTGTTAGTTGAGCTGAAGGAATTTATCATGGAGAGAAAACACGGTGTACTTGAGGAAGGGGCTTCGCTTGTTCTCTAATTAAAATATAATTTCCCAGAACAGGTGCTGTCTGAGTAATGCCAGATGCAATGGAATCCTCTCCTTCTCCTGAATTTTTAGGTACAACCCAGCTTTGAGTGAGGAATTGAAAACAGGATCTATTCCTTATTTGTGCCCCAAATAGACTTCTATTTAGAATGACTTTAGTTGCATTAGGTAATATCTCGTGCTGTGTTTCCTGGAGTGATGGCCTGAGACTTGGCATCAACCAGGAGATTCATTTCCTTGTGTTATCTGGTGCTGGTGTTTTGCCCTCCCTCCCTTTTCAAGGGTTTGGGAGGAAATACTCAACTTGCTTTGAGCTCGTACTCTTTGTGCTGCACCTTTCAAGTTGGGTTGAAGAACTGGGAATGGATTTGCAGGCCTTTGACTTATCTGGCTGCTCTGCTGATAAATTACCTACTTTGTTCTTGCTCTATGCAAATTAAACCGTATATTTCATCAGTGTACCTGTAGTATTTTCATTGCAGGGTTGGTTTAGGAGTCCTGACTCTGGATTTAAGCTCTTGGGACAGGACTCCAGGTGTTTGCAGCCATGCTGCAGAGCTTGTCCTTGCCAGGGCCGTGTCCCTGAGTCTAAGGAGAATGTCCTCCATGACTTTTTGTTACAGAAAGTGGAGCTGAGTTCTTTCCTGGTGCACTGACTTGAAATTTCAATCACGTCCTTGTTGCAAAGTGGGAGGGTTACCAGCCTGGGCGAAAGCAGAACTCAGGATCTCACAATTTTAGCAGCATCAGCTGAAACAAGACTGAAAACAGCACTTAAGAGGATTTTGTGTGGAAGGAAAAAGGGTTGAGACTGCACTGAAGACAGAAGCTTAGTGGTTGCCTAAAGCCACCATAAATAAAATACTCCTTATTTTTTCAGGGAATTTTGTTTGCATTTCTTCAGGTGATACTTTCTGTCTTTTTGATTAGACAAACTGCTGAGTTTGAAAGTGATGTCCTGTTACCTGCCTTCCCTGGTCATTTTTGCTTTGGTAAAGATCAGGATTTAAAAAGCTTCTGCCTGCCCAGATGGTGGGGGTCTGGCTGTGAGCCTGGGCTGCAACCTGAGACCGGCCCCAGAAACAAGAGATGGGGCTTTCGGTGAGTTAATTCAAAGGAGGAGAGAGCCATGAAATGGAAGAATGAGGTAAAATATCAGCTGCATTGTGCTGACCACAGCAGTTAAAGCTGTATTAATCTACTGAGTGCTGTCACCCTGCACGTTTAGGGGTCATCACAGAGAGGTTTGGCTGTAATCTTGGCTTAGCATGACAGTGCTCCACTGGGTGGTCAAACACCGCTTCAGCAGCCATGAGTCCGGGCAGGGCTATTCCGGAGCTTGGTGAGGTGAAGAACTGGCCAATGGAATAACTATTAACTTCATATTAGAGTGAAGGAGAAATCTAACATGGGTTGAAGGTGGCACATACCAGGTGGAGCTCTGCTCATGCAGAAAGTGTCTCTACTGCTTGAATTTATTAGAAGTTTTGCAGAATTATCTGTGGTGTTGGATCCCACACTGCCTCTCTGCAGGTGCAATTGAGGGCAGGTCAGCAGTGGCAAGGAAAGCATGGAAAGACTTCAAGAATAGGCAAATCTGGGAATTGTGTCAAGGGAAGGAATTCTGGGAAGCATGAATATGTTGTTAACTGGAGGTATGGTATTCCTATGGCCTGTGTGTATGTAAAACTATGAGCTTCCTAGTTTAAAACTTGGATTCCTGGGGCAAAACTGGGCTGTTGGGAGCTTTGCAGGACAGTCAGCAAAGTACTTGGTGGAAGACCCAGGCAAAAGGCATATTAACCTACTTTTTTGACCTTTTAGGTAATGGGAGAATGCTCAGGATGAGGCTGATGAGAGATCCCCTGTGTGTCCTCCCTGCCTTGCCAGGCATCCGGTTACTTGCCAGAGTAATCTCATGAATTTACAACCCTGGCTACCAGCCTCCAGGACAGCAAAATGCTGAGTTTGCACGTAGAGCCGGGCAGCTGCAGCTCTGAGAGGCTGGGACACAGCACCATCCTGCGTTTGGGCCGTTCAGTGTGCGTCAGTTGTGCTGTCATGAGCATGCGATGGTTGCTGTCACCTTGGTAATACATCATGTGCCCCCTTCTGCCCTAACTATGTGCCTTTTCTCATTTTTTTTTTTGATGTAATTCCTCATAGAACAACATAGACAACATAGACTGGAAGGAGAACCTGGATCTGTCAGGCTGGGACCAACTTGCCGAACTTGGCTGTTTCTGCAAGAAAAAACCTTTCCATTTCAATTGAGCGGTTCCAAAACTTTTGTGACCGGGCTGATTGGAACATGAACCAAGAATAAAAGAGCATTTTGAAAAGGTCATTGAGCATTAACAGGATTAAAAGAAAGCATCACAAACGACACATTTGCAGATGGCCAGGGTGGCAAATCGCAGCGCTGAATCTCAAGAGCTGCTGTATTTGTAGTAATTGTGGTTTCAATTTAAAAAATACAATAATTGCCCTCCATAAAAATTAAGCAGACCTTCCTTAGGGATGGATTTGGGTGGCTCCTCAGGAATATTTGAATGGAAGGCAGGAAGATAGTGTGAAAACCAGGTCATCAGACTTGTGAACCAACACAGCCATGCTGCATGGGCTGATTTCAGAGCCTGAACTAACACAGTTCGTACGTTTACAGAGGAAGAACGAAGTAATGGAGTGGGAGGATGGGGATGAGAAATCATTAATCAGTAATTTGGGATCCACCTGCAGGGTTGAAGCTCAGAGCTGGCCAGAGGGATCCTGCAGGGGTAGGTTGCATTAGAGCTCTTCCAGGGTCAGGAGAAGGATCCTGTGAGGATTTCCTGTGCATGGGCACAGATCTGCTGCATCCTGTGAGTCAGGGTGAGCAGGCGGGGGGGGGGGGGGGGGGGGGTGGGGGGGGAAAGGACGTGGGCGGGAGGTGGGGGGCGCAGTTCTTAGAAAGCAAGGCTTGACTGCGCAACCCCTTCAGATGTGCCGAAGGGTTTGTGAAGCTGCAGAAAATGGTTGAAGTGCAGTGTTGAACTCAGTCACAAGGAAATATTGAGTTACCTGATGTTACCTGATGCATTAGGTATTACTGAGTGGTTTTACTGCCAGTAAAGCTCCTGTGGGTGTCTGTCTTTTGGGGTATGTACACACTCAACATCTCTCCTGGTAGTGAAACCCTTTGCAGCATGTTGCAGCTTCCTAATGAAGTGTTTGCAAAACTAGGACAAGGTCTTGTCTCAGTGCTGTGCTCTAACAGGTTATTTCCATTTTGTTTAGCTAAGATTTTTTATCTGTAGCTAGGTCTAACAATATGTTATTTTGGGTTAAAACCAGACTTAAAATGAGGAAAGAAATCCTGTTGGGCAGTAACATCTAATTAAATCTTATTAGCAAAGTTGGTCAGTTCTGCAGTCAACTTGAGTGTTTCAATCCCATTTATCAAAAGTTAGAGATGCTTTTTGCAATCTGTGCAACTTTCCTCTGCAGCCCCCACTTTCCTCTTTCATATGGGGCTAACATTGCATAGTCACTCCCTGCCACAATTTATTGGGAAATGATTTTCTGCAAACTTTATGCTTGGCACCAGATAAAAGCCAGTAAATTGCATTGTCACGTTCAATGACAAGTTTAATAAATAAAGCATTGTTTTTGTTACCCAGAAGACAAATGCTGGTGTAGAAATCATTAGTGATCCTGGCAAAAGGTCAGATGAATAGCTGTTCCCAGAAATCCTTGGTGCTGGTCCATCCTGCTCTTCTGTTTGTGAGTGGTGGCTCTTCTCCTTGGAGAGGTGATGGAGACTTGCATTGGATTTATATAAATTAAGGCGATAAACGGTAAATTAGTTTTGAAAGTATCAAATATGCAAATAGGTGCCATCTGGAAATGCATCCTTGCTAGGAAGGAGGTGCCAAGGAAATGTTAGTCTTTTTGCTATGTGCTGTGCACCTTTGTAGATGTGGTAACAGGAACTTCATCGGGCACAATGTACTCCTGGAGCTGCTGGATTCTCACTTCTCAAGCAATTAGAGAATTACAGGCAAGTGCCCTGCTCCAGACTATCAGAGGTTGTAGTTTCTTCTCCACAGATGTAAAATGTTTTGACAAGTTGTTCCATGAGATTAAGCTGCAGGCAGCTCTGGGTTATTTAGAAGCTCATGGCTGGAAATGCCTTCCGTGTGTTATAACTCACTTGATAATTGTTTTAGAGCTGGGTTGGGATGTCGGGTAATGTGCTATGGACAGAGAACAATGCTGGCATGGTTTGGAGGTAGGAATGAGAGAGGGAAGTCAGATCCAACATCTTATTGAAAGGGTGCTTGGAAGAACTCCCTCAAGGTAAAGCACAAACAAGGATCTGGCAAACACTGATCATTGAGCTCTGGAGGAGATCTCTTTGGTAGCTGCTCCTAGAAGCTCATTGCTACTCCTTTAATCTGTCCAGGCCTTGCCATAGTTGTGCTATCAACCCAAAACGGTGAGAAGTATCCAGTGTCAGCAGCTGGTGCCAAGGAAGGTTAAGCTGCCTCACTTGCTCTCCTTCCCATAGATTATTTTAGTTCCCCTGCGTGAGGCTTCGGAGCAGATGTGGGAGTTCCTCATTCCCAGAGAACCTCTTTAAAGAAGAGATCCCTCATGAGCTCTTGTCTGTCTGAAGTTTGTGTGTTGCTTTCTGGAGCAATGTGGAACAAAAGCTGTTTAGAGTAGACCCCTCATTTTTTGGCAAGTGTGCAGGTGCATTTGCAGTGCGTGCAACTGGCTTGAATTTAGAAAACAAGCTGTAAAAGTGTTTTCAGTCAGTAGCTGGGGCTGGTGCTGCTGTGTGCTCAATTGTATTTAAAAGTTATTTCAGAGCAGAATGAAACAAATAATGTTGAGCAGGAGAACGTCTCCGAGGAGGATTCGCTGACTCAAAAGCTGTGACGTGACTTGTACAATTGCTCTGTAAATAAATACAGATTACGGGGGAGCTGGGGGAGACAGTACAGCAGCTTCTGCTAAAGCCTTCCGCTCCATCACTTCTTGCTTTTATTTTAATCTTTAATCCTTCTCACTTGGTATTCGTGGAATGAGCAGTGTCACCAAGTGGGCTGTTTGGTCTTGACCGCAGCAAATTGGGCTGGACGTGTTACTGAACACACAACGTGGTCAGAAGTGTCTGAGATAATAAAAGCCACTGGATCCCATCCCAACCAAAAAAGACAAAGGTAAATGTAGCTCAACAGAAGGAGGATGAAGTCTGCATCAGTGTCTTGTTCTTTTAATAATCTTTGACCTTTTATGACTGTCTTCAGGTTTTATTGCCTTTGATTGGTTCTTAAGTGTGCAATTGCTTTTTCTCCCCCCAGCACACCTTAATGTCATGGAGCCCTGATTTATGAGTTCATTACAAATGGGTTTAGATAGGATCTGCCAGAGGAGGGTTAATAGTCAAGGGAAAACAAATGTAGAAAAACAGATTGCGAGGAAAACGTGCAGCTGATGGAAATGTCATAAGTGCAGAACTTCTCTGGGGTTTCCTAGGTCAGACAGTTATTCCCCTTCCCGTCTCACATCCTAAAAAGTGAATGCTGACAGCTGAGAAGGGAACTCTGCAACTTAACATACTACTGTACTTTTTATTACCCAAGGGTTACAATAATTCAACCCTTTGCTACAGCTTTAAGCAGTAATATTATCCCATTGTGTAATTGGAAAAGGGAGTCTTCTGCCTTTGGAGCTCTGGAAGTTGGCAGGGATTAAAATGACAAGCAGGAGGGGAAGCTGGGTATGTGTTTTAGTTAAAAAAACTTAGTGTTGTAGTACCACAAAGCCGAAACATTAGTCAGACATTCCTGTTGGGAGAACTGACAGGAAATAATATGATTTACAATCTGGGGTATGTCTAGAGCATGAAAGGAAGGAAAGACAGTCATTTGCTGGTTGTGTACTTCTGGCCCAGAGTTAATGAAGGAAGATACTTTGCCTGTAAACTGACCATTGATCAAAGTGATCTGATGTGTGATTGCTCCAAATTGCATCAAATTGAGCACATGTTCTAATTGTGGTGTCTCTTCAGGTTTTTATTTTATGTCTGTTCTCTGAACATTGAGATGCCACCTTGTACTTTAAACTTGGATAAATAACCCTTCAGATGCCAGCCTTGAGCAAAACTTGTGTGTGAAGCATCTCAAAAACCTTTGTTTTATCTGTTACATCAGCTGTGTGGCCTTTTCACCTTAATCTTAATTACTGCAGTAATTTTTAGGTCACCCAGTTGTTCTCAGCTGGCATCACTGATGGAAAAGGGGGTCGGTAGCACATTCATGCCTGGAGTAGAAGTGTTGTATTGGGTTTGCTGGTGGAAAAGATTTGGTGGCCCAAGTGGCTTATTTCCCAGAAAGGGCTAAATTTGGAGAAGCTGCCACTGCTGTAGCACTGAGCTACCTCGGCTCAGGAGTTACCTCTGAGTAGAATTAATACAGAAACACAACACAGAACTGAAACTAGCCTGGGTTTCATTTTGAAGACACTGCCCAACTCTGTTTATTATCAGCAATAACACAGTCAGGTGAGCAGGATCCATCCCAACAAAGGTGTGAAGGCCAGGGAATTAAATCCACAGGGCTTTGTGGTAAATGGGAGCAAATTCCTGCTGACTGGAAGGCTGGGAGCTTTAACTGAAATCTTTAACGTGCCTTGAATTGGAAAGGCTTCAGATCGGGAGAGTTGCAGGTTTGTGTAAACCCTCTGAAAACATGGAACATAAGTTAAGTCATGGAACTGGCAACAAAGAGCTGTCAAAAGCTGGGAATAAAGCCTGTGAATTTCTCCATGTGTGTACAGTGAAATGCCTCTGTAAAGACATTTAAAAGTGCAAAATACTTGTAGTAACTCCTCAGAGTGCTGGTGTCTGTTGAAAAGAGTAAACAAGTGTCACTTGTGTGAGGTGTTACTGGTTCTGCCAGCGATGCTGGTGCCAGAAAGGCTCTAGATGTGTGTCTTGGGGTGTGAGAACTTTATCAGGTGTCAGTTCTGTGCACAAGGCTCTGCAGGCATGGGGTGGCTTAGTGCCTGGTCTGCAGGGTGGGTTTGGTGCCATGGGCTATGGCAGCTGCAGACGAAACTGTTTGCTCACAGGTTTGTGCAGTGTTGGGTCAGCTCCTGTTTCCTGATATCAGCACAGTCCCTTCCTGCCAGGGATATTCCTGTGCCCTGTCCCCCTCAGCCCAAGGAGCTCTGTGGTTTAGGACACTTCATGAGTGTGAGTCAAAAGGAAGTTCAGCTTTTTGCCTGTTGGAATTTTTAAAAGAAAATTCAGCTTTTTGCCTGTTTCAGTTTTTGTGATTTCTGTACCTATAGTGACTTCCTGTTTTTTTTTTTTTAATTTGTGTTTTCTGCGTTGAATGACATCTACCCGTACTCAGCCTTTAAATTAAAGTATACAACTATGCCCCTGTGCAAATGCACATTTTACCTTTAAGCACTATTTTTTCTGATTTGAGCTTTAGCACAGTGTGCCTAAATGACCAGGGACCTGTGGCTGTTGTCAGAGGGTTTCTTTTTTGGAAATAAGCTAAACACAGCAAAGAAACTGAAGAGGAAATGCAGGCAAAGGAAATATAACTATAGACATAACCTTTTTCCCTGTGGTAGTACCATGGGAATGCTGTAGCAGGTGCTTAAGTGGAGATTCTAGATAGTCAAACATCTTTAAAGGAAGCTTATTAAAGAGGTTTCAACTAAGCTAATGTTTTCAGTCTTTGAGACTCCTGTGATCTCTAAATCCTTCAGTGACTTCAGCTGTAATAAAACTTCATTTAAACTTTCTGTCTGAACTCCCTGCTCCTCCACAGGAGTTCTGGGCTGGATGAAACAGGAATGGTGGAAAACGACCTCATATCAAGTAAACACGAAGCTCATTAAGTCCAGTAACCTCAAAGAGCTTGGCTTTGAGAGCAGCCCAGCCTGGAGACAGCCTGTCTGATCACCTGCTCAGTGAGCAGGGGTTTATAAGCCTCTCCATATCCAAAGGCAAAAATTCCGTGGAAGTGTTTTGTCTGGAGGTCTGTTATAAACCTGGTCTTCACTACGTGATTTTACAAGAGGATTAAGCAAGTGGAAGTCCGGAACAGGTGAAGTTAAGTAAGTGAGGTCAGCTCTGGTGAGGTGGGTGACGTATGTCCTGAATTCCCAAAGAGCACCTTCTTCTCACACAGGTTGTGGTGGGGTTTAAGTGCCACTAATAATGTGCAACTCTCAAAACTGCAGTGGCAGCACATCCCTGGGAGCGTTCACCTTCCCTAAAGTCAGGGAACTGTGTGCTGCTGGTTCTGGCACTTTGGATGTGGTTCCTGTCCCTCTGTGTGTTAAGTGCCTCCATCTATTCCATGTCCTTCATCTGGGCACAGGTGTGGAACCAAAGGATGTGTTTGACACACACCTGGTTTTTAAACCTTCTTTTCCCCTGCAGTGAAAGAACCAGAAGCAAAAGATTCTGGTAGAATTACCATTTCAATTCTGAAATTGGATATACCAGATGTATCCAATACCCTAAAGTACCACTTTGCTCTCTAATCTGTCTTTGTGCTGTCTTTTTGACCATTCAGCCAGATTTATGCTGGATTAAAGTGACCGTGTACCCATGGATTTAGGGACAGAACTACAGCAGACCCTGCCTTTATTTTGGCGCTTTAGGAGATCCATTGGCAAGATGTTCAATTACCTGAATGCTCTGCAAGAAACTGGAGAGGGCTGCTGCTCAGCCGTGGTTTTACCTCCTCGATACCAGGAAAATACACTGTTAGTATTTGCTTGGATATTTTTGCTTTTCCATTGCCAGCTGAGTCTGACCCCCTTTGAGAATCTCTGCCTTAAACAGTCTTGCTTATGTCATTTTACTGTTGTTATTGAAGATATTGGTATAAAAATGGTCAGGCCAAGTTCTCTTGGTTAGTCCATAAACACTACAAATACAGATTGTCCTTCATTCAGTGTATTTATTTCAAATTTGCCTCACTGTAAACTACTGGAGTTGCAGCTTTACTGGTGGTTTTTAACATCCTTCCCTAGGCTTTTTGGTCTATTAAGCAATTCCAGCTGGCAGAGGAGAATGGAGCACTTCTGTAAGTGTTCCCACGATCCACAAGTGAGGAGCGTGACCTTGTGACCATGTGCCAGCTTTCCTTCCTGGACATAAGAGATAACAGGAGATAAAGACAATACTTGGGGAGAAATCCCCTGCCTGGGCTTGGCTGCAGGAGCTGGGCAGATATATGGGAGATGATGCCTAACTGCAGAGCTGGAATATTTTGCAAAGCTGATGTCCTATAACGTGAGCTGGATGAGAAACAAATATATGATCTCCCCAACCCAGGCTGTAAATATTTATCTTTTGCTGGTGAATGGGCAGTACCTTTATGGGTGTCCACTAAACTGAGCACTCCCTCCTTTCCTCATTCCTAAGGCATAGCTTAATTGCAGGAAGCTTTGCTTCCTGTTTCTCCCTGTCCTGGGGGCTGCTACTTTGAATAATGTTATAATGGAACTGTTTTGGTACTGAAGCTGTTTTTAAATAAATCTTTTGGGGCTTGGCAGAGCACAGGAGGTGAAATTAAAGCTGAGCTTGTGTATGGGTGGCCAGAAATGGCAAAGAGAAAAGGGAGGGGAGAAGCAGTGAAAACAAACTGGCTGTGCTTCACCTGACCTGTGATTAAAGGAACTTGTGCAGATTTTGGGTGCTGTTAGGCCAGCAGGAAAGTGTCTTTTTGTATGTCTTGGTGAAAAGGAAGCTAAAGCTTATGCCAGGATCATGGCTCAACTCATCAAGTGTCTATGGTAACGTCTGGGGCACATTTTCTGACTCCGAAGTGAAGTTTAAGGGTGGTTTTTGTGTATCAGAATTGGTGTGAGACCTGCTGCAATGAGCCCTCTGAGGAGAACGTTGCTGTGATTTCTCTAAATAACTGAAGTCCTTGGTCTCAGATACAGGGAACTTTTGGTGTGTGTTTTGTAGGAAGAAAGAAATAGTAGATCATGCTGTTTGTTTCATTCTGGTTTCCTGATAAAGCTGAAGGAGGGAGAGAGAGATAGAGCTCTGTATTGGAATAGAGTTTGTCTTGGATACTGGTTATCTCAAGCTGATCAGTGCAAATGAGGAAATGTTAAACGTGCTTTGGGAGAAGGAACTTTCAGTTCCCTGCCCAGGTTATTGTTGGGATGGTGTGTAAAAACAGCACATTAAACACACAAATATTGGAAGCAGTTTTTGGTAAGGACCAGACTCCTTTCCATCAGCTGCATGGTGTTAAATCACAAGTCAATAATCCATGATCAAATGTACTGAATTTTATTTGTATTAATGCAAACCATGCTGCTGCTTAGGACTAGGAACTGTATCCTGTATCAGAGGAGTCAGCAAGTTCTTGTGTGTGTGTGGGATTTGATAGGTTACCTGTACACGTGGTGACAGGGATGTATGTTCTTCTCCCTGCAGAGTGACCAGCAGCTGGATTGTGCCTTGGATTTGATGAGGCGTCTGCCTCCACAGCAGATAGAGAAGAATCTCAGTGACCTCATTGACTTGGTGAGTATTAGATGCTGTGCCCAAGAAGTGGCTGTGACAAAGGTCTGGTATGCAAGAACATCTCGGAGGTGTGGTGGTTGGTTTGTCCCCTTGTCTTTTGCCAAGGTTGAACAAACAATTGTCTGAGCAATGTCAGGAATCTACATGTTTATTCTGGGCAAGCCAACAGGTTGTGTGTGCAGGGACACTTTGGGATGAAGGGTCATTAGCAGCTCTCTCGATGAACTTATGACCAGGTTGGAGGCTGCTGTTTAAACTTGGAACAGGGTTGATGCAGGCACTGGTACCTGGGTATTATCTCCTGATAAACAACCTGCCTGTGTGGAGCTGTAGGAGGAGCAGTGGCCGTGCCACCCCACGCCCTTCAAAGACACTTCTAAGAATGTGTCAGAACACTAGGGATCTGGAGAACACCCAAATCTAGTTATAATTTATGCTCTATCAAGTATACTTCAGTCCAGTGTCAAAAAAACCCAACCATCTTATGCCCGAGACCTGTTTTACTGCTTGTCCTGGAACTTTTGTTGTCCTATAAAATGCTAGTGAAAAAAACAAAAAGGATTTCTAGGCTCATTACAAGTTGCACAGGATTTAGTTGCACATTCTGTGATGTACATTTGGGCTGTAATTGCCGAGTTATTGCCAACTCTCCCTTAAAACTGTGTGTGGCACAGTTGCCTCTGGAGTAACTGAAGGTATTACTGAAATATGGGTTAAATCGGTACAGAACCTACAATTGGGAAAACTTGTTTCTATTGTCCAGTCTAAATACATGGCTTATTTCTGACCTAAGCTTCTAAATTTGTGCAGACAGAACATTGAGGCTGGAACAGGACTGTTAGACCTTTGAATTCAGCTAAAAGCTTATCTCCAGTGAGAACTACATCCCTTTTCTGTTGCAGGTCAGAATCTTGTGTGATGGTGACAAACCTTGCCTGAAAGACTCTCAAAATCTGATGGTGCTGCACATAGCAGCTATTTGAATTAGTGCCTCTTAATTAAATAGTTTGAATTGTGTCTGAGCTATTTGTCATCTCTGTGTGCAGAAGAGCAGCTGCTCACCAGGTAAAAGTTTGGTTGGAGAGGTCTGTTCCTAAATGGTTCTGAAGCTGGTGTTGGTAAACTATGGTCAAAAGTTGTGACTGACTTAAATTTATCAAAGTCTAAGTACTTCTTTTACTTACATAAGCCAAGGTACAGGTAAGAAAGCTCTGGGGGTCAGGAAAGATATTATTCCCTGCAGGAAGGGATTATTCCTCTTTCTTGAAACCATTCAGTAATTGCCTACATCTGTGCCATGAAAACTCCTGGCAACCTAAAGCATCACTTTTGTGGGTGTTGCTGGAGGTAGGATACAAGTAACTAAATCACAGGTATGATCTGGTGGGACATGGTTGGTTTTCTGATGAAACTGGGAGGACTGGACGATATCAGGGTTTGAGCAGCTCCCCAGGACCATTCAAAAGAAGGAGTTGTTTGGGGAGCCATGGGAAGCTTGACTGTGTAATTGCTATAAGGGTTTTTAATGACTCAGAAAATTGCTGGGTACCTCTAAATGTTGGAATTACTTTTGGATGGTGCTCATTAGTGCTCTACATGCTTTCCATCAGCAACACGCTTGCTGAGCTTCTTTTCATATTGCAAGTGTAACATGAACCAGACTGGTTTGATGCCTGTTAGAAGGTCTGTGTGATTCCCAGTCATTGCAGTCCCTTCTCTGGGGTAGAGATGAAATAATTTGTTAAATCCAGTCCGATTTCTTTATTGTTGAGACATATGTAGACCTGTTCTGCAGCCACTCTCAGCCTGACCTCCTGAAGTCTACACTGCTTAGGCAAGAGCAGTGTATGCTCTGCCACCTGTAATAGTTCCAAAAACATCATAAGCCAGACTCAAGCAAATAGTTTTTTGACCTTTTTTGGCAAATTTCATCCAAACCGTTACAGCTGATGTTTTAATTCTGTTTCCTGTGCCATTACCAGACAATAACCTCCTTGAAGTAAAAGGTCAGACTTCGAATGCACTACGAGCATGAGCGGGTTTATTAAACTTGGGATAGAATTATAAAAGATAAACCCTGATTTCTGGGTTTCCTTGCTTCATTACACTGCCTTGCTGCAGTACATGTGAAACAGAGGCTTGTGTCAATTTTTTGGTGGGAAGTTTAGGTTCACTTGAAATCTGCTTGCAGCTCAGTTTGCCATAGTCTTTTTATAGGACTTGATCTCCAGACTGAGGATTTGCTACTTGCTTAAGATCCATTGAAAGGAAAGAAGATGACTTAGAAATGTCTTTGTATGTAAAAGATTTTCCGAAACTTATACAGTGAGAATCTCCATAGAATCCCAGAATGACTTTGGTTGGGAGGGTTCTTGAAACCCATCTCATCCCACCCCCTGCCATGGGCAGGGACACCTTCCACCAGCCCAGGTTGCTCCAAGCCCCATCCAACCTGGCCTTGAACACTTCCAGGGCTGGGGCAGCCACAGCTTCTCTGGGCAACCTGTGCCAGGGCCTCCCAACCCTCTCAGGGAGGGGTTTCTTCCCAATATCCCATCTAACAGTTTAAAACCACTCTGGCAGTTTAAAACCACTCCTGGGCTGGTATTTCTGCTGGGAGGGATAACCACACTGAGTTCTCTCCCTGAAGTCCCTCTTACTCCATCAAAGCCATGTTCTGCTGCTATTTTTTCATAAAAGAGCATCTTGACGTCCATCTGAATACATGGAGTGTGTGCAGAACTGTCCAGGACTGCCCCCAAGTGTTGTGCTGACAAGGGAAACGGTCCAAACTTGAACATGAAGGAAAAGGGTGGGTGGAAAAAGAGAATTTTTGGGTCACTGGCCCTCATCAGCCCAGACACTTTTCATTCATTAGCAGAACAGTTTGTGGTTTGCCCTTTCACCACATCTGTTGTTGCATTTTTCGGGCTGTCGGGTCTTCAATTAGAGTTCATTAGAGACCTTGTCAGTCACAGCTCTCCTGAAGTCCTGCCTGAAAGAAGCTGTGCTGGAAATGGGCCTTGGCATGGAATGCTCTGCTTGGTATTCAATTAGTCATTATTTGTAAATACACTGCTCCGAGGCTGTCAGGATGCACAACTTCGAAGGAGTTCAAAATCTCTACAGAAAAAGTTTGGTGTAGGCATGTATCCTTTTAAGGACAACTAATTTAAATTAGAATAATTTTTCATGGAGCTCCTCTGCAAACTGGGAGCCTTGGAGCATCTACCTCTGGGCCAGGTCCGAGCTGTAAGGCAGTTCCCATAGGAGAGAGGAAGGTGATCACACTGCTCTTAAATGGGTTTGTGAGGATGCTTCAGATCAAAAGTTGATCTTGATAATCCTGGAGGTCTTTTCCAACCTAAATGATGGAACTTGGAACATCGATCTTAATTGTGTCACGTAAATTCTGTGTCACCTCCTTATTGCCTTGCATTGCCCAGGAGTTGCTGCTGTCATTACACTGTGATTCTCATGGAAGTCAGCTGGGAATCACATCTGTTCTCATCCCTTGCTGAAAGGAGAATGTGAGGATGTTCTCTGGATGGAAGTGTTTCTTGATGTCAGTAAGAGTGAGGTTTTGTTTGGCTCATGGAGGTCACACTGCAGTGACATGAAGCTGAAGGAAGGAGTCTGGTACGGTTCACTTCTGAGTGGCCCAACAGTTTATCCTGGAAGATCAGAACAGTCCAAGGGAATCGTCCTCCTGCTTCCTTTCTCTTAAGATCAGTTGTACAGTAACTCAGCCCCCAGTATTTTCAGCTGCATTCTCTCCAAAAGAAACCCCAAAGAAGGGATCAGCTTTTGGACAGTGCTGCTGTGGAGGATCCCTTCCTAGGACACCTTGGGAGCACATAGTGGGTGGGTGAGTGATAGGCGGGGTTGCAACCTCCAGAATCCTTTTGGGGTACGTTCTGCAAGCACCTTCCCTGAGGTGTCACAGAGGGCTGCATCTTGGAAAAGGTGCAAAGTGGATTTATTGTGCTCATGAGCCACGTGCAGCAAATAATGGATCTGTGACGGGATTGCCTGGATGGCTTTGACTTGAATGTGGAAGTTGATGTGCTCTCAATCTTGGTAAAAGTTAAGCAGGCTCCTTTTGCAACTACAAATTCCTGCTGACTGTTTAATTTGGACGTTTGCCTGGGTGTGTATAATATAAATTAGATGGAATATCTAGCTGACTTGGGACAATCAGATGGCTGGCATGGAGTGGGGACAGGGAATCATCCTCCCAAAAAGGACAAGCAGGTACACCAGGAGAGTGGGATTTGCTCACAGCCACAACTTTGTTCCTCTCTTTTCCCAGTAAGACTGGTATTGAAATAACACTCATTCCCAAAAGTGAAAGCTTTCTTGAAGAACACAACCTGTTAATGCAGTCATGGAAGAACTAAAGCGAGACTCCTTCAAAGACACAGCATCAGTAACTTAACTGGTTATTTTTCAAGGCTCTGTTTGCAATTAAAGATCTGGGAGGTGATCAGCTCTGCTTTCTCATCACAGGAGAATGCTAAAGTATTTTTAGGAGAATATGTTGCTTTTTAGAAAATCCAAGTGTGATGAATCTTAAAATGTATAAACTTACGATTTTGAAATATTTGAACACGAATCAGGACCTTGCTTGCCCACAGGCAAGTTCCAAATCTGCTTGTATGCCTTTAGTGAGTGAAGATATATGAAGTTAGAGAATTTATTCCCAAGCAAACTGCATTGCTTGGGCTGCACAGACCATAAAGAACATGAGAATGTGACTGTAGCTTTTTATAATTGGAGTCCAAGAGCCTGAGCAGTGTGTGGCATCGAGGAGAGAGATAAAATAATTGAATGCAGATGCCCAGCTCAATGTCTAGTGAGGGTGGGAGATGTTTTAAAAAAAAAATCAGACCCAGTGGAAGCTGAAAAAGAAGATGGTAGAAGTGTATTGACAGCCCTGTGGACTCAAAGCTGAGGCTGCTGTTCTCCCTGGGCTTGCTGACCTGTGGCATGGGCTCCCAGCCACCGGCAGTTGGGTTTCTAACATAAGGATTACTGGCTAAAGAAAGGGGCTCTGGCTCCCTGAATAAATTTATGGTGGTTTGGAGCCAGTTTTTTCATTTGGTGAGTGGCCGTAAGCAGGAGCTTTTCCAGCTAGCAAAGATTACCTCTGGATATCTTGACGGTGATTTGAGATAGCAATTAATATATGTAAACTGTTAATGTAGTGCTTGGCTTAGAGCTGGCAGCCCCACTTACTGGCATGAGACTGGAAAAGGCAATTTCAATTCTGGCTTCATATCACTTACTCTTTCTATTTTTAAGCCTTTTTGTCTTCCTGGCTCCTACCACTGCACTGCTGGTATTAGAGACCCTTAAAATGTATTTTTAAATATCTTTTGAAGGGAATGTGTGTGAGGATCACTTGGTGAGAGTGGATCCTAGTTACAAACCTACCTAACTACGGTTGAGGATGAGGGGAGGACGAAAGCTGATATACAGAAACACTGCTGAAGAGAGTATGCCCTGCATATCCAGAAACAATTGAAGGATGTCTCCAACACCAGCTGGGCTCTTGACATAAATAGTCAGGACTTCCCAAGGTATTGATACGCTGTGATGGCTCCTGGGACTGGGGCCTGGTAACGAGATACAGGAGCCTTCACCTGTGGGTCACCAGTCACTGTCCAGGGCACTCTGGCTGGGCCTGCCAGATGGCTGCCTTTTGTTTCTCCGAATGGGGAATCCAGCAAAAGCCCTATTTTATCCAGGAAATCACAGGAAGAAAGCCAAGGATCCTGTTTCATGAACGGTTGTCACCTTTTTAAATGTAGTTCCTCGAGCTGAATTAAAACATCCTGTAATTAATATGACATCTCTGCTATGACATCTCTAACTAGACAGACCTGGATCTGCAACCTTGTTAATGCTTGTCTTTTTCCAGAAAAGCTGATTGGTTTAATTTTGGTTTTGCTAATTCTTGCAGTGCTGGAATTCACTGCGAATCCAAGAATCAAGCTGAGCTGTTTCCAGCATCAATTACATCTGGTCTCGAACACAAAAGTCCATTTAAGTGTCATTTAATAAACAAAGCTTGATGATCGTGTGGCCTTTGGACATATGATGGATCAAATTAAGATTTAGCGATGTGTGGATTTGTGGGAGTGACTTTACTAGTGGTTTTAGGCCCAAGCTGAGTGGAGCCAGGCTTCCTTCTTGAGTTTCCGCAACATCCGTTAGGCCGGGTCTGTGTTCAGCAGGAACAGGAAATTCTGAGGCTGTGGAATGACTCAGAAAAATTGTAGTAATATTTTACTACATGCTGACCCAGAGGGGAAGAATCTGAGCTGAAGGTGGGTTGTGTGCCAGAAGGGTTATTTTGCAGAAGCACCAGGGCACTTCCATGGGCTCTTGCTTGTGTTGGAGCAGTTTCCCCAAGTGCTGGGAGCAGTGGTTCTGTCCTTCTTTAATGTTAAAAGTTCACATGCAATTGAAATACTGGCTTTCCTATTGGGATGTGGCTTTTAATTAAAAACTGCTCTCAACCCACGCTTGATCAGATACCTGCATGTTGCAGATACAGATTCAAAACACAGATGGATCTGAGTGATTTCTTGCTTATCTCTTGAAGTTTCCTTCATCTTCCCAGAATTATAGAACTGTTTGGGTTGAAGGGACCTTCAAGACCACCTCATTCCACCCCCTGCCATGGGCAGGGACACCTTCCAGTAGCCCAGGTTGCTCCAAGCCCCATTCTGAACCTGGCCTTGGATACTTCCAGGGATCCAGGGGCAGCCACAGCTTCTCTGGGCAACCTGTGCCAGGGCCTCACCCCCCTCACAGAGAGGAATTTCTTCCTAATTTCCAATCTAAACCTACTTTCAGTTTGAAGCTGTTTCCCTTTGTTCCTTCTGGCTCTGAAAGGAAAAGACTATTTCCAAGGACTGTCACACTGGCAATGTTGCTGTTTCAATGGTAGATATGACTCATTTCAGTCAAAGCTCTAGAAGAAAGCAGCGACCTGAGTGTATTTGTTGAGTGGCTACTAAGCCAGAATATTAACTGTCCTGAGTGTGTAAGGTGCGGAATTTGACGTAATTCAGCCTGGTCAAAGCAAGGACAGGGAGTGTGTTAGACATGGAGAGCTGAAGTGTTTTCCTCTTTCCTCTATAGATTTTTTTTTTTTTGGTCATATTTTAAAAAACAATCCAAAACCAATTGTTCAGTTGCTAATAAATTCCTTTAGCCACAAGATGAGTTAAGAAGGAATGACTGAGGTCAGCAACTCCAAAAAGTGTAGGGTTTCCGCTTTGGCACAAGTGATTATTTGTCTTGATAGCAGAGCAGTTGACTTAATTAAAACACTGTCCACATACCTGGGTAGCTCTGCTGGAGACTAATGTTACCCAGGACAAGAGAATCCTTGTTGAACACATAGCAGAGTGCGCTGCACTCACTTCTCACTCAGGTTTTCTTTCCTCTGTACTACACATCCATTGTATGTCTCCTTGGAAAATAATATCCCACAAGCACAGTGCCCTGTTGCTTCTGAATGATGCTGCTGTTCCTTCCAGGCTGGACCCCCAGAGACCCTTCTTTTTTCTCTTCTGATTTACCTTGAGGGTGGTCTCACTTTGTAACTACACACACAGCCACCAGAGGAGATGGTCGAGAGCTGATTTGGGGAAACACAGCTGTGTTGGGGCCCAGAGGACCAAATTACATTAATGTAACCTCTAACTAAAGATACCAGCTGCAGGTTGTATTCTGCATTTGATCTTCCACTGATGAGAATGGGAAAAACTTGTGTCAAAACAAAGATGGGAGCCCAGTCTTTGCTTATAAAACAACCCTCATCTCTCCAGTGTTTGCATTGCAGTGCCATTTATTTATAGTGTGGTGATGAATTGGACAAAATCACCGCTTGGGCATTTCAGCTTGGCCTGAGGAGTGGGTTAATTCTTACGTTTCTAAATTTGAGTCAAAATTCCCTGTTGGAGACAAGTACTCAGGCACTTAAGTGCATTTTGGCTCTTCAGTTAACACAGAAGCAGCTTGGTAAGAACAGTTAACAATGCAAATCCACTGTTTCAGGCTGAGGATCAGTTGCCTTCTAAACAGTTGTCTCTGCTGGGATCAGAAGATAAACTGAATTCTGCAAGAGTCTGACTGTGCACAACAGTCATTTAAATGCTTTAAGAAGATTCAATACTTGACATGGAGATGAATCAGCCTCGTGAACATGGAGCTGAAGTGTTTAAAGCTGCAAATTACCTTGTTCAAATTCCTGCCTTTGCCTTGTAAGCAGTTTCCCAGAGTAAAAAGTGCATAAATCTTGTAAATTCCTTCTTAGGAAGTACAGCAGCTGTTGAAAGTTGATGTAAGAAATTATATAAAAATTATGTTCTTGGGGTAACCATGCCAGACTTGGATGCTTTTCCAATAATTAGAATTACACAAGTCCTTCCATCAGCTGGAATATCTAGTTTTTTGAAAAAATACTGTTGAAATTTTCTAATATTTCCAAAGTAGATGAGTGGGTTTTATTGTGAAAGAAGGAGAAAATAATAGATTTCCTGGAGTCCTGTAGAGTGTCTGTACCAAGGAGACAGTGGATATAGAGCTGCTTGTTACAATGGAGGATTATAATACACTGCAGTATTATATTCTAGGAAGTGTATGACATAATGCAGTCACTGTTAGGGCTATAAGAATAACCACAGCCCTTAGAAATTGGGAAAGTGACCCTACTCAGGAATATTTGTTGCCAAACCATCCAGAGATAAGTTTAGCGTGGAAATTCAGTAGATTGCACCTTAAAAACAATGTGTTTGATTCCTTCTAGTCCATATGGAATTGTGCTCTCCTGCTGAGCCATGTTGGAAACTCCACACTGGGCATGTGCTATTCTTAAAAGAAAATTAAATCTAAAAGTTATTTGTGTGGGGTTTTTGTAAGGGTTGTAAATTCAGCTTTTCTGCAGGGGAGTTGACTCTGCCTCAAGTTTGGGGTTTCTTGTGAAAATGCTTTGTGTGTATGTTTGGGATTGAGGAATTGCACAGCAAGACCTCTGGTGCTCCCTCCCCACACATGTAATGGAGGGATTCCCAAGGAAATGAAATGGAAACAGAACCTGAGGGAAATGCCCCTTTTCCCCCAGTTCTGTTTTCATCGTGATTACTCATCCCAAACACAGGTCAGAGTGTTCCTGGACACTTCTCTCTGTGCTGAGGGGCTCCTGGGCAAGGAGCAGCCGGGAGGAAGGGATATATCCCACTGATCACCCCTGGGAACAGGCTGGAGCACAGCTCTCACTGCTCAGGTGCTGTGGGGCTGGTTTTGTTGCACCCAAAATTGGAGCAGTGTTCTTGTGCGCCTGAAGAGTCAGCCCCAAATTAATGGTTGATGGGGAAGAGAAGGAAGGGACAAAGTAGATCCAGATGGGCTCACAGAGACATCGTTTCACTGAACTTGTGCCACGACACTGCTGATCTGGATCAGCTCTGGGGAATATCAGGGCTGTCTGTTTGCAGGAAAAGGAAGGATTTCCTGAAAAGCTGCTGCTTCCTGTCCACTTGTATTTACCAGTGAAGGTGTTTTGAGGCTGCTTCAGCCAGGGCTCCAGGTATCAAGTGATGAAGTTCTCAGAGAGCATTGAGCTGTATCTAAACACTGATCTCTCTGCTCTTAGTCTGGGCTCTCCAGGTCCCCCTCTTACCATGTTACAGTGTATAGAGACCAAAGTAACAGTGCTCAAACTAATATTTCAGCTTTTTCAGTACTGTTGGTAACTTTACCAACCATGTCTTGCTTTGCCTCTTATTTTTTATATGTTTACGGAGTGATTGTGTGGGTCAGGTGTTGCATTCCTTGCTGGCCATATCTTAGAATCATGGAATGGTTTGGGTTGGAAGGAACTTTAAATCTCATGTGGTTCCACCCCCTACCATGAGCAAGGACACCTCCCACTAGCCCAGGTTGCTGCAAGCCCCGTCCAAGCTGGCCTTGGACACTTCCAGGGATGGGGCAGCCACGGCTTGTTCTGTCATTTGCTATTTGTGGGTTTTTTGGTCTTTCACAATTGCATTGGTTTATGTGTCCCTGCTTCCTTTGATTATCATCCTCTGTAGTTATTGCTTTGTACTTGGGATTAGAAATGTTTTTGTTTCAGGCATTTTGATCTCTTATGTTCCATCTAGTGCATTAAAATAGTTTCAGGGCTGCTGCATCTCAAATTTGTTTTGTTTTCTCCTCTAGGCTTTTCCTATATTTTCTTTATTTCTTCTTCCCTCTCCTTTTCATTTCTTATGAGTTGTGAATTTATCACTTCATGATTAATCTTACCCTTGATTGCCTTTTGTCCTCATATTCTCAGTCAGGTTTTCATCTCTACAACTTAGAGTGAAATGTAGAAGAGATTCCACACTTGTTATTTCTATTATTATTTTATTAGCACATTGTCACCAATCTATTCAAGAATTTACCAGTTGTCCTCTGATCCTGTTGGGAAAGGACCTCAATGGGATCATAGGGTGTTTTGCTTTAATCCCTTTCTCTTGCAGTGGAATCTGGAAAGTTTTTCCAACAGGAAATACACAATACCTTATTTGTTTAATAATAACAGCTCCAGGAATGATTTGTTGATTGTCACTGCCGTGCCCTGAAGTCTGTGCAGGGCAGATGGAGTCTCATCCCTTTGCAGGATGTCCCAGCCTCTCTGCCATGGTAAAAGCAGAGCTTGTCTTTCTCCATATGAAGTGCAGGGAGGCACCAGTGGGTTCTGGACCCATTAAAATCTACCTGTGCAGGAGATGTGTTGGATTTAACATGTGCACACACACGGACACGTGTATTTTTATTACCCAGCATGGTCCTGTTTGGCCGCCTGCCTGGAAACTCTTGTAAACTCGACCCAGAGTGGGAACTTGGGAAAAACACACTGCAGCGTGTGGATGGTGTGTTCCTTTAGCAGCTCCCTCGTTTCCACTCCACTTTAAATATTTACCTTTATCCGTCAGTCCTGGACAATCACTTTCCCGGCCGCTTTGGCACGTGGTGAATGTGGAACGTGTATATATTGAAGTGAGCTGGACCATACCAGTGGTTGGGTAATTAAATCTGAAATTACTGGAGGTGGGAGCATAAGATTGTGCTATAACTTAAGTGCAGCTTAACCTGAAGAGTTTTGGCTTTGGGGCAGATGTAGGCTGTTAATAACACAATCTGTTCTTAGGGGTGCCAGTCTCTTTTAACTTCGACGTGTTTCCCTCTCTTCCCTCCCTGTGGTTTTTCTCCAAACCCACAGGTCCCGAGCCTGTGTGAAGATCTCCTCTCCTCTGTGGATCAGCCCTTGAAGATTGCACGAGACAAGGTGGTAGGAAAAGACTATTTACTGTGTGACTACAACAGAGATGGGGACTCGTACAGGTGAGCTCGTACCCCAAGCAGGGCACTGACTGGTGCTTTGTAAATGAGAGCTTTGTACAGGTACTGCAGGCCCTTCTCGCTCTTATTTCCAACCAGAAAAAAATCAGTCATCTAAAGATTTAAAGCCTAAAATGTGCTGTTATTATCTTGTTAAAGGGCTGACTGATGTATTTCTCTTTGCTCTCAGTATTCTGAATTAAAACCAGTCGATTCTCCAGCAGAAATGACTGGGATGGCCTTGATAGGAAATAAAACATTGCAAGGTTATAAAATCTTTGGAATGGATAATGACAGAAAAGAGATGATGCAAGCAGTTGGTTTAAACAAAATCATCTTCTGCTTGTACAAAACAGGGTGGATTTGCCAGCTGGGAAAGGCTCTTTCACTCGTGTTTTGCAAGGGATTGACTCTGACTTTGGACTCGATGTCACTAGTTCTGTTTGAAAATCTTGGCCCAAGTCTTTAGCAAAGAAAAGGAATTCCTGTCTACCAAAATAGCTGATTTATCCTGAGGACTGTAGACAAAACCAATGAAAGTATTTGAACAATATAAGCTGTCTGTAATTACAACATAATTAGTTTTGAAGTAGAAGGGGTGGTAAGTACCATGGAATGGTACAATGAGGTTTCAGTGTTTTGGCTGGCATTTTGAACAGAGTCTCTCTGTGAATGTTTTTATCCTCTGCCTTGCCATTGGGATGATGATTTTTATTTATTTTTTAATTATCCCCTCCCCTTTTTTTGCATTGCCCGACTTTCCTTAGTGGCTGTAGTGACAGTGGCATAGTCCCAAATATTTAATTAAGAATCACAAACTTATAGTCCAGAAACCTTTGTGAATATTCGCTTTTATTCTTTCCCTTAACAAAGGGCTGCGAGGTAATGACCCCCATTCATCTTCTGTCCTGAGTTACCAGCTCAGCCAAACTGCTGCTTCTGGGGGTGATTGTGATTGTTCCACCTGATGTGGATTACACAGAGAACATGCTGAGATTCATTTTGTCCTAGAAACAGGAGGAGAAGAATGATAATGGATGCAGAGTTTGACAGTGCATTTGGATTGTAGCTGAGTGTAAATCCTGATGAGTTGTTTTAAATATAATGTATTACAGAGGGCCAAGAAGTAGCAAATCTTGAAGGTGAAGTGTCACGTTCTTTAGGGCACTTGTTTAACGTTTAAAATTATTGGAACCTTTTACAAAAGAGCCTGGTACCTTCTAAAAGCATTAAGCTTTTGTGTCTCAGTTGGTCAGATCTACCTTAGCAGCTACATACACTTAATCAGTTCTGAATTAGTAGATAAAATATGGTTTTGCAGGGTCTGCCCTGTAGCCAAGATGTACCCACACAGCTGCAGACCCTCTGGAAGATGCCAGAGGAGGGATTAGGTCCTGAATTTTTTGTGGATCTTTCAAGAGATGCTTTCTCCCTGAAGTTGTGATGTTTCTTGCAGTCCCTTTGCATCCTATTCAGGCTTTTGTCATGAGCATCTGTCACCAGAGTCACAGGAAACTGGCAGAGGCACAGGAATGTGACATTCTGCAATCACTAGTAATCCCTCCATGTTTAATTAGGACACGTGGCAGCCCTTTCTCCAAGGGTAGTATCATATTTGCCTCTGAAATTTGCTCCATCTCTTTCTGAGAAGGCATTTAAATAGTTACAGGGGAGCAGGAGGAATTTGGTTTTTAAAATCACTTTGAAATTTTCAGGACTTGTTAAGTAATGAGGTTTCAGAAAAGCTGTTTCATTTGTTCCTATAGAACAGGCATCATGTGTTAATTGCTGGCATTAAAGATTCCTGTTCTGTTTGATTCAGATGTTCTGGATTGAAGTGATTCTTCCTTCTGGAACTGATTGGTCCCAGCTCTGTTTCATGAAGCAAATTCTTTCCTTCCCCACACAGCAAAAGCCTTTGAAAAGCAGCCCCACTTCCCTGTGCATGTTAATCCCATTCTATGCCTGTGTCCAGACACTTCTTCGTACCTCGTAAAACCTGCAGTTGTTACTGGGAAGTGGCTCTTACCCTAATTTAACCAATTAGCCCAAAATTCTCTGTGTTTTTAAAAGCTTTTGATATTTCCACAAACATTTTTCAGAACCACACGCTCGATTAGAAGTCCCAAAGAGTCCTATTCCCTGCCTGCAACGGGTTCCATCCCCAATTCCCACATACTCCAAACCAAACCTTTTCTTCTTATTGGACAGGTTGTTAATTGCATTTCTTTTAATGCTAATCCAAGGATTTCAAACCATTCTGTGGACAACTAAGCAGGAAAGGTGGGGCTGGGTAGTCAGACTTTCTCACTGGGATTCCAGTTTTATAGGGTGTTTTTTCTTGAGTGGCTTTACAATTTGACTGGGAATTTGATTGGAAAAAAGCTGCTGTGGGAAGTGAATATCTTAATGCTTGGCCCATCACAGTTTAGTCTTTCCTCATATTTAGGCAGACTTGATTTTGTCCGTGTTGAACATGGATCAGATTAGAAGATGGATTTTTGGAATCTCTCTTGGATCTTTATAAATACATAATTTTAATTTTCTTCATATTATGAACTGCTGCCTGTGGGAGCAGCTTTTGGTGCTTGAAGTTTCACAGGTACTTCTGGAATGTTACTGGAATAACAGAGGTTTGTGGAGGATCTCAAATAGCCACAGAATCGACATTGTGAAGGCAGAGCTTTTATTAATTATTTTTTTTAAATATTAAACTTCAGGGTCCTGACTTTGTCCATACATATCCATTCGGAGTGTGTTTGATCACTCTGTTAAATGGAATCCTTATGGGGAATTTGGTGCCAACAACACTGAAACCTGTTAGCTGAAACAAAAACCTTTCTCTTCTAGGGAAATTAGAGGTCTGACTTTGGAAATTTAAGTGCTTGCCCATCTGTCTTTCTTCAAATAGCCTCCAGTTAAGTGTTTGAATGTGTTCTGAGTGCTCTTCCACAAGAATAAAAAATACAGGGTTGTGTCAGGAGGTTTTTTATTGGTAAAGTTGCTGCTGGTTCCAAGTGGAATGGATTGAAAATGTCACAAAGTGCTGGCTAGAAGAATCTGTTCCTAGACTGCTCTTAAATCCCAGTCTGCAGCCTGAGGAGGAGGTCTGATGTTTGCAGTGAAAGTGTCTTCACCAAGGTCCTGCAGGAATTCTCTGCCCACCAATTGGTTTGGAGATCCCACCTGATGGGAGTAGATGAGCCATTTGGGAATCCTCAGGTAGCACCAGAGGGGATTTTTGTGTGAATCTCATCCAGATTTCAGAGATTTTAGGTAAAAGAATGAAAAGATGGGCTGAGAGGGGATGTCATCTGTGTCTGTCAGTGTCTGCAGGGAGGGGACAGAGGATGGACCAGGCTCTGCTTGGAGGGGCCCAGCAATGGGACAAGAGGAAATGGTCAGAAACTGATCATAGAATCATAGAATCATAGAATCGACTGGGTTGGAAAAGACCTCCGAGATCATCGAGTCCAACCCTTGGTCCAAATCCAGTCCATTTACTAGATGATGCCCAGGAAGTTCCACCTGAACATGAGGAAGAACTTCTTTACACACACTGGAACAGGTTGTTTAGGGAGGGTGTGCATTTTAATCCCTGGAGATATTCCAGACTCATCTGGACACAAATGTAGTGCCATGTGCTCTGGGATGACCCTGCTGGAGCAGGGAGCGGGGACCAGATGAGCCACTGTGGTCCCTTCCAACCACACCCATTCTGGTTCTGTGCTGTAGCTGTTGATTATTCTCCAATGCAACCACATTTTAGGCAACTGTTTAAAATCACAGGATCGTTGAGGTTTGAAAATCCCTCCCAGCCCATGGAGTCCCCCCTGTGCCCCATCCCCACCTTGTCCCCCACCCCAGAGCACTGAGGCCAGGCCTTCCTTGGACACCTCCAGGGGTGGGGACTCCACCACCTCCCTGGGCAGCCCCTTCCAATGCCTGACCACCCTTTCCATGGAGAGATTCCTCCTGCTGTCCAACCTGACCCTCCCCTGGCACAGCTGGAGGCCGTTCCCTCTCCTCCTGTCCCTTGTTCCCTGGGAGCAGAGCCCGACCCCCCCCGGCTCCCCCCTCCTGTCAGGGAGTTGCAGAGCCAGAAGGTCCCCCCTGAGCCTCCTTTTCTCCAGGCTGAGCCCCCCCAGCTCCCTCAGCCGCTCCTGCTGCTCCAGCCCCTTCCCCAGCTCCGTTCCCTTCCCTGCACACGCTCCAGCCCCTCCAGGTCCTTCCTGAACTGAGGGGTCCAGAACTGGACACAGCATTTGAGGTGAGAACCACGACCTGAAAACATCACTCTAGGTGGATGTGACACCATGATTTAGCTTGTCCTGGGGTCTCACCTTTGGAGCCAGATGTGTTCAGGAGGAGTGAAGGGAGCAAAGCCGAGCCTGGTCTTTGTGCTTTATATCAAACACATGTCAGAACTCAGTGCCTTCCTGAGAAATGAGTAGCAAATGGTTCCTGAGGGAAAACCCTTCCATAGGGTCAGCGTTAAGACCTGGCTGGGACATTTGGAAAAGTGAGGAGGTACAAGGTAGAGGTACGTTCCTTTAAACCAGCAGTGATATATGTAGGTGGTTATTCCAAGGGGAAATGGGAATTATAAAAGCCTCAAACAGACGGGCAAAGGGTTCCATTAATCTTTTAATACCAAATCTTTCATTAAGAGCATGAAAAATCTCTTCCACTCCTGCAGAAATCACAGTAAAACCTGCAGCTTTACAAACCCTGTTAAATCCTTCAGACTGTTCAAAGGGTTTCCTAGTGTTATGCTGAAGGTAGAGTTTATTTCAAAGCAAAACAGTGGAGAAGAATTTGGGCCTTAATTGTAGAGAGCAGTGTTTGGCTCAAGTAGTGTCAGATCCCAAATAAACTTATTTTTATTATTAAAACATCAATATTATTAAATCATGATTTTATTATTAACATTAAATTTGCATGAAAATAATTTCATATATTTGATGTGGAACAGCTGAGTTTTGGGGGTCAATGTCCCCTTTTTGCCAGTGTTTGAAATCACAGAATAAGTGGAGTTGGAAGGGACCCACAAGGATCATCGAGTCCAGCTGGCTGTTGACGGTGCAATTCTTAACAGGTAGATTGCTCTGGGCACTTTCTGGTTTTTTTTGGAAGTTAATCTGTGGATCAGGTCAGACCCACCAATATTAAACCTCTCAGAGCCACAGAATATCCTGAGCTGGAAGGGACCCACAAGAACCATTGAATCCAACTCCTGGCCCTGCACAGGACACCCGACAATCCCACCATGTCCCTGAGAGCGTTGTCCAAGCATTTCTTGAACTCTGGCAGGTTTGGAGCCGTGACCAGAGTTTCTCTCATTGTCTGACAGTGTTTTTCTTGTCTCCTTGGCAGGTCTCCATGGAGCAACAAATACGACCCTCCCCTGGAGGATGGTGCCATGCCATCGGCTCGCCTGCGCAAGCTGGAGGTGGAAGCCAACAATGCCTTTGACCAGTACAGAGACTTGTATGTCAGTTCTACCCTCCAGAGCCCTCTCTTTCTTTGTTTCCCTCAGCAGACACGGTCTGACATGTGGTCCCTACCCCAGGGTGTAGAAGGAGGGGAGGCAGTGCTGATCTGCTGATTTAATGATCCCAAACATGATCAAATCTGTCAGCTCATGCTAAAGGCAGATGCTGAGGTGCTTCCTTGCCTCCCTCCCCCCTCTAACAAATTGACGGTATCTTTGTCCTAGAGTGACCTGTGTTTTCTTTGATCTTTAAGTTCAGTCTTGAACCATCTGTATTTTCCATTCCCTCAAGGCTGTACACTCAAAAAATCCATATATTCAGCAGCAACTCTGATATCTTCCAGCGAAGTGAACACTGAAATGCAGCAGTTGGACAGGGATTAATGTGCTTCTGCTGCAGTTTAGGCAGTTTAGTTTAGGCCCTGTCTTGTTAAAGAGGTGTAAAGCAGAGGAATTAATAGAGCATATGTAAGATGAATGTAGATTAGGCAGTGGCTTTTTTAAAGCAGCAATAGGAAACTGTCTGGGGGACTTCTCAAGTGAACAGTTTTTCTAAAAATTAGGATTGCACTGGTCTTGCACTGCAGTTAATCCAGGGTCTTGAGATGTGATCAGGTTTAGCTGTTGTGTTTGGAGACTAAGGTCTTCTAAGCAGTGCTGAGATGGACATAGTAATGCTAAATCTAAACAGCAAGCGAGTGTTGAAAAGCAAAATGAACTAGTAAGTTTATCCAATACTGAGATACTTCCTCGCTGGAGATGTCTAACAACCATGAACAAGGTGAACAACCTTCATTGCTGCTTCACGTTGCCCAAAACGAGATAAAACACATCCTTAGATGTAGTTCATCATGTTACAGTGCTGACAAAAGCACATTTAAAGGAACTTTTCTTGCTCGATTTTGTGGCTCGATGCAAGTGTAGCCTGTCCAAATGTGTAATCGTCGTACTTGTGTTACAGGTATCAAATTTTTACTTCTTTCCGTGCATTATTTTCATAGCCGTTCAACTTCTCCTGTAAGTAACAGTTGTTATTGCTATCTGAACTGACTGGAAGAAAGGAATTATGCCTATTCAGCAAAGCCAAGTTTGCAGTTATTCCCCAGATGCAGCACAGACCAATAAGTTTTTTTAATACCCTAAGATGAAAATAAGGTGGTGTATGGAACCAGGGTTGTCTGTTTAAATCCCTCTCTGCTCAGATGACTGTGAAGTCAGGACTGGATACAATAACTTCTTTAAACAGCTTTAATTTGCTGGAAGGAAAGCCGGGGGCAGGTTACTCTGAGTGAGGGGAATCTGCTGAGCCCTGCTCAGCTTGGGGTACAGCAGTAATCTTAATATATTGTGTGTGGGGAAAAAAAGGTGAGATTGTACCAAATTCATCTTTCAGTTTGTCAGTGCAACTTTTATAGGCAGGACATGGGAGGGGTCTGGGAAGGATTCATTTGGTGTCAGCAGCCAGGAAGGACAGAGGCAGCACAGGACTAGATAAGCACACCTGTCAGTACAGTGGCATTTTGATGCCACTTATGATCTCAAAAATGGGTGAGAAAAAGGGAACAAGGGTGGCTTATGTTTTGCAGAGCACTGTAAAAATTTAGCGTTTGTGGAAAGGATTTGCAAAGTTAAGGAAACTTAACCTTAGTATCTGGAAGTTAAGTAATGATTTGTACTTTACCGTCAACAGAGATGCGGGGAGAAACAGGCTTTTGCTCTTGCAGTTGGGCTCTGCAGTTCCCTTAATAACACAATTGGATTTTTGTGTTTTGACAGCAGAAGCTTAATTTTTACTTGGAGATCAGAGGAGGGGAAATTCAGGGGGGTAACAAGTGCCAGCTTCTCTCAGTGCTGCTCTTGCCAACACTTCAGGTTGGGAAGGACTGCAACAATTCCTCACACAGCAGCTGCTGGAGCCACGTGGGAGTCTGGAGTGTGGGGAGGGTTGTAGTGAGAATAAGATGGCAATGTCAGTGATGTAATTCCCAGAGTCTGGAAATTAATCCTGGGAAGGCACTGGAAAGCCACGAGTGGATTTGAGCCAAGTGATGTTGATTAAAGGTGTCACTGCCCTGCTGGTCTGGCAGCTTGTGGTGCTGGGAAGGGAGGGCACAAAGCATCAGCTCCATGACAGAGATTCCAGAACCAGTGACAACAGAGCTTTTCCAGCATTGTGAAACACTTCAGGCTCATTGGAAAGTGTTGTTGTGTTAGTCAAAGAACTAAGTAGTCTGCTGGCAGCCCACGGGACTGTATCTTTTGTGAAAATTTTGGTTTCTGGTAGATGGGGAGGTTTCTTCCAGGTTCACCTTCCAGGAACACGGTGATCATACTGTAGGCTGGATGCAGAAAAACTAAATATTGAGTTGACCTGCAGAGACTGATTGTTTCTGTTCACTCTGATGGGGTTGTCTCTCCAAACAGACCATTCATAGGTGCCACCAAGGTAATTGATACTCCACATCACAAACTCTTTCTTAAAAAATACGAGTTTTAAGTGCAATGACTGCAGATTAAGAGGATGAACATTATGCTGAGGGAGAAGCCTCCAATGTGACACATCACCAGCAGTCCCTTAAGAGACCTTCCACTATCCCAGGTTGCTCCAAGCCCCATCCAACCTGGCCTTGGACATTTCCCGGGATGGGGCAGCCACAGCTTCTCTGGGCAACCTGTGCCAGGGCCTCCCCACCTTCCCTCACAGGGAAGAATTCCTTCTCAATATCCCATCTAACCCTGACAGTTTGAAGCTGTTCCCCCTTGTCCTGTCGCTCCAGGCCCTTGTAAATCTCTCTCTTCATCTTTCTTATAGCTCCTTCAGGTACTACAGTTAGGTCACCCCAAAGTTTCTCCAGGCTGAACACCCCCATTTCTCTCAGCCTTTCCTCACAGGAGAGGTGCTTTCAGAGGGTGCTCTGCATGGGGCTCACTTCACTCCTCAGCTTTAAAATACATCTTATACTGGTCATTGCAGCAGGGAATGGAAGAGGAAGACATTGCCTTTCTGTGAATAAATAAGTACTTCTGAGAGTGTCTGCTCTTCCCACTCTGCTTTCTGCACGTGGTCCAAACCTCCTCTGGATTATCTCCCATTTTAAGCACAGAAAAGCACAGATAAACACAGAAAAGTGCTGATATCTCACAGAATTCGTCTTGGGCCTCTCCCAACACTTCAGATCATTTCAGTTTTCCCTCGAATCAGTCCCGCTTGGCCCCCACACCATTCCTTTTTAGATTTCTCCTTTAATCAGGTGTGGAAAGTCTCCACCTCTGTTCAGTGAGTCATTGCATTGTATTTGCCATTTCCCAAGGGGTTGGCACCTGCTGCCATGGGTGTTTTGAGGGAAACAACCTGTTATGGATTTGCTAACTATTTGTGTGAAACTATCCATTTGGATTTGCTTGCTGGGGACCCTAAAATTGAGTTTTGTCCCCAGGAGCTTAGTGGCCAGTGCACTGAGTGACTGTAGTGTGAAAACAAGTTTGGAGAACTCTTGTAATATTGCATGGGATTCTTTAAAATCATGAAAACTCGAGAGGAATAATTTTGCTGAACCTTCAGTGCCTCTTAACCAGTGCTGAGTTGCTCTTAAGTGTTTGGGTTTTTTAATGCAAACTACCTTTGAGTATCTCTGGAGTTTCCCGCCTTTTCTTCCTGGAGTCATATCCACATCTTTTCGGGTTAAAGAGGGATTATCCCAGGTTTTAATTTCCTCTCTGTTCTCTGTGTTAAACAACAAGCATATTTCTGGGTTATCTGTTTTACCAAAATCCATGTCACTTTCCCAAAAAGCAACTGTTACGTTTGGATCTCCTGCTGCCAGGTTTAACTCAGACACTGCCTGCAACTAATGCCCTGGTATGTTTTTGTTCAGTAGGTTATTATTCCCAGATGGAAGTCTAATATCTTACACCACTCAGTTAGAGCCTTGGCTTTCCACTTCCAATATTGTGAACATAATTTCTTCCAACACATGGTAGTAATTTATTGCCCTTTTCTTGATGTGTGTGCGCTTGATTGAAATCAAAGCGTAATGAGGACCAGGGCATCTGGTTAAATCTCTTCTATTTTAGATTCTGCCTTCCCTTGCTTTGGGTTGAAGATAATCAGGGCTTTAATTAAGTAATCTAATGGCTCTTTGTTGTCTGGAAGAAATAATTTCTGTAGTGATTAAACAGACCTCCCTGGGGAAGGATGCTGCTGCTCTGTCTACAAACAAGATGAGGTTTGGCAACTTTGGGCTGGTTTAGTGAGCTGACATGTATTTAGAAAGCTATTCCTCCTTTTTTTTCTTGGCTTAAATGGGATTTATTGGTGCTTTTGATTTTTAACAACTATAAAAAAAAGATAAAACACTCATCTTAATCGTTCTGCTCCTGAAAATGTTTGTATTCATTAAGTTTTTAGTTCCCTCAACAGAGCAAGCAATGAAACCTTTTGAACTTCTGCTTCTGTCTGTGTTTTGATGTTGATCCATTTTCAGTTTGTTGTATTAGAGCTCTGGACTAGGAATTTGGTAGGAGCGAAAGGAGGTCTGGGAGAGGATTGACCTCTAAAGTGTTTTTGTTGTGTGTAATCCTTTTATTATTGAATTTTGATTGGAATCTGGGCCAGAACAGTTAATCACACTGATTTTGGATGGTGCACCCCTGCCAGCCAAGCATCTGCAATGTTCTTTGCAGAGTGAATAGAACCTAAACTGAGCACCCATCACTGTCCTCTGTTCAGCTGGAGAGGGAGAGGCTGCAGAAACTCCCTGTGTGGTGCCTCAGGAATATGTGGATTGAGGAACCTTTTGCTAGAGAGCTTGTTTAGGTACTGCCATGAAGTCCCAGTGACAGATGAGTTGCCCTTTCATTTTTAGAGTGCTCAGGGCTGACTTTAATTTTTATTTTTAACTATTGTGTTTAATCTCATGAAACAGCCTTGCTTTGCTGAGCTTCAGGGATGTCTCATTTTGACTCTGACTCACTGCCGCTGAACCCTGTGCCACCATCTATACCAAGTGTGTTCAGATGCCCTGTAAACTGCTGGATGGCTTTCCCTTTTTAGCTGTTTTCACCTTTTTTCTTACTTTATTTTGGATTGTGTGCTCGAACCACCTCTGACACTTGCCTTTATCCACTTGTCTAATTTCCATGAAAGATGGAAATCTCAATTAGTGATGGCCTTGGGCTTTAACTGTTTCAGAGTGCTGCTCCAGTGTCATCTAATTTCTCCTTCTCTGCCTTTGTACATCCCTTTTCCTGGTCTGACAGTCCATGAGATCCTCTGAGTGGAGTTCATACCAATTCAGAAAATACTCTGCACTTCTCACAAGGGTCATAGCAATTGCTGTATTTATCTGTTTGACCAAATTTGATTTTTTTTCGTGCATGGAACAGCACTGATTCCACCACGTAAAGCAGAGCACTAGGTGTAAGAGGTGAGGGTTGGTTTCAGCACAGCCTGCACTGGCACAGGCTGCCCAGAGAAACTGTGGCAGCCCCATCCCTGGAAGCATCCGAGGCCAGGTTGGACGGGGCTTGGAGCTCACCAAGTGTTGAGGCAGTTGTGAGCTCTTTATATAGGCCCTGTGCTTGTGTTTAGATGTAAACCCAGTTTGCCTAAACTAGAAACCCATGGAAAGCTTTGAAGTGCCTTTATTGCCATTAACTCCCTGTTCCTCATTACTGGTCCAGCCCTTTGTGCTGCTTTCTCCTGGCCGTGGGAGTTCCTGGGGTTTTCACAGCAAGGGCCCTGCAGATTGAATCCAGATGCATTTGTTGTGCATCCCAGCACTAAGGAAACCTGCCTTTCCATCTCCCTGCTGGCTGGGGCTTTGCACAATAGGGTGTGACATCAGGATTATGTCATGTGGGAGATTCTCGCCTCCAGGTCAGGCTGATAAGGACAAGATGAAGTCTCCTCAAACAGAGCTAAACCACCAAGACCTTCACTGCTTTCATGTCTGTGTGCTTTTAAAATTGCAGCCAGGATGTTTTCCCAAGGAAATTATTTAGATGTGAGAGTAAACAGACCAGTGTTGGGATCCCCTCCTCAACACCCATGGGCAGCTCAGCACTCAAACCAGAATTAATAGTGAAGTTGTTGATGTATATTACATAGATTAGAGTCAAGTTAAAAGAGAGGAAAACGTTAAGTGTACTATCATGCTGGAAAACTGAAGTAGTTGCTTTTCATCTGATTTTTTCCTTTGGGTGCTTCATTTTGGAGCAGCTCTGTACACACTGCATTCTTATCTTCTGAATCGGAGGTACTGGGTGGAGAAGGAGTTTGTCCCTTGGGTTCCCACGGTTCTCTGTGATTACATAAAATCTGAACACTGGAGAGGGAAAGCTTGGATTAGGAGGTCAGCACTGATGATGCAGCACTATCCTCAAATACCACTCTCTGAAGGCTTTAAATCCCTAGCAAGAAATTACTTACTTCAAAAACAAGGCTAAATTTTAGAATGTCAGTTTATCGTGATCTGGAATTTTTGAACTGGTTGTCTCTAGTAATGCATTATATTATATGTACAGGAATTCACCTCAGGCCCTCACAAATGTGTGGTGTTTTAATGATGAAAATTAAAGACAGTAACTTAAGTAACAGCCTTGTTGTGGCATATCTGATATGAGCCTGTTAGAAGAAACGATGGCACGTGACATCTGCAGCCTGCACAGACTTTACGAAACTTAAACCTGGACACAGAAGATTCCTCCTGTCTTCTCCCCTCCTGTCCGTGTTTGAATTCCAGCTGGCAGAGTCTGGAATGTGGCAGACTGTGGGTGGCTGAAGCTCTGGGCTGTCTGTGCTGGCCCAAGGACGCGCAGAGGGAAGGATTTGGAATCAGTTTGGAGCTTCCTAGTGGTTAATGAACCAGTTACTTCCTTGGACACGTTATAGAGTGACCCATTGTGTCTCTTATTAGGTGGCTAATGGAGCTCTTTCCAGGTCCTTAGTTTCCATCTGCCAAGAGCAATTAGATGGGAAGGAAAATGTGAGCAGTACATGGTTTGCATTAAATAATGAAAGGTGCTAGAAAGCACAAAATGGGAGATTCTGGTAGATTGTTAGCCTTCAGGATCCCATTGTTTGGATACGGTTTTCCTTCCTTGCAGAGTTCCTGCACTTCACAACTCTGCTGCACAGTTTGAGTCATCCCACCGTGGTCCAGATGTTGCTTTTAAGTACAACTGGCATTGAAGTTACACATACCTAACTGGATTGGTATGTTTGCTCCAGGGATTTTTGCACCTGTGTATGCTGGAAAGAATTCCTGTAAAATACCTGTGCAGAGCCCCCAAGCATAATTTGGGCTGTGTTCATCAAGTGGGATGCAAAACCCCTGGTCTGTGTACGCAGACATTTTACCTTCTGCATTTTAAGTCTGTGGGTGTTACCCAATTGTGCTCCTGGGACCAGAGAAGGAGGAGAGAGGAATTGTAAATCATCTGGACTCACAGCAGTGGGAGAAGTGTTACATCCTGGTTTGTTCCTAGTACCAACCTTTTATTAGAGAACAGGCTCGTGAAAAGGCTCGTCAGGAGCTGGATGGAGGGTACAGGCAACAAGATTATTTAGGGACAACTCTCAATGTCCTGAAGAATTTGTTTCCCCCTCACTTGAGGCATGAGATGCAGGGGATTTGTTGAACAGTTTATGTTTTGGGTTTGGTGGAAGGTGAGTTGCTAAAATTTGCCACTTTCTTCATATTTCTGTTGTGATTCCTGTGCTGATTTAAAATGACAAGGTGCAGATACAGGGGAAGGACTCAGTGAGAGTTGTGCTAAGTCACTTGCCATTCCAATCACCTGTTTTCCATAACAGTTGGAATGTTTACTACCTCACCTCATGGTTTAGGGAATGTTTTGGGTTGCTGTTAGATACCAGCTTCTCATGAATATGACTTTAGTTATTGTCACTCTTGTAAAAAAAGTGTAGCTGAATGCTCAGTATTTTCCTTTGGCGTAGGATTTTAAATGCCAGTTTTCTTGGAAGTCTGTTGATCTGAATAGCTGGAGACATTTCCCTTTCTATGCTGAACTTCTGTAGCTGGAAGAAATAACTATGTGACCTTTAGGGAATAAAGAAAATATATTTTTCTGCTTTAAACAAACCAGTTTGAAACCCTGTGGAACCCCTTGGAAGGTTTGCCGGGCCAGGCTGAGGTTCCAGGTCTTGGTACTTTGGCATCAGGGGTTTGTGAGAGCCAGAAGCCACAGACTTTTTGTCTCTGGCACTCAGCTACTTACTGGAAAATACATAAATGTTTTTCTAGATGAGTGATTTGGTTCTGAAGTGTAATTGAAAGTCAGAGCTTGGTTTTATTGGTGGGTGGTGGAAACTCATTTTCTCCGTCCGGGGTCCGGGATCCGTTTGCGAGGCTTGGGAGGAGCAGAGTGGGATCGGCAAAGTCGCAGGGCTTCTTCTGATCTGTCCTTCAGCAGTAAAACAAAGTGATTAATCTGTCCTCCTTTCTTGAGGTCTGTGCTGGAGGCTGGGGGATTTCCTCTCCTATCACATCCCTGTTGAAGTGACAGCTTTGTTCTGGCCACAGGCTCTATTTCATGGATAAAACTCAGGTTCCTCAGACAAGTTTCCATCCTGTGTCTCCACCCACTTCAACTGCAAACACTTCATAAAGCTTTGGATCACTCTTAGCTTAAAGATTTTCTTTTGTTCTTGCGTTTGTTGAGTAGGTCAGTCTTAAGTGTGACATTTTTTGTATAAAACAGCTTTTTCCAGGAGTTCTGTGGTTGATGAGTAATGGATATAAAACTTCAGTGTTTGATCATGACATTAAAACTGTAATTGATTCTGAGAGAACGGCTGTTCTGAATTCTGCAAAGAGATTGAATGATTATGTTGGGCCTTAGAGCTTTTAGTCACCTTCCTGGACAACCTTATAAAAAGGTATTTTCCCAGAGATGGAAGAACACTGGCTGTCCTTGGAGAGGACAGGGATGCCATTTGGTCTAGATGATCTTTTAAGGTCCTTCCAACCCAACTGTGATATAATTTATCAGTGTTTTGCTTGTAATTAAGGGATATGGCAACCATAAAACAATGTTTTTCATTGTTTTATAACAAACTTTTATCTTTAGGTAAACCCAGACTGATGCTGATTGAAATATCCTCGGTTGATTGATGCTCTTGGGCAGAAGGGGAGCGATTGCTTTGCCTTGAATTGCTGTCCTTTGAGAGTGGTTTATCCCTTGGGGATGTTTCTGAGGTACTCCATATGAATTCCTGCTACTTCAGGCCTCTTGTGCATCCCAAAAGCATCTGCTGATTCCTTGGATGCTTTGGGAGGGGCCGGTTGCAGTGAGGTGGGAGGTCAGTCTCTGCTCCCAGCTAACAAGGAAATGGCTTCAAGTTGTGCCAGGGGAGGTACAGATTGGATATTAGGAAAAAAAATTTCATGGAAAGGGTTGTAAAGCATTGGAGTGGGCTGCCCAGGGAAGTGCCTGGAAGTGTTCAAAAAACATGTGGATGTGGCCCTGGAGGACATGAGTTAGTGGTAAACGTGGGTTAGTGGTGGGGCTGATGGTTGGACTTTTGATGATCCAGCCTTAACAATTCAGTGCTTCAAGCTTCCAAAAAAGACAGGTTGCCTTTCCCAGCTGCTGTTGTGCAGGAGGCTAATGCTCCATGAGCAGGGACATCCAGAACAGACCATCAAGGAAAGAGTGTTTTGCTGCAACTCCTGCATGTGGCCTGTACTCTGCTTTGCCCATCTGCTTCTTTAACAGAGAAGATCCCAGTTTATGCCTTCCTCTTCCAAGCTGGTAACTCTCCTGCTTGGATAAGTGCTGCATATTAGTCCGTGGTGAAGTTCTTGGAGTTAGTCCAGCCTTCCTGCAGCAAATCCAAGTTCATGAATGTGGATTTAAATTCCTCCCAATCTGTCTGTCATCCTGTTTTCTATTATGGAACAGCCAATTAACCTGTGGCACCTCTTTTTTTTTTTTTTTAAGAAAACAGGTTTCAGGGAATGTCCCCCTCTCCAATCATGACTGTCCTGGGTTTAGAAATCCCACTTTAGTGCTGTGTGAGGAAAGGTGAAATCTAATGGAGTGATCAAGGATATATATTTTCTCCCTGTGAAGGAGGAGTGAGTTTTGGGAGTGATTCCGTAGTGCTGAAGCACAGAGGAGGCTTTGGATAATGTATATCCTGGCGTGCCTTGGATCCATACGGGTTCAATCACAGGCATTGTTGTTCCAGTCTCCAGATACTGGATCTGGCTATGGCAAAGCAGCTTTATTGAAATAGCATGTTGGTATTTAAAACAATATTAATACTATATTTGATTCATTAAATATACAAAGGCAAGTTAAAGCGTTACCATGTGTGAGCTGTTAGTTCTGGCGGGAGGTTCTTCACATGGTTTTATGTGGTTTCAGACAACATTTTAGCACATTCTTAAAATACCCACAAAAGCCTTTATGTAAAATCTCATAAAGGTGAACCACATAAAAAATGATTTTTTTTCCTGTTTCATGTCATTAGGATCAAAGTACAGTAGGTAAGAATAAATTTCCCAAAACCTTGTTTCGATCTCTCTCATAATTAACGTTTCATGCTCTAGGAAGGTGTCTGTACACACTGTAATGTTCTAAGGGATGTCAGTTCATTTTGAGTGAATTCACTTTATATATGAAAAAGAATATATATATATATATATATATATATGTATATTTTCAAGCAGTCTTGGTCTGAAAGTGGACAGTAACTGCTGTTCTCTGGCCTTTGGTTCCCGCTGCCAAAGGAAGGGTCACCGAGACTGGAACTGAGGTTTGCTGCAAGGCTGGAATTCCCATTAACTGCATTAACCAAAATCCACTTGTGAATTCCCCAGAGGATATAAAAAGGGTGTTTGTTGGTGTGGTAGGTTTAAGTTGCCTTTGGAAGTCTGGCTTTGGCATGGCTGTGGAGCAAAGGGCTTTCCTTTCCCAGTAGTGTGTTATCAGTGGCTTGACAAATGTCATAGGATGGTGGGTGCATGTTGGGCACTGAACTGCCCAGCAGAGTCACCCATTAAAAATAAAATGCTGTGGTGAGTTGATATGAAGTTGTTTCTCCTTCCTGAGGTCAACATTGGTTTTGGTATAAACTTGGATGCCTGGAACTAAAGGGAATTGAGGCTCTTTGATGACTGTGCCTTCTTGAAACAACATAGTGGAGTGGTCTTGAAACAACATAGTGGGTGCAGAGAATGTGCTTAAAGTTACCTGTGTTATTTGCATTTACTTCCCAATATCTTTTCTCCTGACTTGTGGGAAGGATGGATTAGTGTCCTTGGATCCACAGTACTTCAAAGTAATATGAGAAGTCCAAAATGCACAGTAAATTGAATTTTAAATGTCATTCATAACTGGTAGGCTCTTATTTAGAAAGGAAGGGAGCACAAAGGTGAGAAGATTAATTGACTGAGTTTTCCATGTTGGCCATGAAGGATACTTTCCTTTCTTGCAGAAGAGGAGGAACGTGGTCACTTGCAGGTCAGTGTGACAATCAGAGGCAGCAGCATAGACCAGTTTAATGTGCCTGACTCTCTCTCAGCTGCTGGGAACTGTCAGTCCTGGCAGCTCCTCATGCCTTTGGATGCTGAGCTGTTGCTCTCCTCCAGACAATGAAAAAGTCTGACTACCAAAATTGTGTCATTGATGATCAGCTGAAGTCGCCTCTCCTCCTTTCACATGGTCGTTCTGTGAGTTCATCCCTGATCTGAGAGTTGTGGGGCATAGAAGAGCATTCCCTTTTCCTTGATCCTCCTTAGGGCTGTTTGGTAACTTGAGAATGGAAACAGTAAAATGCTGTGGGTTACAATTCCAGTTTTCTAGAAGCCAAAATTGCTCCTTTTGTTTCTTTCTTCCAACAGTGTTGGGTTGATTACCATTGTTTTAAGGTGCATTTTCCACCTGGCACAGGAGGAGCCCAGCACTGATGTCATCCAGAGGGAGTGGGGCTCTGCAGGTGGCATTGCTTTGTTAGTTTTCTGGGTGTACTTTTAGTCCCAGAAACCTGAGATTTAGGTAGTCTGGCTTATTGTATCCTGTAGGTGAAGCTGTAATAATAAAACCTCAACACATCCCTTCATTTCTGAGATCCTTGGTTTCAGTTCAGCTCGCTTTACAGTCAATCAATAAATCGACTTCACACAAACTTTTGAGGCAGCACCATAAAGCTGTTCACTTGCTCCCTTTTGTCTTAATTAGTGAACTTTGTTGTAAAGAACTTCCAAACTTTGCCAATAGCAAGAGAAAAGGGGGGGGGGGAAAGACCAAACTGTAAAATAAAACCTTACTCTGCCCACTTCGTAGCTCGTGCTTTTACCAGCTGTTGTAGTTAATTGGAATCAGAGGAATTGTTTGCTTGGGTCCTGTAGCAATCTGTAACCAGCTCTGCTTCTCACCAGACTTTTATTCTCCTTTAGAGAAATGTACAGGGCTTTTTGTAATTAAAGTCTCTGCATTATAAAATGATTGGAACTGCTGTGTTTCTGGGTGTGTAACTGGTGAGACTGTGCTGTCTTACAAGAAAAAATAACCTTTGTTAGGACATAGAAATTCTGCTTATTTAAGATTATTATTGCTACCTGACTCTGGCTTGAGCCCTGCTTGCTTTTAACATTCCTCTTGGATTTCATCCTGCAGGTATTTTGAAGGTGGAGTCTCCTCTGTCTACCTCTGGGATCTGGATCATGGTTTTGCCGGAGTGATCCTCATTAAGAAAGCTGGAGATGGATCAAAGAAGATTAAGGGATGCTGGGATTCTATCCATGTGGTGGAGGTTCAGGTACAGCCTCTGGGGCAGTTGATACACCCAAGTGAAAACAAAACCCAGTTAATTCCAGACAATTAAGGAACACAGGTGTTCATTGAACAATGCAATATTGTGTCAGGGCTGTAAACTTCTTTCCTCTGTTAATTTTTGAAAATGCCTTGAAGCAATTTGGATGGAGATAAGTCAGGGCCATAATCAAAAAGAATCCCAGAAGAATTGAAAGTATGTTACTTTCTGTGCATGTGATCCTGAGATTATTTTTTTTTTAACATAAAGGTCTACAGATAAATATCACTAATTAGGTAATAAAAACAAGGTAATAGGAGGGTAAATTGCTCTAACTAGATGTGCTTTGGAAAATTAGAGAAAATTAGAGGAATGTGCACACTTAGAATTGTTCTTAAGAAACAGACTGTGCTCTGTGAGTGGGGTTAGACTTACCTGTCCTGTTGCTTGTGGGGTCTGCCAGGCCAGCACCCATTTAGCTTTTGGAGGGATTTTAACCTTTTGTCTCTATCCCTTTTTGTTCTCTCACTTCCAGGAGAAATCCAGTGGCCGTACTGCTCATTACAAGCTGACCTCCACAGTGATGCTGTGGCTGCAGACTAATAAAACTGGTTCTGGTACCATGAACCTGGGAGGGAGCCTTACCAGACAGGTATGTCTGTGTCCTGTGCACACCTGGGAATGCCCTTCCCCAGTTCCACACCCAGTAGCCCCAGTCAGGCCCAAAAAGTTGAGTTTGTGAGGTGTTGTATAAGCATCTCTTCTACTGTTCTGCAGCCCAGTGAAATGGTAAATGCAGTGTGTAATTACCAGAAAACCCCTTGAGCTGTGCTTGACAGCAGTGGAGCTTGCAATTAAGAATGTAAAACATTCAGCAGGAGTTTAGACTTGCTTTTAAGTCTTAGTTTGTCTTCCGGTATCTCTAAATTTTTATACTCTCATCTGTGTTGCAGATATTTTTATCTATAAGATTTGCCCACTTTCTTACTGGAAGATTCCAATAGGATTATAAAAATACAAGATGACCTCTTTTGTTATGTCTCTCTTTTAAAAGCCAGTTAAACCACCGTGAGCAAACCTGTATTTTGCACTGACTGTAGGATTCTCCTGTCCTTAAACACATCAGTTATCTTTTAGTGTCGTTCTTTAGTATTTTCCTCCTGCAGTATCAGGACTAATTAAAAAAAATCTCCTAAAAAAAACCAAACAAAAACCTCTTCTAAACATTTGGCGTTGTCTTTTAGTATCTGTCTTTATTATTTTCCTACTGCAGTACCAGGATAGTGATCTTTAAAAATCTCCTGAAAAAAAAAGATAAATCTCTTCTAAACATTTAGAGTTTTGTGCCAGTGTTAATTACTCTTGAGAGCTGTTTTTCACCAGGAAGGTGCCAGACTAATGGGAATTCAGGCAGTGCTGCTGCCTGAGTCTCTGGGTCTGCTGGGTTGGACTTCCGTGGATGAAGGTGCTTCTGCCCCAGCCCACCTGCCAAAGGCTTTGTGCTGCTGAGGAATTGGTAGGCTGCTTAAGATCTGGGCTCTGGAAGTCAGTGACTCGAGCGGAGTAATAAACTCTGGAGGACAGGAGGCACATTGTAAGGTCATGAGTGACTGGAGAGCTTGGCAGCAGCTAAACTTCTTTATGAGCCTTCGCAGGGCAGAGCGAGGCTTTTCTATACAAAGGACAATGCAGACTCTGTTAAAAACCTCCTGGGTTTGTGCAGGTTTGAGCCAAGCAAAAAGGGTCTGTGATTGCAGAGAGGGACTGAAATTGGGTTACTCCTGCAGAGCTTGCCCTAAACCTGGGTGATTTTTATTTCCATGTTGTTGACTCACGGAAGAAGCTGATGGAAAAGCAGGGGAAGGAAAAAGGCATCTGGAGACAGTTTTGAGCCATTTTTTTTGACTGTTTTAAAATGTTTGCAGTAATTACACCCGAGTTATGGTGACCCGGACAAATATTTAATCCCAGGCCTGGCTAATAGTGTAAATCAGAGCTGTGAAGTGCAGGCCAAGGGCTTGACTCTGGCCACGGCCTCCTGGAGCGTGAGATGAGCCAAGGAAAACAAGAGTCTGTGCGGAATGGGTGTCCTCAGTACACCTTGGCCTGAACTGCTGGGCCTTGTTTAGTTTGACTTCCACTCTCAAAGCTGGAGTGGTGAGATTCATGCTTCTGTCATCATTTTAACAGCAGAACATTGAATTCAGATGTGATGCATTAAAGCCAGGGCCCGTTTCCAATGTAAGTAACCATGAACCAGCCGTTGGGGTGGTGATGCTCAGCTCCTGCACAAACAATGGAAACTGGAGGGCAGATTTAAGCGTGGGGATGGGGATTTGCTGGTTGTGGATGCCACAGAAGGCTTGATGGGACAGAATCCATGGCAGACAACTGCAATCTTCACGCTGCCTTGAGGTGTGCAGCGTGAGCAGGAGCCTTGTATTCAGCTGGACTAAACTCCTGAGTGCAAGGCTTGTACTTTACTGTAAATCCAGTTTGCCACATCACCTAAGGACAACAAGTCTTATTTTTACTTTTTAATCGGCTTTTTATACAGTCTGCAGGAAATGTAGCCACCAAAATTAGGTTTTAGTTACCTCTTGAATGGTATGGTACAGTTTCACCTTGGCAATATCAGTAATCAGTAATATTTTGAAGTTATTTTGTCTGTGGTAAATTGTACATGGTTTTGGTCAACTCAACAGTTAAGCTACTTGACCACCTTTGATGTTAAAATGTGAATAGCAGATGTCCTTGTGTTTCAGAGGAAGCTTTTGAAGTGTTCACAAGCTTGGTCATATCCTGGCTTACAAACTGATGGCAGAGGGAACCTCTCAGTGCTTGGAAAGGAAGGTCTGGGGAGAGCCATTACTTTGAAACCAGTTTGGCCTCTTAGCTGCAAATGGGGTACTTCTTGAGTGCTGATGGAATGATTAACTTGGTGGCCAGGAACAGGCCAAAGGAACAGCTCTTGGAATGTGTCATGGTAGAGCTGAGCTTGGAGCTGGGCTAAGAGTCCAGAAATAGATGTTCTCTGCTGCCGCTTCCTACCAGTGAGATATTGTTGCCCTGCATCCCTCACAGATGGGCTTTTCGTTGCCTTTGCCAGAACTTTCTGGAAAAACTCATAATTGATTTATATCATGGCCAGGCTTCGCGAACGAAGATTTGGGAAGGCTCTATCCACATTTGCTACAGGCACGCTGGTGGCTTATGAGGCCAATACGTGACAGACATATCCGATTGCAAAAGGCACAGCAGAAAGATTCCTTAGATGGTGTATTCTGCAATACACGGTTCTTTCTGCGTTGCCTTTTTTCCTCATGCACGTGTATTAACTTTTATCCTGAGAGGATGAGATCAATTCTTAGCCAACTCCATGCATGTAGGATCCATAGATGGTAATTTTGTCCTGGAAACTTAAGAGAGAATTAAAGCTGAAGTGACATGTTCATGTTGGGCACTTGATTAGATCATGGCTGAAGAAGTCCTTTTGTGTGGCACAATACTTGTCCTTTTGCCCAGTGAAGGTTTGTTCTAATTTTTAGGAATGTTTAGGAAGTAACTCCCAGCTCACATCCCAACACTGGCAGGATTCACTCAGAACAAGGACTGAGGTGGAATTTGGGTAGGGAAAGATGGATTGGGGTGTTACACTCCCTCTGCATGCCACGGTTAGAAGTGAGGGAAGGACGGGACACACTGCCTCAATTTATAGCACAGGGAGCAAGGCTTGCAGGGAAATGAACTGTGTCAGCAGCTTTTCCATTCCCTTCTCCAGGGGCTGCAGGTAACTCCCACCGTCTCCTGATTCAAGCCAGATGCCTGGCAGGGGATTTTCCCTGACAGACCTGGGTGTCCTGTCCTCTTTGTGTACTTTGGAATTACTTGTGTCATTTGCCAGGGCACCAAATGGCTTTGGCTGAACTCTGAGGTTCCGTTTTTCTTTAAGGTAGGAGCAGCTGTGTGATCCTGTTTCATTTTATGCAAAGGAGATGCAGGCTGCCCATTTTCTGGCAAGCAGTCAAAACTGCACTTTGCTGGATGGACTTCTGGACCCCCCCCTTGAAAGCAAGACCAACAGGTGCCTTTCTGAGATGTCCTTGTGCACAAAGAACCTGTGTGTTTCCTGAGCCAGGATGAACACTGAGGAAGTGCAAGTTTGCTGAGGAAGAAGTTGGCTCCAAACCTATAGTTTATTTACATTTAGAGATGTGGGAAGGGGAGGATATAAAGTCACAGGGATGTGAGGCCTGAGATTTTGGATTAAAGCAACTCAGATCTGTGTTGAATTTTGAACTTTAAACACGCTCCAGTGGCGGAAGAACGTTCTGCAGAGCTGGATGAAGGCTGGGCTGTGCAAACAGAGCAATCCCTGCGTGCAGAGGGATGTTCCTTGGGATCTGTTGCTGCTCAGTGAAATGCCAGCAGAGCCTTTCTGCCATTTATCATCCCAGGGAAATCCCTGTGCTCAGCAATTGGTAGCGTCATTGATTTCCATCAAGTCCAGCTTTCATGTCAAGGCCCATCCCACCCACTTCCAGATGTTGTATCAGGAAGTGTTTTTTCACCGGTGGGATCTACTCGTGATCCTTGAGCTCCCCCTCAGCAGTTGTCCAGTGCACTGAGCAGGATTTTGGGATGCAGAGGGCAGCAGGGATGTACTGACCAGGGATTGTCTGGGGAGTTATTTCTGCTTCCCTTTTCTGTCGTGAGACCCTGGCGCAGGGTGCCCAGAGAAGCTGTGGCTGCCCCATCCCTGGAAGTGTCCCGGGGCCAGGTTGGATGGGGCTTGGAGCAACCTGGGCTAGTGGAGGGTGTCCCTGCCCGTGGCAGGGGGTGGGACTGGATGGGCTTTAAGGTCCCTTATGGATTTCAGATTGGTTCAGTTATATAATAGTTTAGAAAAAGAGGGAGTAGAAGAGTTGAGCATGTCTGGACTGGTGGCATGTGGAGGGTATGTAGCATCCCCAGGTTTGCTCCTGTACAGTTTGGTACAGGATATGGGATATCTTTGGTTACACTGGTGAGAATAAATCTACATGAAAGGATTAGGTCAGTTCTCAGCTGGTTCCTACAGCACTGCATCCCTCAGAGCTTACAACCCTCATTTGTCTGCTTACATTTGAAATAAATGCTGGAGAGAGAGGCCAAACTTTGCCTTGCTGATATCCAAATAATTCCACATATTTTCCACCTGGAGACTTCAGTCTGCCCATTGCCTGTGGCTTTGGGAGCCTTTGGCTCAAATGGCTGTTTGTGTTTCATTAAAGGGATTTTCACATTGCTCTGTGGCCAGAGCAGCTGTGGATGTTGTTGGTTCTTCGGTGCAAAATGGCTGATAAGCTCCCTTCTATCTTCCTGGTATTTTGGGGCACTTTCGTGATGGAACAAAGTGTTTCTCCAACTTAAAGTTCTCTCTTTGTATTACTTCTCCAAGTACTGTTTACAGAAAGCCCAGAAAACTGTTTTATTTGATGCAGGAAACATCCAAAATGACCAACCAGCCATCGAGAGCTCAGTATCCCCAGCAGAGTGAGCTTCCCTGTGAATCACAGCGGGAGCAGATGGCTGGGAAAGGAGGCAGGGAAGCCAACAGTGGATCTCCAGTGGGAGAGCAGCAACTGAGCCATGTCCGTGGGACTTGGCTCATCCTGGTTTTTGGCTGAGCTCAGCGGGCAGATGGGGAGTGACAGTGGGAAGATGAGCTGCTTGTTAACATTAACCTACAGAGGGGAATTTCCCCTTGAAGCAAATTAACCCCTTTATTTAAGCAGCCACTGGAAGGAACCTCTAAAAATCCCACCAACTCAGCAAAACCTGACTTTGTGTAGGACAAGGCTGATCCTGCCTCTGCACTCCATTTAGCAGCCTCCTGTAACATCTGGCCTTTGAGAGCACATGAAAATGTTTTCCTTCTGGCAGCAGTTTTTATGGAGATGTAATAATATACGTTTTGCAAAAAAAAAATAATTCTGTTTTCAGATTCTGCTTCTTGCCATGGAGCTTGGCCTTTCCAGGTGGGAGGCACATTAGGGAGCCCATGGAAGGAACTGACCCACTGCCAGCTCCTGACTGCCCCAGATTTGGGCAGTTTGCTGGTAGTTCCCAAACTCACCGTGACATGTACATGTGTGTTTGTGTAGTTATGTTCCTCCTCCACTTCAACTGGATCCATTCTCCGGGCAGTGTCTCCATGCCATGTAAGCAATCTGACTGCAGTCTACAGGCAAAATTAAACATCCTCATGCTCTTTCTCCCCCTCTTGCAGGTTATCTCTTGCCTCTGGGTTTCCAGCTCAATTACACGCTTCCCCAAGCCTGTTACAGACTTGGCTGATTAGAAGAAACCTGTAACTGGCCCAGATTTTTAAACTCTACCCTGAGGGAGGGATAGGAACAGATGGATAAGAGAATTCATTGGGATTAGTAAAACCCTTTGAAGACTGTTCTTCCCACTACATTTTTCTCCCGGTTTTGTTTCCGTGCCGTCTCAGCAACACCTTGTGTCAGTTGAGGTTTCTGGGACTGGTGTTCGTTGTTCAGCAGCTTGTCCATGTCTTAGCCACGGTTCTCACCTCAAGAACTGGAGAAGATGGTCTTTTCCTTAGCACAGGTCAGGGATGGCTTCTGAGTGGGCATCCTGTGAGACAAAGTCAGATGAAATCAAGCGAGTGGTGCAGTTCCAGCTCCCATTTTTTGATCTTAGGGATGAAAAATTGTTCATGGACCTGTCTCCTATTCAGGTACTGCACTAAGAGCATTGATGTCATTATACACTTGAGTTTATCCAGCTCTGAATTTCTACTGCAAAGAGCACAATTTCTACTGCAAAGGGCAGTAAAGAAACTGCTTCTTTCCCTCCCCCCATACTTACTTTGTACTTCCTTCCTCTTAATAATCAGGTACATGTTCATGCAGCTTTTTGTCTAAAAAGAAAAAAAAGAGATACAAACAGTCAAATTTCTCTTTCCACATTATTTCAGTAGTTTAAATCATCACCACCTTTGCAGGTTTTTGTGAGTTTTGTATTCCCTGCACTTTCCCTCTCTACTGGAAGGGAAATAATGCCTGAGGTGTCTTTTGCCAGGAGATCCTGAGAGTGGAGGATGTGCCCCAGGTGTGATTGGAGGTGGTGTTTGAGATGAAGATGAAAAGAAAAGGCTGTTTTTGAGGGAGAGTTCATAGCTGCTCCGCTGCCAGCACCATCCTCGTGTGCAGCCCCTCAGCACCAGCCTTTAATACCCTCCGTGCTGCAGAGCTTCTTGTGCTACATGTTCCCTCTGTAGATCTCCTGCAGCCCCTCAGTAGGATGGAGTGACAATTTTGTAGGGCCTGTCTACACCAGGGTTTTATTTTCATCCATGGTTTTTATTACACTGCATTTCTGTTACCAACCTGTGCCTGTGTCGAGTGCTGGGAGTGTCTCAGCATGCTCCTGGGCTGTTTGCACAAGAAAAGAGTTTTTGAGACCCACTTTCTCCCACCCCTCCTGGATGTTGCCACACGCTCCCCTCAGGTTTCCATGTTTTTGATGGCTCAGTGTGTTTCCTTTCCAGATGGAGAAGGATGAGACTGTGAGTGACTCCTCGCCCCACATAGCCAACATCGGGCGCTTGGTAGAGGTGAGTGCTGGGAACAGCAACTCCAACCTGCTGCAGGTTCTTTGGGCCAAATTTGGCCACATACATGAAAATTTTGTTGTTTTTTATTTTACAAACAAATTATTTATTCCTGTTGTGGCTGTGGCTTGGTGTGTGATGGCTCCGTGCTCCTCCCAGCATCACTTCCAGCCATTTGGTGATACAAAGCCACCACTCTGCCCTTTGGTTCCTGCTCAGCACAGCAATAATCATCCTGGAAAATAAGTTCCTAACCTGAGAGCTAATTAATAAATTCCTACCCCCATGCTTGCTTTTGCAGTCACTTTTGGAAGAATTATTTCAAGTTAGGTTGTTACACACAACTCTCCTTGAGCTGAAAGTTCCGTGTGTATCAAGTGCTTGTTAAATCCCCTGGAACTGGGTTTAGTGCTGGATTTTATGGCAGCTGCCAGTCCTCTAAGCTCAGCACAAGGGGTGAAGCTGCTCAGAAGGTGCAGCACTGTTTTGCTGTTTCGTTGTACTGTCCTATATGGAGATGTTCCCAGTTTCCTTGATTTTCATAGCCACTATGGCCAGAGAGGAGGAAATTCTCAACTAAAACAGACTATAATGCATTTTTATGTGAACTGGGAAATTAAAGAAAGGCAGCTGCTTCTTTTTTGATCCCTTTTCTAAGTTTTTTGCTTGAGTGAAAACAACCTAATGAAAAAATACTGTGTAGTTCTCTTTCTCAAAACTCTCTGTCATGCAGCTTTAAAGAACAAGTCAAAAATTCAAAGTGATCCCTAAGCACAAAACTATTGACTGTTGGTTATCCCCAGTTGACTGACTTGGCACTCTGAGCCCATTCAATGCCCCAGGAAATTGCAGGGGAAGGTTGGGGTGAGATGCATTTTCCTTTTGTGCAGAACGTGGATAGCTGGAGAGAAACTGCCCTCTCGTGGTCCAGAGAAAGATCCCACGGCCTGGAGTGGTTAACTGGGAGGAGAGAGTGGGAAAAAAGCCTTTATTTCTTTAATTAGAGCAGAGAGATGGGGTCAGAGTGTGTTTGGTGAGGCTCTAAATCATAGGAATACACCAGGTTGGGCCTGTGTGATGGGTGTAGTGTAAGCGCTGCACCATTCCTGAAAACTGATCGGATTTCATACCCTTTTGCAGGACATGGAAAACAAAATCAGAAGTACACTGAATGAGATTTATTTTGGAAAAACAAAGGACATCGTTAATGGGCTGAGGTAAGGAAACTCCAACTGGGAGTGGGACCCCCTTCCCATCCCTGTGATGCCACCCCTAGCCTTGATTTGCTTTTGTTTCCCCTCCCTGAGCTTTGGAACATTATTTGTTGCATGAAGTTCAGAGAACACTTCTACTGTAGAAATCTGAAGCAGTGTTTTAATCCCTTGTTCCCCCACCAGGAGGAAAATAGCCCAGCTAACAACACTTGTATTTCAGGATTATTTTTAATTAGAGGGTTTATTCTTCACAGTCCTGGAAGTTGTACTTGAATTCTGACTTCTCTTTCTGCTATTCTTTAAAACAGTCCCAGAATTAAGTTATGATGTGAGTGGTTTGTGGTATTTAGACTTTGGTTTAAATTCTGTCTTTTCTCTCAACACCACTGGTCAAAATACAGTGTACTGGAAGAGATTAAAGGAATAAATCCCCTGTGCCTTTCTGTAGGGAAACTGTGCTGTACTTTTCAACCCCTGCCCATCCCTGGACAGGAATTCGACATACGAATCCCAGGCTGGTAGTTCTGCTCCTAGAGGGAAGCACAAAACAGATGCCAAATTATTTCGTTTTAAGTGCAGAGAGATTTTCCAGTACAGTGTGATAATATGGAATAAACAGCACAAATAAGTGTTCTGATGTTTTCTCACAGCCTGGCATGTGGAAGAAGATAGAAAAAAAGTGCTAATTGTTTGTGCTGCACCATGGGCAGGGGGAGTTGCAGTATCTGCGAGAGCAGCCGGTCTGGGTCCTGTCCCAAACCCCAGCCTTCGTCACAGACCTGTTTCCCTTTGTGCTGTGCAGGGTTTAGCCAGGAAACATTTATTAACAGTCGAGGAAATATGTAATAGAGTCATTTTCCCTGTGAACGTTGCCTTCAGCTGCTGTATTGACTCCCTGCTGTGTCTCCCATCCCTCAGTGAGTCCTGGCACTGTGGGCAGCGCTGGGATCTGCTCAGGACTGGTAACACACGGAGCGTTGGCTCCAGCCTTCCCCTGCTCCTCCTAACCTGTGTTTTTACACTCCTTCCCTGGCGGTTTCCAGCATCCCGGATCTGTGTGCCTGAGTTCTTCTGACTGTTCTTTTCCCTGTTTGCTCCCTGGTTTCTGACTGCTCTCTGTAGATCTATCGATGCTATTCCTGACAACCAAAAGTATAAGCAGTTGCAGAGGGAACTTTCTCAAGTGTTGACCCAGCGCCAGATCTACATCCAGCCTGATAACTAAACCAATCCAGGTACCCCTCGCTGCCTGTGAGGTGTGAGAGCAGCACTAAACCAGGACTCACCCAGCCCAGCCCTGCATGGTAACGGGACAGAACTAACCCCTAATCCCGCAGACTGAGCGGCGACGTCGGCCGGGTTCCACCCACGGGTTGTTTCCTAATATGGGCAACTAAACACTGGGATTTCCATTTCAAATGTCAGGTCCCCCCATCTGAAGCCTTGCGCTCGGAATTGTGGCAGGATTTACCACTTTGCACTCTGGCTTGGGAGCAGGAAAGTAGCACGTGGTACCTGGAGCAGTGTTGGATTGGGCTGATTTGATCCAGAAGCCTTGGGACTCTGTCCCTTGGGCACCAGCAGTTTTTTACAGCTCCGTACACCACTTCCAGGATGGAACTCCCTGTAATCTTAATGTCCTCCCTGCAGAATGAAATCTTGGGAGTCTCACAGTTTGGGAAAAAACCCAACTGGTACTTCCCATGAGTTCAGAGCTCACATGCACATCCCCTGTTTGCCTGGTGGATCTTGAATTTCCTTGGAGCTTGAAACCCAGTCCTGCTCAAGCTCACTCAAACATTCCCAGCCTCCACTTGCTTGTGCTCTGCACGGCCTCCGAAGGGGTTTGTTCCTCTGCTCTCCTTTGCTCTGGAGCTCTGAGTGTCGAGGATGCACAGCAGTGACTAACCCTGGGCCACCTTAACCCCCCACTCCACCTCTAATGAATTACAGATGTTGTTTTAAACCCATTAAGCTGACGAAGGGGAAAACTCACTATTTGTTGATAATGGCCAAGAACCACTTCTTCAGCCTGTGACAAATGCAAATATCAAATGTATGTGTTTTTATTAAAGCAGCAGAAGTCTCCAGAGACAAGAGAATGGAAATACTGTTATAAAAATGGTAGGAAAATATCCACCATAAAGAGCAGTCTTGTTTACAGGAGACAGCATCCAGGGAAAATAAGGCTTTGAATCATATAATCCCAGGCTGGTTTGGATTGAAAGGGCCCTTAAAGCTCATCCAGTTCCATCCCCCTGCCATGGGCAGGGACACTTTCCGCTATCCCAGGTACTGAGTACTGAAAAGGCTGTGAAATATGGTTTGGGTGAGGAAATATCTTACCAAACTGGATTCTTACCACTTCTCCATGGTAGCAACTCTGGAAAAGTCTGGTCTTATCGTTCTTATCATGATCACATTTAAGAGGGTCTTTTTTAAAAGTGGGAAAATTCTTGTTGTCCCATTGGAATCAGTGGTTCCCCTACAGCCATCTCACAGGGCACTGATCCGAGGGACTCCTGGAAGATGGAGCTTTTCCTCTGTACTTCTATCCAAAGGGAACCTCTGCAATAATCCTGTGACAGTATCTCTGTTCTTCTTCAGCTGCTTTGATCACTCATTACTTAGAGAAGGTACAAAAGAAGGCAAATTTGAGCCCAGAACCTCTGGCTGCTTTTCCCACCAGTGCAAACACCGAGGGGAGTTTTGAGGCGGCCGCTCGACCCTGGGTGAACAGTCTGCAGGATGGGCAGGGACTCCCCCTGCCTTTCCCTTCTCCTCGGGTGGAGGCTGGATTTTCTCTGGACTTTTGGAGAGCAAGAGCACTAACCCCCTTTGCTGGTGGGATGCTGGGGTTCTTCTGTAACATAAAATGTTGGAAATCTCCCTCCAGCAGCTGGAGCTGCCGGGGAAGCCTTTGGTGCCATCCTTGCTGGAGTGAGTTTTGCTTTAATGTCCTCACCCAGGTGTTCATTGTCTTCTGCTTCCTGTGGTCCAACAGGCAGAGCTGAGTGTTCCCTCTGGGCCTGGGCTGAGGTGCTTCTCCTCCCTCTTGCCTCCATGCCTGGACTGTCCCCAACCCCTCCCCTCCATTCAGCGCCTCTGACACGCCTTTCCTTCTTCCTCGCAGGTCTGTGCAGACTTTTGCAGACAAATCAAAACAAGAAGCTCTTAAAAACGACCTGGTGGAGGCTTTGAAGAGAAAGCAGCAAAGTTAAAATCCTCTCCGTGCTAACCAGACATGCCATGCACTCGTTAGATTCCTTTGGTAGAGAACTCATCCCCCCTGCCCTTTTCTGTTCCGTCACATCACAATTTGCATCCAATACTCTCCATGCAACGCCATCTTCTCCCCATGAATAAAGCTGTACAAACTTTTTCAGTCTCTGAGGCCTACTTTGCACCACATTTTACTATCAAGACCTTAGGCTATGTTTCTGTAGAAGTCCATGTATTATTTTTTTCTCCCCCACCTGTCTCCCACCCTCCCCCGTTTATATGCATCACCACGGATCATTGTTTGTCTTTTCCTCCCTCACCCCCCTCCTGCCTTTTGTTACATTGGTGTAAAAAATGTAAAACAAAAATTTATTAAATACTGTGGTGTGTGAAAGAGGAAGAACTGGAAAAAAAAAAAAAAAGAAAAATAATCTATTCCACGTATGTTTGGGGGCTGGGCACAAGGGCTGGCTGGTGGGAGGGAGGGAAGAGAGGGTGTTCCTTGGGATTGTACGATACTGACTCACCCAGATGTGCAGGAGATGGTGATTTGGAGACCTGCTGAAAATTTCTTCTTTCTTTTCTGGTTCCAAGGCGCTTTTCTGTCAATTTTTATGGAATGCAAAAGGGGTTTTTGTTTTGATTTTTTGGTTTTTTTTGTAAAGCTTAAATTGAATCTACATCTGATACTTGAGCCTCCATACTAAAAAATGGGAAAAAAAAAAAAGAAAAAAAAAGACTAAAACAATAAAAATAAAAAAAATCCCAGGAAGAAGTGTCTGTGGTTGGTGTCCTTGTTTCTCTTGCTTTCCTTGCAGGGTTATTTGTTTTTTGTCTCATATCCAGATGAGCTGAAATGTGTTTGTTTTGAAGAGGGTGTGATGTCCCACTGCTCTTCAAGGGCCTGCTGCCCTTCCAGGGTGCTGGGATTGAGGCTCCAGGCATCCAGCAATGTGGAACAGGTGTATTTAGAGGTGTGTTAAATACAGGCTGGGGGGTCAGTGTGTCCAGCAGGGCGGTGGCAGAGGAGCAGCATTCGATAGGTTGGGGTAGATGGTTCCACCCATCAGTGCTGATCCAAAAACTCCTGTGCTTGGTCCTTGTGTCATCTGTGAACCTCACCCAGAGTCTCCTCTTGAACCTCTTGGTGGGCAGAGGGACCTTGCACAGCTCTGGTTTCACTGCTCCAAACCTAATCCTGGGCAAACTAGGAAAGGAAATAAATACCTGCTGGGCTCTTCCTGTCCATGGCCATTGAAATTACCCTTTGAGTGAACCTCTGCAAATGGACACTGTTGGCATTAACATTGATTAATGTGCTCTGATTTTGGCTGACATGACCTGTTTCACCCCCAGACCCCGCAGGTGATCAGTGTTTACCTGGGGCTTGTGGTCCATAATGGAACTCCTTGTGGGACACAGGCTGGGGAAGGCAACACCTGTCTGCCTCAAAGCTGGGATCCCCCAGGGAAACACATTGAGATTTGGTCATTTTCTCTTGGTTCTGTCCAAGGAAAAACCTTTTTTGAAACTGGAGATGAGTTTGTGTGAATTCTTAAACCCAGGAGGGGGAAGGCTGGTGTGTTGAGGTTTTCATTTACCTTCTCACTCTGGGATATTTGTTTCTGCTCTGCCTTTCTGGTTTAATATGTACCTCTGCAAAATCTTAACCTGCAGGAACAGGGCTGCAGTAGTGACTTGGAGGGATGAAAACCTCAGGGAAAGTGTCAGTGGCAGGAATTTGTACCCACCGCCTGAGATGGCAGCAGGTGTGGAACCTCCCTCTGCCAAACAGCTGCTCACCCTGCTCCATCCTCTGTAGCCCAAGTAAGAGTAAACCCACTTGTACTCAACTTGTGCTTTGGATCCACCTATGGGGACAAATTATATTTTATATGTATAATTTTTCCTCCCTATGTTGGAGGTTCTTTGTCCAGCTTTAAGAAAAGCCCTTGGTTAGCCAGGATGTGGCAATTTTAAATGGTGGAGATGAGGGATTTGCTCATAGTTTGGATTAGAACTGGATAGGAATTGTTTTTCTACGACTCCTAAGGAATGACAGGAGAGGAAATCCTGCTGGCTCGAGGATGAGCTGAGCAGCCCCTTCACCTGAGAACCTGGAGGGGCAGAATCATGAATTGATTTGTTTCAAAGGGCTCACAGAGACCGAAAAATACTTTTTCTTTCCAAAATGAATGGGTCAGCCCCAAATACTGGCCCAGCTTGTGCTTTAATTGACCTGCTGGTGCAGGTCGATTGGGTACTGAGGACTTTGACTCCTGTTTCCAGGCTGAGCTGTGTAATCGAGGAGCTGTGGCTTGGGAGTCCTCAGTGTGAGGACAAACAAGCAAGGAGGGCAACTTCCTGGGAAAGACAAATGTCATGGGCCTGGCAGAGGAATCATAAATTAATGATAATAGAGTACAACACTGGGTATCAGAGGGGAAAAGGGAAGCAAAAGGAAGAGCTGTTAGTGATTGCAGGGAAAGGACAGCTCTTGTTCTCACAAGGACAAGCTGTGTTAGTTTTTCCTGAAGGCCTTACAAGCTTTGTTTGGTTTTCCTCTTGCTTTCCTGGTGAGACTGAGCTGCTCATCCCTAGCTCAGCACATGGGAGGGAACCTGGAGTGCTGGGCTGATCCATTGTGTGGCTCCACCTCCGTGCTCTTCTCCCGGGGACACGGCTTTTCCCAAACCACCCCTGCTTCCAGTCCCTCTGTGGTCAGGGAGCCACTGTACTGATGTGCAGGGCCCCAAGAGGGGTATAAATTCATCAGTGTTGGGGATAAACTCATCAAGTGGGGGATAAATTCATCAACAAGAGAGGGCAGGACTGAAAAGCAGAGGAAGCAGAGAGGCAGCTCTTCTGCTGGGTAACAGAGAGAGCAACTTCCCCAAGGACTCCATGTAATTAAAACATGGGTGAGGCAAAAAAGTGAGAAGTCAGAGAACTGGGACTGTGCAAGTCTTTAAGAAAGAGGCAGGAGCTGCCAGGTAAACTGGCAAAACGAAACCAAAGGAGGCACGTGGGGAAGGACGTGGTTTATAGCTGTGCTAATTAAAATAGGTGTCCAAGGAACGAACACTTTGGTTGTGCTGCTCCTTCCCCACTGGATCCAGGCACTGTGTGTCTTCCAGAAGCTCAGGGGGGGAGTTGTAAGGCCCACAGTGCTGCTGTGGGTCCGTCATCCCTGTCCCCTCCCCACTCAGGCTCCTCCCATGTTTGCCAAGCACCAAGGAAGCTCCAGATCTCCCTTGAGAGACACAGCAGTGACCAGGCTCAGCTGTGGGGCATCAGAGCAGCAAAGAGCAACTGAGGTATCAAATAATTCCCTTTTATCCCAATAGTATTGGTATCAAAGAGGCACAAGTTCAAACAGCAGCATCCTCTGCCACTGTTGTTGCAGCACAAGTCAGAGGACCACTGGCTCAGGTCCTCTTCTCCCAAGAGCCACCGGGGGGGGCTGGTTTACCCGGTGTTTAAGCACTTTCTTCATCTGCATCCTCCTCCTCTCGCTCCCGGCAGGTCCCTTGGTCAGCTCTCCAGGCTGTCACCCTGCTCTCCAAGAAGAGCATCCCTCTCCTCGTGGGTACTGGCTCTTCCCTTCCGATAGGCAAGGAACTGGAAGGAGATCTGAGGAGAGGTTAAGGCTCTTCACGCACACAAGGGTGGATCTGTGTCATAAACTGGGTCTCACCACCTCCACAAAGGGTGTTTGTGCCAGTAGAGGTGGAATCAGGGCAATGCAAACAAAGGGCTGAAGCATTTCAGCTGTTGCAACACCACAAATTACTCACCTGCACTTGGGTGAGCAATCCCTGAGTAGCGTCAACCCACCCTTCTCCTGCCTAACCCTGCCTGTTCCAGGGCAGGATCACTCCCTGCAAAGCCTTGCCAGTGGGGTGCGATTCCAGAGGGAAGTTTTGGCAGGGGAAGGATACAACTACGTCGAGAGATAGGACCCCCAGGCTGCCCACCAGCCAGGGCAGGTGGTGCAGGACATAGTCACCTTCACCTTGGCCTGGCTCAGGGTTCTTCAGGAGGACACTGAGGCCATAGAGAGAGTTCCCCAACATCACCAGGGCAAAGAGGGAGTAGGAGATCCCAGTGGTGGATTTCCTCTTGTACTGGGAATAGCGGGCACAAGAAGAGCGGCTTGGGTGCAGCTCTCCTAAATAAAGTGGTATTAATCATCCTCTCCCCGAAAAAAGAGAAGAAAAAAGGTGGTGACTCAATGCCAAGAGCCCTTTACTTCCCCTTTTACTTGTAAATAAGACAAAATGAAAGCCACACCCTCGAAATATTGGTAGGTTAAAGGGAAGGGAGAAAAATAAATTGGGTTTTGGACCAGAAATACAGAAAAATAGTCCCTTATGAAATCATCAGAGACACAGTCCTGGGACTTCTGAGCAAAGAGGAGAAAGAAGATCCCAGCAACCCCCTTGGTCAGGGCCCAGGGGGTGCCCAGGGCCGGGCACTCACGTTGGTGTAGATCTGGGGCAGTCGGGAGCACAGGTACAGCACGGAGGACACGGAGCCGATGGTGAATCCAATGATCTCACTCCTGGTGAAAGGCTGCAAGGAAAGGGGGAGCCAGGAGCAGCTCAGCATTCACACCATGGCCCCCAAACCCAGCCTCTGATCTCCCCAGCTCTCCCTCATCTGATAGGTCCTGTGTTAATTATAACTGATAATTATATTTCAGTATAGGAAAATATGTAGTCTAGTTCAAACTCTTATAATGGGAATTGGGTTTATTTTCATTGTTTGGAGAGGTCCTTCACTATTGCCAGTGCAAAACTCTTCTGCAAACCTCCTTTTACTGAAGCCAATTGAGTTACTTTGCTGCACTTGCTTGCTGGCTGGCTTTTCAATTATGTATATATGTGCATAATTGGAAAAAAGAATAAAAGGGGGAAAGTCTCTCAAATTTCCTGAAAACAGTCACTCTTTATGGCTGTGATTTAATGTGAATGAACGTGGTTTAAATATCACATTTTTTAGAGAATGTCCATCCTATGCAGCTCCCTGAAATAATGTCTATTCACAAACAGAGATATCGTAAATGTTGCTGAATCTTGAGCAGGCCTTGAAATGTCTGAAATCCTGCAGCAGACTATCCCTGAATTTTGGAGCAATCTTTTAAGGCCTCTTTCCAGTGTCACCTTCCGAGACTGTAACACTCTGGAGAACAATTTGCTCCTGAAACAGGAACAGAGAAGCCCCCAACCCCAAAATATGTGGTGGGGTACAAGGTATTTTTTGGGACTACTGGGTGGGATCACACCGTCCAGCAGGACATGCCCACCCAGATCTTCTGTATCCCATCAACCCAGATTTAGGAATTGGCTCACCTTTGATCCAGGATCATCCATGTGAACTGACAGCAGCGACCTCCCTTGAAAGGTCCCTGGACCCTCTGCCGAGGTGCCGCTGCCCAGGAGGGAGAGGGTTGACACTGTTCCCATGGAGAGGAACACAAAGGCTGCATTGATTGGGGCAGTGACTGCAGGGAATCAAGGAGAGCCTGGTTAGGGAGAATCCCATCAACCCCCAACAGCCTCGGGGGTGCCAGGACCCTCTCAGGGTAAAGAACCTCCAAGCTGTGCCTTATCTCCGCAGCACTGAGGGACAGGGACATGGCTGTGGGTGATTTATCTCCAGTGATGTGGCCAATTCGTACATTATCAGGCAGGAAACTGCTCCTATCTCGGTTTCTTTGGGTTTAGGCTCTTAAAAATCATCCCCTCTAGAAGATTTCACTGTCTTAACTCACAACAGCCACACTCAAATCTCTGCCAGAGCAAGCTCTGCTTCAGCTTATTTATTATTATTAATTTATTATTATTCAGTAATTATATTCAGTAAACAGACTCTCCAGCATAACAAAACTATGTAGTTGATAGGCTAAATATCAATTGGTTTAATAAGTTTACGTGTCTTTAATAAGTTAAAGTCATCCTGGTCCCAAGGTGCCTGTTTGGAGTTCACAAAGCTGCAATGCTGAAAAATGGATTTACTCTGTTTTCTCTGGCTGTTTGAACCTTTCAAGAGCTGATAAGGTTCCCTTTTCACTCCAGTCAAACAGGGAGGAACTTCCCCACCATGTCAGTGCTGGAGTTCTGACCCCAAGACAATCAGAAAACTTCCCCCTTTCCCTTGCAGCCCTGGCCTGCGTCAGGAGTTCTGTGGTTTCCAGCTCCGAGGTGGAGTCATCACCTCCCTGTGGGTAAAGAATTTATTTCTATGCCCAGTGCGACTCACAGGGGAGTTATTTTCAGCCTGGACACCATGGGGAGGTTTGCAGGGTCTGCAGAAGCCCCAGGCACAGCCTGTAGCTATTTGTTGGCTTTGGCTTTCCTGGAGGCTCAAATTATCCAAGTTAAAAACTCCAGCAACCATCTAATAGCTGTATCTGCAAAGCATCTCTGCCCCTGGAATCTCCCTGGGGATTCCCTCCCCTCCACAGACAAGGACAAGCCCCCCCCTCGTGCCCCAACTCACATCTTGCACCCCTGTTCTTCACCCTGTAGTAGCAGTAGAGCGAAAGCATCACCAGGTCGGCCAGCACGTAGTAAACGGCCGTGTAAACCTGCGGGGAGGGGACACGGGGACACCTGCAGGGAGGGCCAGGGGGTGGCTGGGATGGGACAACAGCCCTGGGAGAGAGGGGAGCATCCCTGAGGGGAAAAGAGGGAACAATCCCAGGGGGTGAAAAAGGGAACATCCCTGGGAGAGAAAGGAGTAACCCCAGAGGGGAAGGAGGGAGCAATCCCATGGGAGAAGAAGGAAACAACCCTAGGCAGGGAGCAATTCTGGAGGGAAGCAGGGAGCATCCTTGAGGGGAAAAGAGGGAGCAACCTTGAGGAGAGAGAAGGGAGTAACCCCAGGGGGAAGAAGGGAGCAACTCCAGGGAGGAAAGAGAAAACATCCCTGATGGGAGAAGGGAACAACCCCAGGAGGGTTGAAGGGAGCATCCTGGGTTGTTTGGGTTCCCAGGACTGGATTAAGCAGCTCCCAGCCCATCCCTCCTCCCTGGAGTTTGGGGTGTCTGGGAGCCAGCCCAGCCCCAGGGGTTTGGTACCTGCAGGGGCAGCTGATCAGCCAGGAAGGAGCCGACGAGGTTTAGGAGGTCTCCTCCCAGCCATCCCAGCAGGAAATATATGGAGAGAGCCCGGTCCATGATGCCTGTTTTGCAGGCTTGGTAAAACTGCCTGCAGAGAATTGGGCAGAGACACAAACATTGCCCCTGACTGGTTCAGCACTACCTGGGAACCATCCCCAGGGCTCCCTGTGCCCCCCTGCAAACTGGTCCCAGTCAGAACTCCTGAGACCCACTGGTGCTTGTTGGGCTCAAGCCCTGTGTCTCATGCTGCGGCAGGAGGGAGTGAGGAGAAGCCTCAGTTGCAGGATCCTCCCCTCTGGTTACAAAATAATTGAGCTGGAGCGTGACTCCCCACATCCCCCCCTGCCACACTTGTCTCAGCACTTCCAAGAAGCTCAGTGTTCCTGGAAACATTCCAGGCACATGTATGACCTGCCCTGAGCACATTGCAGTTGGCTTACGTGGGATATTCCGGCTGCCAAGCTCAGCAACAACAATATAGCAACCACCAAGGCTTTGGGGCTGTGCCGCCTACTCCTCTCCTCCTGCTCCTAAACTTTCCAAGCCCTGATTGCTTTTGATGGGTAGATTTAATAATTCGGGCACCTGGTGCTTGAAGGTTGACTTTTGCTGCCCATGGAAAAGGCTGGGCTAGGATTTGGGATGATACTCACGGGAAGGAGGCGGCTGCGAAGCAGAAGATGGAGACCAGCCCCAGGATAATGCTGGAGACGTCCCGGCTGTCCTGGGCACACTCGTGGAACACGTCCAGGATCCAGCGGGAGCCGTTGGGACACTCGGAGAGATTCCCAAACGGGACACCCCTCCAGCGCCGCGCAGCCATGGCCCAGGAATGTCAGTGTCCAGCAGGGAACTGGGGGAAAAAATTAATTATGCTAGAGAAAAATAGATCTGGATGAGGCACACGATTGGGGCTCCTCTGGATGCAGCTGGAAACCAGCTCGTGTTGGGGAAAAGAATCATTAGTGGATAATACACCTTTATTGGCCTTAATTTTGCATCAGGGATGAGAGGAGTGGGAAGGTTGTCGGCCTAGCAGGGTTTGGCCTCAAAGGAGAAAGAGAAGAAATAAAAGAAGAAGAAATAAAATGGGGGGAAAAAAAGGAAAAGAAAAAAAAAAGAAGAAGAAAAGGAAATAAGAAAATAGAAGAAAATAAAAGAGAAAAAAAGGAGAGAAAAAATGAAGAAAAAAGGAAGGAAAAGGAAAAGGAAAAAGAAAAGGAAAAGGAAAAGGAAAAGGAAAAGGAAAAGGAAAAGGAAAAGGAAAAGGAAAAGGAAAAGGAAAAGAAGAAAAAGGGGGAAACAAGAAAAGAAAGAAGAAAAAAGAAGTAAAAAAAGGAGAAAAATAAGAAAAAATAAACAAAAGAAAAGAAAAAGATGAAGGAAAAAAGGAGAGGAAAGAGAAGAAAGAAGAAGAGGGGAAAAAAAGGAAGAAGGCAAAAAAGGAAATACAAGAGAAGCAGCCGAAGTCCAGCCCGACGTGTCCCCGCAGCACCGACACTCACCTCCCACCGACGCCGTTCGCCACTTGACTTTATTTTTCCTCGGAAACTCGCTCTCTTTGGAAGCTGGGAGGTCCGTCTGTGCCCCCCGCTCCCCCTCACGGACCCGCCGAGTTCTCTCGGCCGTTCCTGCCCGGCACCGGCGGCTCTGCCAGGAAGTTGCCGGAATCTTTTCCCCCAAGATCCGCAGCTTTTCCGTGAAATCCTTAACGTGTTTTTTTTTTTCCACAAACGTGCTGCTTTTCCACAGACGCGTTTGTTCCCGAGCCTGGTTTCTGACAAACCCGGTGGGTTTTTGCCCAAACTCGCTGTTTTTCGGCCAAACCGGCGGGTCCGGCCGCGCTCGGGGCGGGTCCGTGCTCCGCGCACGCGCAATGGCGGTGCGGGCGATGGCGGCCATGGCGGCGGGTGGAGCGCGGCCCGCGGTGGTGCTGGGCACGATGGAGATGGGCCGGCGGGCAGGGCCCGAGGCGAGCGCGGAGCTGCTCCGCGCCTTTCTGCGTCGCCGCTACCGCCTCCTTGACACTGCCTTCATGTACGCGGGCGGAGAGTCCGAGCGCATCCTGGGTGCGCTGCTGGCGGGAGGCACCGAGCCCGGTACGGCGCGGGGAACGGGGGCTGCCCTGAGGGGAAGGGGCTTCCTCGGGGTTCGTTACCTGAAGTCAGCGGTCTTTCCTGAGGAGAAGGGACTTACCTCGAGACTCGTGCCCTGAGGAGGGGGGTCTTCCCTGTCAGGCTGACACTGTCCCTGAGGACGAAGGACTGCCCTGGGCCTCTTCCCTAAGGAGGAGCGTCTTCCCTGAGGCGAATGGACTCCCTAAGCAAAAGGAACTTGCCTCGGGACTTATTCCTCCTGCCAGGCTGACGTTGTCCCTGAGGAGGATTTCCCCTGGGCCAGTTCCCTGAGGAGAAGGGACTCCCCGAGGGAAGGGACTTCCCCGGGGCCCCGTTGGCTGAGGAGAAGGCAGGGCTGACTGCCAGGCTGTCTCTGAGGACAAGGACCTTCCTCAGAGTCCATTCCTTGAGGAGAGGGGTTTTCCCTGCTAGGCTGACTCCCTCCTTGAGGAAAAGGGACTTCTCCCAGGCCCATTCCCTTAGGATAAGGGTTTTCCCTGCCAGGCTGATGCCAGGCCTGAGGGGAGGCCTTAGTGCTGACCCCCAGACCTTGAGAAGCCCTTCCCTCTCCAGGGCAGACCCCCAATCATCTGGGGAAGAGTTTCCCCTGCCAGGCTGACGTGGTTCCCGAGGAGAGGGACCTTCCCTGAAACACCTCAAACGCTTGGTTATGCCCCTTATCCCTGTTTTCCTCCCGAAGGTTGAAATTCCTTGCTCATTCCTTCTTTCTCTGCCAGTGGAAGTGGCCACCAAGGCCAACCCCTGGGATGGGAAGACGCTGAAGCCGGAGAGTGTGCGCTCCCAGCTGGACACATCCCTGGAGAGGCTGAAGAGGACAAGCGTGGAGCTCTTCTACCTCCACGCTCCTGACCACGGGACTCCCGTGGAGGAGACGCTGCGCGCCTGCAACGAGCTGCACAAAGAAGTAAAGTGGAGAGTCCAAGCCTGGACAATCCTTGATTCCCTCCTTCCCACCACTTTTTTTTAAACCAGGGCTGCGTGTTGTGCCCACTGCAGCACTAGATTTGTACAACACTCAGAAGAGGAGACAGAGCCCAGGGCAGAGCAGAGCAGCTGCCGCTCTGTTGGGTGCTCACTTGGTGCACTTTGCTCCCAAAAGCTCTTGGAAGCCGTAGAACATCTGAACTTTGCTTCCAGCCATGTTAACTGACTGGATTAGGATTAGTGCTGGTAATGGGTGAAGAATTCCTGAATTGCATTCATCTAACTATGCCATTTAAATTAGAGAGTGTGAATTCCAAATGAGCAGAAAATGAGAAATATTTTTGTCAGGTCTTTATAGTCTCTTGGGAAAGGTGGAGAGTAGTGAGCACTCTGGACTAAAATTTGGTGACTCCTTTTCACTGTATGCATCTTGCACTGTCTGGGTCCAAATGAACTTTTAAACACTGGAACTGAATTCTCTTTTATTCCCCTGCAGGGAAAGTTTAAAGAACTTGGTCTGTCAAACTATGCAGCATGGGAGGTGGCAGAAATCTGCACCATCTGCAAGTACAACAACTGGGTGATGCCAACTGTGTACCAGGTGAGGGGTGGTATTGCTGTGGGGAAATACCTGGGATTTGGGGTTCCCAGATCTCGGACCAACCTCTAGTGTGCCAGATATAAACAGAGAAGGAATCTGCTGCAGTTAGTCTGAGAAGTCAGAATCACTGAGGTTGGAAAAGACCCTCAAGGTCATCAAGTCCACCCTGTGCCTGATCTCCACCTTGTCCCCCAGCCCAGAGCACTGAGTGCCACGGCCAGTCCTTCCTTGGACACCTCCAGGGATGGGGACTCCACCACCTTCCTGAGCAGCCCCTTCCGGTGCCTGACCACCCTTTTCATGTCGTTTCCGGACACACGTGATTGGGAAGCTGAGCGAGGTCGCTGCTCAGGAACACCTGAGTGTGTGTTCGTTGCTGGAGTCAGTGACTCCCCTACTGTGAAACTTAAATTTTTGCATTATTTGCAATCCTTCAGCGAGTCTGTTCCTAAGCAAATCATCACCTTCTGTGATCACCTGAAGGCTCTCTTCTGGTTAAGTCTTGTCAGGGAAGGGTGGGAAGAGGCTGGTGCTCTGCCCTGAGCTGGTGTTTGAAGCTGTGTCCCCCCCTTGGTGCAGGGTATGTACAACGCGACCACCCGCCAGGTGGAGGCTGAGCTCTTCCCCTGCCTGAGGCACTTTGGGCTGCGATTCTACGCCTACAACCCCCTGGCAGGTACGGAGGGGACAAGGCCAGACTTTGGGACAAAACCCTGGGAAATGGGGGCTGCCCATTTAGCCCAGCCCTAAACCTGCTGCTGCCCTTTGCAGGAGGGCTCCTGACCGGCAAGTACAAGTACGAGGACAAAGACATGCGCCAGCCTGCTGGGAGATTTTTTGGGAACGACTGGGCTCAGGCCTACAGGGACAGGTATGTTTTGAGCCGACAGACAAGGAATGGCTGCATTAAAAACACACTAATCATCAGCTGAGAGGAAGCAGAATTGGCCAAAGCTTGTGCAGGGATTGCATCAGCACGCATGGTTGGGGCCATGGCATGTGACTGAGCTTTTGCAGGGTGGTTTTTATGCTCAGCTTCCCTACAACTTGCAGGGGAGATTGCAGAAGTCCTCAGAGGCTATAAGGAGTTGTACAAAGCTTCCTTTTGGTTAGAATATAGATGTACCCCTCACTAGAGGTCTCAAGGGCAATAAGAGTGATTTCTTTTCATGCAGGTACTGGAAAAAACACAATTTTGAGGGAATTGCCCTAGTGGAAAAGGCTCTGAAAGAGGCTTATGGCTCCAACCCACCCAGCCTGGCCTCAGCTGCACTGCGCTGGCTCTACAACCACTCCAAACTGCAGGTGAGAGCTCAACCTGGCCATAACCAACAGTCTGGGCAGTGCTGCCAGGGCTGTGCACACAGACAGTGTAACTACATTTCAGTGTAGTTATCCTTTAATCTGCACATCCCATGGAGTTGCGGTGTTCCAAAGTGAATATCGCTGTGTGGACTCTGCCGGACTGCTCGAGCAAGTCAGCTCTGTGTCCCCCGTGGTATCCTCTGTGCTTAGGATTGGAAGAAGTGGAAGATTTTAAGTCCTAATTAGTGGGGTCTTGGCTTCCCGCCCACTCAGCTTCTGTGCAAGGAGAGCACTTGCTCTTCCTTGGACTAGGAAACTAATGGTTATATTCCCCATCTCCCCCACATGTTCCTGTAGCCCATCATTAAGTAGGATTTGGCAGCTTTTGAGGAGTTGGCATGACTTGGAGATGTCCTGGCTTTCTGACCAGAACTTTGTAGTGTCAGTTGTCTAAATCCTTGAGGGGTGAACCAGGTTTCTTTTGGGATCAGCAGCACCTCATATCTCTTCCCAGGGTTCTCTTGGAGATGCAGTGATCATCGGGATGTCCAACATGGAGCAGCTAGAGCAGAACCTTAACTACAGCGAGGAGGGTCCCCTGCTCCCAGCCGTGGTGGAGGCATTTGATGCAGCCTGGAACATGAATGCCCACGACTGCCCCAACTACTTCCGTTAGGGATTGGAGCAGGGATGGAACGCCGGCAGCGTGGGGGCGGAGAACAGAGCACAGGGCTCTGGAAGCACTGGAGAGGTACTGCCCACCCTGCCCTTTGAGCCATGAGCAAATGGGTTGAGATTTCTCCTGAATTAATGAAGCTTTGTAGGATCCACAACTGCTGTTGTGCTGGGCTGTGCCTTGGTCATTCCTCCCTCCCAGCCCTCCAGGTTCCCAGAGCACCGTAATTAAAGCTGCAGTTAATCAGGAAAGTGAACACATTAATGGGGTGAAAACCCCAGTTCTGCTTTAATGTGAAATCTTAAATAATTACGTACAAGAATAAAACCTCTTTCTAACACAGCTCCCATCTCTGACCTGTACCTGTAACCTGGCTGGCAGCACTTGGGGACTTGGGATCATAGAATCCCAGATTGGTTTGGGTTGGAAGGGACCTTAAAGCTCATCTCATCACAGTCCCTGCCATGAGCAGGGACACCTCCCACTAGCCCAGGTTGCTCAGAGCTCCATCCAGCCTGGTCTTGTACTCTTTCAGGGAGAGGGCAAAATTCCAGGGATGAGCTAAATTATCTTCTTCTATGTCAGAATAACAAACTCTTGGCATTTTCCCCACTGTGCTACATTGAAGTTGCATTAACTTTACACCCTTTCTGCCCGGTTTTCACATGTGAGGTGGAATTTTCTCAGATCCTGGGATACACAAACAGGAACAGGCAGCAGCAACAACCATCTGAAGTTTTGTATACAGATTTATATATATATAAAAAAAGCATAGTTAGATCGTTTTTTACAAAGAGCACATTTGAGCTGATCATCCTTGTCCAGCTGCAGACAGGTGAGGGAAACATCCTCCTCTTTTTGTCTCTAAAATAGAATAGAACTGCCTGGTGTCCACACTGCTAGTCCTCGTTGCTGTCATCATCATTATCCTCCTCTTCCTCTGCTGTGTCTCCAACAAGCTTCTGGAAGTCTCCTGTCTCAGAATTCCACACGAATTTGATGGTGACTTTAAACTCTGCCATCTCATAACCGAAGAGTTTCTAGGAGAGGACACAAATGTGTTCCTGCTTTACCGTCTCTGTGTCCAGCTTAGCAAAACAGTCCAGACCACTTCCAGGTGGGAAGTGCTGCAGAGTAGGAGCCAAAATAATTGCTGCTGAGTTTCAGGGGTTGCATTAATTAGTTATTTTGTATCAGGAAACGGGGCTGTTGTGTTACTCACCAGGACACGGGCCTGTTCCGGGGTGAGAACATCCCCTTCCTTGCAGACTTCGTAATCTGAGAGCAGTGTCACCACCCCTGCAGGAACAAAATCCCTTCAACAGGCTCCCAGGTACTGGGTAACCCCCTGAAATGTGGGGTGAAGAGCCAGGACTCCCTCCAACACCACCCTTTGGAGCTTTCCACGCAATGTTAGTGCACCTCAAGGAGCTGGGTCAGCTCAAAAAAAACCCCCGTCTGGTTTCTGAATGGGTCAATCCCAGCTGTTCCCACTGGAAAAGGACAGTTTTGGAGAAAGCTTGTTCTTTGACTCATCCTTTGACATGAGTTTGGGAAGAACAGCACAAGAAGGACATAAGGAGTTCTAGCCTCATCCCAACGAGGAGAACATCCGTGGGATTTTTGCAGATCTAAATTCCATTTAACATTCTGCTTCTGATATCTTCCCTGCTCAGACAGACACGAGGCTGCCCTTCCCAGCTGCCCCAGTACCTTTCTTCAGCGCCGTGGGCAATCCCAGCTGCCGGAGCTGCGGCTCCATGGAATGTGGGAACTGCTCCAAGGGCCCTGTGTCCAGGCTCACCCCGTACGGTGCCTTGTTCCCAGCGCGGGCAAAGTCCACCTCTCGGAACTTGGAGAACCACCTGGGACAGGCAACAAGACCTTCAGCCTCCTCTGGCTACAGCCTGCCCTAAGTTCCTGTGTTGCCCAGAGAAGCTGTGGCTGCCCCTTCCCTGGAAGAGTCCAAGGCCAGTTTGGGCAGGGCTTGGAGCAACCTGGGCTAGTGGAAAGTGTCCCTGCGCATGGATGGGGTTGGGACTGGATGAGATTTAAGGTCCCTTCCAACCCAAACCATTCCACGATTCCTTGCTGTCAGAGAGATGGCTGAGAAAAATGAGTGGAAAACCCCATGAGACCATCCCTGCTTTAAGGGAGCATCAGGGAGTGCAGTGGTTACATGGGAACAGGGCTGTACCAGACAGTACTTACTCATCCACCTCATCCCTGGTGCGGTTGGTGAAGAGGAGCCCAACCTCCCCTCTCAGGTGTTTGCTGACCTGGAAGAGAAGGAGCATCCATAGGGATCAAGCAGCACCAGGGACCCACCTGCAGTCCTGTACAGCTGCAAAAGCTCTGGTAACAACAAACCCTTTGTGTCAGGACACAGATGGATTCAATTAAAACACGCCCAAAACGGTGACCCGAGGACCTCTGGTGTCCTGGGATTGTTATTCCGTGGTGTGAGGTAAGGCGGGTGAAGCTTTAGGACACCCAGGAAACCCCCAGTGCCCACCTTGTGCAGGTTCTCCTTGTACTCAGTGCTCGGCGCCCGCCCCAGCGCCACCATCATCACCTTGTTCTTGCCGAAGAAGATCCTGGAGCAAGAGGAGGGGGATGTCAGCCCCGGGAGCTCACACCCCTTGGGAATTCCCCCCTTTCCAGCCCCTCCGGTCCCCCAACCTGCTGTGCTTCCAGGCGTTCCGGACATCCTTGAGCTTGTTGTTTCTCATGTTGGCCACGGAGAACACGAAGATGTACTTGTAGGTGTCCACACAGCGGCGGAGCTGCGGGGGAGACGTTACCGGGACAGGGACTGGGACGGAGGAAAGGGGAGAAGGGGACAGGGACAGGGCCCCACTCACCTCGGTGATCAGCGCCTGCTTGGCCTCCAGCCCCTTCCGGGGCGTCCGCGTCAGGGAGACTGCGGAGAGCAAAGGAGTGCGTTAGGGTGGGATGGGGAAGGGAGTGGGCACGAGGATGGGCACTGACACAGGCATGGGAAGGGGATGAGGATCGGGAAGGGAATGGAAAAGGGACTGAAGGCCGGCCCCGCTCTCACCCTTTCGGTCCCGCCGGGACCTGGGCATGGTTCCGCCGTGCTCCGAGGCCCCCGGGCGGCGCGCGGGCTGCCGGGAGCGGCCAGGGCTGCCCCGCGCGCTGCCTGCGCGCTCCCCAAGGCGCCGCCGCCCTTTCCCCGCGCAGGCGGCGGCGCGGGCGGTCCCGCGGCGCTCCGAGGCCCCCCGGGCGCTGGGGCCGCTGTGATGGCGGCGGGGCCGGGGCCGCTGGCGGGGCTGCTCTTCTTGGGACTGCTCCTGCCGCTCCTCCTGCCTTTGGCCGCCGCCGTCTACGAGGACCAAGTGGGCAAGTTCGACTGGTGAGCGCCGGGGGTCCCGCCGCGCCGCGTCCCCCTTCCCGCGGGCAGGCCCCGCGCCCCTCCTGGCCCGAGTCCCGTGTCAGTGCCGCTCCCTTCCCTCCCTAGGAGGCAGCAGTACGTGGGGAAGCTCAAATTCGCCTCCTTGGAGGCCTCGCAGGGCTCGAAGAAGCTCGTCGTGGCCACCGAGGAGAACGTGGTGGCCGCCCTGAACTCCCGGAGCGGCGAAATCCGTGAGTGCGGCCGATTCGGGGCTGACGGGTCGATCAAATCGTGCTGGGTTTTACTCCTGAAAGGTGAACGCTGCCGACTGTGCCTTGTCAGGCTGGGAAGGGGCAGCCGACGGGTCAGAGCCGACGGGTCAGAGCTGTGGCTTAGGGCAGGCAGACTGTGCTCTGTATGAGCTTAAAAATAATAGGAAGAAATGCCTTTGGGGGGGCTAATCTTGTTCTCGCTGGGCTGTGTCTCCCCAGTGTGGCGCCACGTGGACAAGGGAACCGCGGAAGGGACGATCGATGCGATGCTGATCCATGGGCAGGGTAAGGGGCACGTGCCGGGGCTGGGATTGCTCCGGGACTGTGGGAGCTCAGCCGAGTGTGAGAGCACAGGCTGGAGCTGCACAGCTCGTGGCTTTGTTGCTCCGTGTTTCCCCGGGCAGATGCCGTCAGTGTGTCCAACGGAGGGCGAATCCTGCGCTCCTGGGAGACCAACATCGGGGGACTGAACTGGGAGACGTCCCTGGACACTGGCAGGTAGGATTTCCTGGCTGCACTGGCTTCTCTCCTTGTATTGCTGGGCTGGGAAGGAAGGAAGGGGTTATGGACCTTCTCTGGACTTGCACTGTAGAGGAAGATTAGTTAGAGGTAAAGTTTCAAGAATAAGTTTTGGGTGAATTCTTTATGAATGCCTGACCTTGCACCAGGATCACTGAGGTTGGAAAAGCCCTCCCAGCGCATGGATCCCCCCTGTGCCTGATGCCCACCTTGTCCCCAGCCCAGAGCACTCAGTGCCACGGCCAGTCCTTCCTTGGACACTTCCAGGGGTGGAGACTCCACCACCTCCCTGGGCAGCCCTTTCCAAGGTCTGACCACCATGGAGAAATTCCTCCTGCTGTCTGACCTGGCCCTCCCCTGGCACAGCTTGTTCCCTGAGAGCAGAACCCGAACCCACCCAGCTCCCTCCTTCTGTCAGGGAGTTGCAGAGCCAGAAGATCCCCCCTGAGCCTCCTTTTCTCCAGACTGAGCCCCCCCAGCTCCCTCAGCCGCTTCTGCTGCTCCAGACCCTCCTAGAGGGTAAAATAGGAATTCCCTAATTTCTTGTTGGTTGGCTTTGCTCAGTTTCCAGGCAGCTGCTCTGGTGGGGCTCCAGGATACAGTGAAATATGTGGCAGTGCTGAAGAAGGCGGCCCTGTCTCTGCACTACCTGTCCAACGGGCACCAGAAGTGGGTGGAACACTTGCCAGAAAGGTGGGAACACGTTTGAAGGAGTGGTGGGAGCTCCTGGCAGAGGGAAGGGTGCTGCTTCTGCCTTGTGCTTCTGAAAACCTCTGAAAAGAGCAGCGTGAGAAGGTGATGCTTCATGGTTGCTGCCTCTCTCGCAGTGAAAGCACTCAGTACCAGTTGCTGTATTCCCACGGGACTGGAGTGATCCACGTGCTTGGAATCGTTTCCCAGAGCCACCTGAACATCTTGACATTCAGTGCAGAGGATGGAGAAATTACAAAACAGGTAGTGCTCAACTGTGGATTCAAATACTGGGTTTGGTGTTAACAAATGTGCTTCCAACCCACGGGCTGTGCTGTGGTAGGTAGAGGATTCGATGGTTGTGGTGCAGAGAAACTTTCCTTCCACTGAGGCACTGCCTGCAGGCCAGAACATGGATTTCATGGCTGAATGTCCTGAAAGCCAAACCGAATTAGAGTGGCACCTGTTAGTCAAGGTTATCTCATAAACCTCAGGCTGACAGATAGTGTCTCCCAGTCCTGGGGAAAAATAATTCTGACTTGAATTCTTGGCTGTGTCCATATTGGTGCCTTGAAGATTTGACTGTGCTGACACCTTGATGTCTGTGGTTGTGCAGGTGAGAGTGGCAGCCCCGTGGCTGCAGAGCCTGGAGCACACCTGTGGTGTGGTGGGGGAGGCTGTGCTGGTGTGTGTGGACACGGACACGCACTCGCTCCACGTCTGCTCTCTGGAGACAGAGCATGAGATGAAGCAGATTCCCCTGCAGGTGAGAATTGTATGTTATTCCTTGCCCAGCTGGTTTGGTGCCTCACCCAGCCTGTGAGTGAACTGTGGAATGACTTAAGAGGTTTGGCGGGTCATGATTCATAAATTGAGGGAAGGGTGAGAAAGCTTATGTCTGTCTAATCATTCCTTCTGGATTGATGTCTTCAAAGCTTTGCTCCAATGGGAGCCTCAGCCTCTCTGCTCCTGCTTTGTTAATCCTGACCCAGGGAATCTCTCCATGTGGCTGCATTGCTGCTGAGAGGAGGAAGGTGTTGGTCTCAGTAACATGTGTGCTTGTCTCCCTTGCAGTCCCTGGAGCTGGAGTTTACAGATGACTTCCAGGCCAGGATCTTGGCCACTCAACCCAGTGTCACCAGTGCTTCCCGGACCCAGTTCTTCCTGCAGCTCTCTCCCAGCCACTTCTCCCTGCTGCAGTACAAGCACGGGCTGCTCAGCCACCTCCGGGACTTCCAGCAGGTACCCGGCACAAATGTACCCAGCCAGAGGGCCAACTGCAGCTTAAAATCCTTCAGAACTCTTAGGCCAGCTGGCAGGTTTTGAAAATCTCAGTAACTGGGCATAATATTTCAAAAACCTGTGGCAGATCAACTGTTCCCATGTTTATGAGAAATAGTCTTACTTTTTTTTTTTATTGGGGGAAACAATATAAAATTCAAAATTTGGCTGTGAAAGATTATTTGTTTTTAATTCCACTTTGGCTTTATTTACTTCACAAGCAGTTTTTGGTGGGTTTGGGGGTTTTCTTGGGGTTTTGCTTTTAGTGATTTCCTGCTATTTTTTTCTTTCCAGGCAGCTCTGGTGAGTTTTGCAACCACCGGGGAGAAGACAGTGGCTGCTGTCCTGACATGCAGGAGTGAACTGGTAAACACAGTTCCTGTTCTCTGGAACCAGCACAGCTCTAGGGATGTGCTCTGGGAGTGGGTTCCAAGAGTGTTTCACAGGCTCAGGGATGGGAAGTCCCTTGGGGAAGAGGAGGGTTTGATGAGCTTCGGTGGTAATGCAATTAAGGCTTGATTGTGTCCAGCTCAGGCTGGGTCTGGCTCAGTGGAACGTGGTGTCCTGTTTCAGCATTATGTAAGGTGGGCACGTGACCTTGGAATTAGATTTACTGATCCATAGAGAATTTCAGTTCTTGGGGATATCAAACGTAGGTTAATAAAAGATAGTATATAATAGAGCAGAACTGTTTCCTGCCTGATTTCACAGTCAAACTGAGACTTGTCAGGCACTCAAAAACCTAATTTTTTATAGTCTTACTGGTGTCTGCAGCCATGTTACATCTCTTCTCATTCTCATTTCAGAAACCTGGAAGTGCTGATGGCCTTCATGCTGGAAGTACTCTGGAGGAAGCCTGGAGGCAGGTATGAGGTGCTCTTGTTCCCAGGAGCAGTGGGAGTTCTTGTTAGTCCCTTTTTTTCCTTTGTGTGCAGGAACAGAATGACAAAGGTGTTACACCAGCTTTTTAGAAGCTGCTGTTTTGCAGCTGTTCCTATATAGAACCTAAAAATGTTTTGAAGCCACAGTCCTTGCTGAATGTGGAATCCTGGTGCAGATTTTGGTGTGGTATGTGTGCAACTTCTGATTTCTGCCTGCTGTTCCAGGATTCCTTAACGTGCTCCAACCAAACCTACAATTTAAATCTCTACCTGGTTGAAACTGGACAAAGGCTGTTGGATACCACGATTACCTTTAGCCTGGAGAAAGGAGGTGCCAAACCACAGCAGGTGAGGAGGGAGGGGTTATTTCAGTCCTATGGTTGCTCAGACCTGCAGTGCCCTCCCTTCCCTGATTTGGCAGGATGGGGAGAACCCTTCAGGCAATGGGAAAGAGCATTTTGGGGTTTACACTATCCCCCTGTTGCTCTTGTTTCACCTGAGTTCTCTTTCTCTTAGGTGGTGTGATCATAAACCTGTTTTCCTTGCTCTTCTTTTCCCAGCTATACATCCAAGTTTTCCTGAAGAAGGATGACTCCGTGGGCTATCGAGCCTTGGTGCAAACAGAAGACCACATGCTCATTTTCCTCCAGCAACCAGGTAATTGCACAAACAGCTTCCTCCACCTGTAACAGTGGCCAGAAGAAAATTCCAAGTCCTAAAGGATTCTATTTTATCATTACTTTCCTTGGACACCGGCAAAATTAATATAACTTTTCTGAGTCCCATAGAAGACACAGGAGACTCTTTCACCTGAGCGAAGAGTTCTGCTGTGTTCTTTGTGTAGGCAGAGCCTTTGAGTCTCAGGGGCTTTCTGCAGATTTCAAAACTTTTTGTAGGATGAAAATCTAAGTCCAGGTGTAGAGATTCCTCAAAGTTTTGCAGAAAAGATCGTCATGGCAAAAATATTAATTTGCAGAAAGGGTTAAAAGTCCATATCAGTGACACAAATTTTCTGAGGTTTTAAAGGAATCCAGGAGTTCACACTGTTGAATCTCTTATTTTAAACAGACTTAATGACTCCCTTTTAAAACACCACATTGCTTTTATTGATCCTGTGGTTTTCTTCTCGGAAGTGGCTCCAGTTGCATGAAGTATTTGTCTTTTATGAAATAGTTAATTTAGCTATATTAGATAGGTGTACACTGTTTTGCATTTCGGAAGAAGGGATTTGCATTTGAAGGGTCCACTGGAACATAGTCCTATTCCCAAGTATTAAGTTCATTTTTCCAATATTCTACTAATTTCTTTCCAGGAAAAGTTGTGTGGAGTAGAGAGGAGTCACTAGCAGAGGTGGTAAGCCTGGAGATGGTGGATCTACCTCTGACAGGGGCACAGGCTGAGCTGGAGGGGGAATTTGGAAAAAAAGCAGGTGAGTTTAACAGAAAGGCCTTTGTGAGTTTGTTTTTCTTCCTGAATAAATGTATTTATTTCTGTGTACTCTGAGCTGAGAGATGAATTCAGATCTCTATTGATGGCAATTAAAATGAGCAGAAATAAACCCTTTTCTGTCTAAACTTTTGAAGTCCAATGTCAAATGCAGATGACATGAGTATATTATATTGTTACGTTGAAAAACCAGTCAGCAGCGGTAGGAGGGATTTTGGCCATCTCTCCTAAATGTTTCCTTTGACTCTTTCTGGAAGATTTGTTTCCAATAGCCTTTTTTTTTTGCTTTGTTTTGTCTTTCCTTGCTGTCCTGGATGCAGCCATTCAAGGTAACCCAGCCTGCATGCAGTGTGCTCTGCTCCTGCCTAGTGCTTCCTGGTGCCACTGGTCTCCTCTGCTTGCTCTCCTCAGGGCTGAAACAGAGTTGGTCTGGTGTTTATTTCAAGGAACTAAATATAAACCCTCATCAGGCAGAATGAAGTATTTTACTTATTGAGTGCAGAGGGAGATGCAGACCTTGGAGGTGGGTGGGCACAGCGAGAAAGAATACAAAATACTCTGCATGAAGGTTTGCTTTCAGTTGATACAGACATATTTTGGAATGAGTGTGAAGCAGGCAAAGGTTTGTGAGTGCCAGAGTCTGTCATTAAATGATAACTATAACTGTTATTCCAGAGTGGGAGGCAAATGTTGGTGCATGGCAGCATTTCTTGTACTGGCCGACATCATAATTTCAGTCATGGGGTGGGACATGTTTTCCCTGTTCTTGTCACTGTTGGTGTCATTTGCAGACGGTTTGCTGGGGATGTTTCTGAAGAGACTGTCCTCCCAGCTCATCCTGCTGCAAGCCTGGACTGCTCACCTCTGGAAGATGTTCTACGATGCCAGGAAACCCCGAAGCCAGATTAAAAATGAGATTAACATTGACAATTTGGCCAGGGATGAATTCAACCTCCAGAAAATGATGGTGATGGTCACTGCCTCAGGAAAGGTGAGGAAGTCAGGGGAGGAATCTCTTTCTAGACTGTAGCAAAGAGTCTCAGCTCTGAATTTCCAGCCCTGTTTTTAGCCAGGTTTGGACAGAATGTCATGAGAGGGGTGCACAGGATGTTTTGTGATACCTTTAAAGAGGGACTAAGACTCTTCTTTCTTTGGGATATGACAAAGGAAGATGCAGTGTTTGAATGTGAGAGGTGTGTTTTCCTAAACTTTGGCTTTCCTGTATCTCTGTGATCAGCTCTTTGGCATTGAAAGCAGTTCTGGCACCATCCTGTGGAAGCAATACCTCAGGAATGTGAGACCAGGCTCCTCCTTCAAGCTGATGGTGCAAAGGACAACAGCCCATTTCCCACACCCTCCACAGTGCACTCTGCTTGTGAAGGACAAGGTGAGGCCCCTTCCCTGGCCCTCCCTTGAGCTGGCTTAGTCTGGAAATGTGTCTTTGTAAAGAGCAGGAAAAACCATATTTTTGGGTATAATCTGACTATCACTGATGTGGGTATGGAAGGAGAGAGAGACCTGTAGGGAAGAAGACACACAAGCCTGAAAAACTTGAGTAGTCATAGTTTTTATAAGACACATGTGGGATAGAGAATATTTGTGTCCACACAGAATATTTTCAGGGTGGAGTAGCTGAACCCTGGCTATGAATAGTCCCACACTAGCAAGCAATAGTTAGAAAAACACCTCTTTTTTCTCCCTTAGAAAAGATTTTGCCTTTTATTTGTCTTTTAGGAAACCAAAATGAGCTTTCTGTATGTCTTTAACCCCATCTTTGGGAAGAGAAGCCAAGTAGCTCCCCCTGTTCTGAAACGTCCAATTCTCCAGACTCTGCTTCTGCCAATTATGGATCAAGACTATGCCAAAGTCCTGCTTCTAATTGATGATGAGTACAAGGTAAATGGCTTTGCCTGGATGCAGTTTTCTTCATGTTCTGGTTAATTATCCCCCTCCCTTTTGGAGCAAGATGAAAACAAATGCCATTGGGTCTCATTTCACACAAAACTATGAAGTTATTCTGGTAAGACAGACCTTATCCTGATAAACATGTTTGAAATAATATTTCTAGTTCATTTGCTTTGTTGTTGTTGTTTTGGGGTTTTTTTGTTTGTTTTTTTCTTTCTGTGTCAGTTGGTTTTTAACCTGTGTTTCAATCCTTCTTTTCCAGGTTACAGCTTTCCCGGCCACTAAAAACGTCCTTCGCCAGTTAGAAGAAATAGCCCATTCTATCTATTTTTATCTAGTTGATGCTGAGCAGGGAAAACTTTCTGGATTCAGGCTGAAAAAGGTAGGGAAGACTCATTGCAGTCCAAGTGATGCCACTTTCCCGGATAACGGTAGATTTCTTTGTCTGATTTGTGGAGTTTTGCTTAGACCAGGAACATTCAGCCTCATCATGTGCCGAAGAAACTTTTAAAATGCAAAAGCAGAGAAAGCTGCATCTTGTTGATGGAGGTGGTGCTTTGTTGAGGACAGGATCAAACCTCCTAGCTGCTTTTTCCTTGCAGGACCTGACCACAGAGGAGAGCTGGGAGGTGGTGATCCCCCCGGAGGTGCAGAGGATTGTGGCTGTCAAAGGGAAGAGGTCCAACGAGCACGTGCACTCCCAGGGCCGTGTGATGGGCGACCGCAGCGTCCTCTACAAGGTGCTGTTCCAGCTTTGGGTTGACTTTCTGTGGGTGCATTATCCCATGGGAACATCTCAGTATCATTCCTGGGTGCTACTTTGAGATTAGCTGCCTTGTGGTGCCAGTTTTTCCCATAACCCTCTGCAGAAGATGCAAATTTTGGTGGAGATTTCTACTCTAACACATTTTCATGCAGCAATTAAGTCAGTCAAACATCTGATATTGGAAAAATAACTGCTTGATTTGTTTGGGTGACTTGAGCTAATGAGATAATTTGCTTATGATAAGCTCAGTGCCAGATGAAATGCAGAAACGAGAAGCTCGTGGCACTAAAAGGGGATCTCTTTTCTTTTTTTCTAGTCCCTGAACCCAAACCTGCCCAGTGCCAGATGAAATGCAGGAACGAGGTGTCTGTGGCACTAAAGTGGGGCTGGATCTCCATTGTCTTTTGTTTTTCTGTAGTCCCTGAACCCAAACCTGCTCGCTGTGGTGACAGAGAGCACAGACACACACCACGAGCGCACGTTCATCGGGATCTACCTGATTGATGGGGTCACAGGCAGGATCATCCACTCCTCAGTGCAGAAGAAAGCCAAGGGACCCGTCCACATGGTTCACTCAGAGAACTGGGTGGTGGTAAGAGTTTAGTCTCGTCTAGTTCCTTACATTTGGGAGGTTGGGGCAGTTCCTGAACCCGTATGGTCAAAAAGCCTTCTGCATTCTCTGTGATCTCCTGCTCCTTCTGTATTATTGCTTGCCTCATATTCCTAAACATCTCCTCGTTCCAGTACCAGTACTGGAACACGAAGGCCCGTAGGAATGAGTTCACTGTGCTGGAGCTCTACGAGGGGACAGAGCAGTACAACGCCACAGCCTTCAGCTCCCTGGACCGCCCCATCCTGCCCCAGGTTCTCCAGCAATCCTACATCTTCCCTTCTGCCATCAGTGCCATGGAGGCCACAATCACCGAGCGGGGCATCACCAGCCGCCACTTGCTCAGTAAGTGCCTGCTCTGCGCTTGGTGGGTTTCAAGTAGCACTGAAATCCAAGCAGAATGCAGTTTGCTGCCAAAGAATCAGGCCTGTGGGTTGTCCTGGACTCCTGCAAGTGCAAGGATAAGCACCCAAGAGAGTGTTAATGTTGGAAAATGCTGTCAGAAATGGCCATGGGGTGTCAGAGAAGGGTGCCAGACTCTTTCCAATGGTGCCCAGTGACAGCAGGAGGAGTGATGGCCATAAACTAAAACACGTGAAGTTTCATCTCAACATGAGGAAGAACTTTATGCTGTGGGTGGCAGAGCACTGGAACAGCTGCCCAGGGAGGGTGTGGAGTCTCCCTGTCTGGAGACATTCCAAACCCACCTGAACACGTTCCTGTGTTGCCTGCTCGAGGTGACCCTGCCTTGGCAGTGGGGTTGGACTGGGGGATCTCCAGAGGTCCCTTCCGACACCAACAATTCTGTGATTCTGTGATTTTTAAGATGCTTTTCTTTTAATGCACAGTTGGGCTTCCCTCTGGGGCTATCCTGTCGCTTCCAAAGGCTCTTCTGGATCCTCGGCGCCCAGAGATCCCGACGGAACAGAGCAGGTAAGGAAGGTGTGATAAGCCCTCTTGCTGGGCAGCTGTGAGGAGGGATGGATTTTGAAAAACAGAAGTGTGAAGTGGAACAACCTGTCCTGAATGGAGTCAGGGCAGTTTTTGCATGGAATGAAGGGAGGTTTCTTCAAGTCGATGATTTTAGATGTCTTTTCCAAACGAAATGATTCTGTAGTTCTGTTCCCAGTCTGTGATGATGGGATGTGTTTGTAATGCAGCAGGTCAGTCATTAGTAAATCAGCCTGTTGTCTACAGTCTTAGAAAAGAGCAGTCAGAGTAACTACATTTTTTAGAATTACACTTATTTTTAAAACTTTAGAAGCCTGGAAGGAGGCAGCTGCAGTTTAGCCTGACCCAGCTGATAGGTTTGATTTTCATCCTGCTGCAAAAATGAATCTGCACAGGGAAAAGCTTCCAAATTTGCTGTTTCAGATCAGCTTGAGATAATCAGAGTAGGAAACACTGATGACAGTGTGCTGTTTTATTGGGATGTCATTGGGCTTTAACTGCCTTTCAGGGAGGAGAACTTGATCCCATACTCCCCTGACGTGCAGATCCATGCCGAGAGGTTCATCAACTACAACCAGACCATATCCCGCATGAGGGGGATTTACACAGCCCCCTCCGGCCTCGAGTCCACCTGTCTGGTGAGTGCAGGGTGCAGACCCAGTGCGGATCCGTGGAATTTGGGAGGAAATCCTGATCCACAGGCACGATACCGCAGCCTGTGGCTGGGAGCTCTGTAATTCCAATAACGTGGCTGCTCACAGCTTAAACATTCCTTCTTTTAATCTGGAACACGATTTTTTGGGGCTATTTAAGTGAGTCTTTTTGCTGTATAAGTGCTTTTTTTTTTTGTTTTTGACTGTGCAACTGGGTTTTTTTGCTATTTAAGTGGGGTTTTGGAGCTATTTAGAACTATAACCCCTAGTGAATAATTTTTGACTTTTTATGCTCAAAGCTGTGTCACCAGCTCCTCCTGTCCCCCCTGCAGGTTGTTGTCTATGGCCTGGACATCTTCCAGACCCGCGTGTACCCCTCGAAGCAGTTTGATGTCCTGAAGGATGACTATGACTACGTGTTGATCAGCAGTGTCCTCTTTGGGCTGGTCTTTGCCACCATGATCACCAAGAGACTGGCCCAGGTGAAGCTGCTCAACCGGGCCTGGCGCTGAGGGAAGGTGGGCCTGGAGAAGGCAGCTGGGGTGGGACTGTCTGGGGATCCACTGCTGGGCTCTCTTGGGATCCCAGCTCACCTGATGGATGCAAACATCAATATTCCATCTTGCTGGAAGATATTTGTGAGGAAAAGCTGCTGGTGTAACAAAACACAGCCCACCTGTGTCCTGAGGAGAAATGGAAGAGACATCGTCTGCTCTGACTGAAAAAGAACGTCCCAAACCTCCCATAAAGCCCTAAAATCACATTGCCTCCCTGATGCTGGTGAAGAGAATACTAAGGACACGTGTCCTCTCCATCCCTGGCTCTTCCTCAGCGCCAACTGTGCCCCACATATGGCAGAGGGGAGGGGCGAGGGGTGTTGGCAGCTGTACTTTGAGAGCTGGACTGGAAATGTGTGAGCTCCTGGTGCAAGGAGGAGACCTTGGGTTATTTAAATAAAATGTTTAGAAATTGGGTGGGTGTTGGTGGGAAACAGCCTCATGGAGTCACTGATGCCATTGTAGAGCTGTGGGAGGAATTGGAATGTAAAATCTCTCCATGTTCTTTATTTATTATGATGGTAACGGCAGCTCCTTCCCATGTGTTTTACATTTTCCTGGATTTCTATACAACATGAGATGAAGGTGTTGTGGTCCAGGGTGAGGAACCTCACAGTGCTTCCCTCTGATCACGGCTCAACTCCGTGGGTTTAAAGTGTTATAATCAAGATTGGCAGAGTTGTTCCCCCGTGAGAGGCTGTGTCCCATCTGGCCCCTGTGCAGCTGCAGAGCCTCAGGAAATCCAGGGGCTGCGGAGCAGAGGCTGCCCTTGGGCTGGGAATGCGGTTTTGGGGATACTGAAGTGGGTTTGGGGCCATTTAAGTGGGGGGTTTTGGGCTACTTAAGTGGGTTGGGGAACTATTTAGGTGTTTTTTGTGGGGCTATTTTAGTGGGGTTTGGGTCTATTTAACTGGGGTTTATGGCTATTTAAGTGGGGTTCTTTTTGCCATGTAAGTGGTGTCTTGGGGCCTACTTGGGTGTTTTGGAGGGCTATTTAAGTGGGTTTTTTTGGAGCTATTAAAGTGTTTCTTGGGGTGCATTTGGGTGGTTTTTGAGGCTATTTAGGTTTTTGGAGGGCTATTTAAGTGGGGGGGTTTGTCTATTTTAGTGGGTTTGGGGTTAGTTAAATGTGTTTTTTTGCTATTTACTGAGGGCTTTTTTTCTCTTAAGTCTTTTTTGGGGCTATGTGAGTGGGTTTTGGCTATTGGGGTTTTTTGCCATTTAAGTGGGTTTGGGGGCTATTTAAGTGGGTTTGGGCTATTGGTTTTTTTGGCCATTTGAGTGGGGGTTTTGGGGTAGAGTGGCTTTTAGTTCTTGGGGGGTTTTGCCACTTAAGTGGGTTTGGGCCATTTCGGTGCTTTTCTGGGGGCTATGTGAGCGGTTTTTGGTCCCCTCCAATTCCCCCCGTCCGAGGGAGCCGGCGGGGGGAGTGGCGCGCTCACAGCGCATGCGTTCCCCCCCTCCTCCCGCCTTTCCTCCTCACGGCGCACGCGCCGCGCGCCAAACTTGCTGACTCACGCAGTGCGCACGCGCCCGCGTCGTGGGCCAATGGGGCGGCGCGACGTTGCTCGGTCGCCCCCCGCCGGCAGGGGGCGCTGCCCGGCGCGGCCCCGGCCCAGCGCAGCCCAAGATGGCGGCGGGCGGCGCGGGGGCCGCGGCCGGGCCCGGCTGGGATGTGGCCGTGCGGCCGCTGCTCTCCGCGTCCTACTCGGCTTTCGACATGAAGGAGCTGCCGCAGCTGCTCGCCTCGGTCATCGAGAGGTGAGGGGGGCCACGCGCTCGGGGCTGCCTTCCCCTCAGGGGGGCAGCGCTGGGGGTGCGGGAGCGGCTGAGGCGGGTCCCGCTCGGTACTTGGTGCTCGGTACCCGGCACTCGGTACCCGGTGCTCGGTGTGTGGTACCAGGTGCCGGCAGGGGAAGCGGCGGGGCTGCGGCTGCCCGGGAGGAGCCCCGAGCGCCGTTCCCCGCTCCTCCCGCTGTCCGGAGCTCCCGGCTGTGCCCTCAGGCCCCGTAACGGGCTGGGGGTGCCCGTCCGGCCGCAGCACTGCGGGCAGGCGCCCGCCCAGAGCCTTCGGGACTGGTCTTGTGGCTTTGCCTTTGTCCGGGCGTGTCACGGTCTGTCCGGCGGTGCCGGGGGAGGTGTTGTCTCACCTGGGTCCTGAGGGGACCGGGGGGTGAGCCCCGACTTCCCTCTAAGTCTCTGCCACTGCAATACTTCACATATTTTAAGGAGAAATAAAGCAGAACCAAATCAGGTCTGCCTTTTCTTAACCAGAAGCGTTGGACTCCGAGCATGAGTACCCACTGCAGCCGTTTAATTCAACTTATAGCTTATTTTACGACTTAAAATAGGAGGTGTGAATGCCACAACGCTCCAGTGGCATACTGGAGCGGATAACCCTGGCCACAGTAAGTTGTTGGGAAACGTAAAATAAACACTGCGCTAAGGAAGATGATAAATTAAAGCCTCGTGGTGTTTTTCTTAATAACAAATGGCTGAGTGTGCAGTGGATGCTCCAAATTCAAAGAGTTCAGTGCAAAGAGTTCAGTACCTGTTACACGGAGCAGTGGTTCACCCAGAATGTGCCGATGGAATTTGGGCAGTTTTTTGGCCTATCTTTGTTCTAAGGACCATTTCAGTGTCACTTGTCTGTGCGGAGTTCCACTGTCTGTGTGCCTAAAGCGAAGTGTTTCATCAGAATATCCTGGAGACACTTGAGTGGACCCACTTGAGTTCTGGGAGTGGGCTGTTTCCTCCTTTACTGGGAATGCGGGTTCCATTTCCCACTTGAGAGAACAGTTTGTTGCCTTTAAGCAGCACTGCCTGAGGTTGGAGTTGTGTCTGATGATCCGGCAGGATTTGGGCTCTTGCAGGGTGATACTTTTTATTTCATGCCTTGATATAATTGGCAAATCTCAAAGGTATAAATACAGCTCGTTGGTGTTTAGAGCTGTGCTTTTCTGTGCTGAACAAGAATCTATCTTTAGATTTCTCATCTGAAATATTTTATCTGTTCAGATTATTTTTAGAAGGTGGTTGTTAAGTTCTTGGTGGTGTCAGCCAACCCCAAGGTGACTGGATTTCCCCTTAAATTAACTTGGTGTGATGACAGTGGAATCACTAGTCTTATTGTTTTCAAAATAAATCAATAAACTCCATTTTTAACAACTCTTCTATTTCATTTATAAATTTAACTGTGGTCGGGTTACTGGTATTGCCCTGTGTGGGATGATCCCCCATTTCACGTGACACCCTGTTAGGTACATTCAAGCATTGATAGGATTTGGCCTCTTAATTGGCATAAATGAGGGAGATGCTGACTTGGAAAGGTGCAGCTGAAGTGGAACATGGAGTCTGGGACAGTCACATGAGGCTGGTATTGGGGGAAGGGGTTTCCATAGGGCAGAATTCTTGCACCTGGTGTGGTGCCTTCTCAAGGAGAAGCTGCTTTGTGCCTTCTGCCTTACAGAAAGGGTCTGTTTTGGGCTGTTTGGGATTTGGGAGTGGAGCTGAGAGAGGAGCTGGGATTTGATGCTGACATTATATTGATATCGATAGGCTTCTCGCCCAGCCTGAGAAATGAGCTTCCTTGGGAAGCACAAGTCCTTTAAACAATAAACCACAATATAATAGCTGAAAGTTCTTATTAAGTTTCACTGTATATGCAGAATAACACTCTGGCACATCCCAGATTGATTTATTTTCAAGGATTCATGATTACTTGACAGCTGCCTTCCACTTTGCACTACCATAACACCCACAACTTGTTTGACTAAAACTCAACCCTCTCCTTGCCCAATCCAGGTGACATTCTCTCTCTTGTGCTGGATACTGCACCTTTGTGTTCCTATACCCCGTGGGCATTGTGTGTTGCACACCTTGACCTGTGCAGTAATTGAGGAGCCTGCCAACCTCTCCTGTACTCTGTTATTCCCAAATTGTTCTAATTAGTTCTCTTAAAATACGTCACACGCATCTCCTGCTGCTGATTTGGGGTTGGGCCTGAGAGGTGGGTGAGCAAAATTAGTGTCCGAGAGAGCACAGACTTTTTTGCATGTTCATTGCCCAGCAGAGCGGTTCTGGCAGGAGATGCTCAGGTGAAGCCTGAGGTGTTGAAGCTCAGTCATGTTGTGCTGCTAAATATCTTCAAGTAAAGCCTCTGCGCTTTTCTATTTCAGCTTTTTAGACAGACTAAATAAAATAAAGTCTCAAATCTAGGAAATCAAACTGCAAAGCTCATGAGTATTTCTGTTCATTCTTCTGGAGAAATGATTCCGTTCCAGAGTTTCTTCTGTTTCAGCTGCATCTGCTGTTATGACTGGAAACAATCACTTAGCATAGAAAAAAGGAAGGTGACTGGGCATAAATTGGGCTTTGTTCAGGTCAGCAGGGAATGGTGTTTCCTTTTCCTCCTCCCACCCTGATGAAGCTGCACTGTTGTGTGTCACTGAGTGAAAGGGATATGTGGGTTCATTTTGGTGCTCTGAAGCAGCACTGGTCATTCCCAAAGCTTGAATCATGGTTGGAGTTGGGTACAGCGTGTGGGATATACTGCTGCCCTCTGCTCTCCACCAGCCCTCCAGGAATAACCTCTGTAAGTAAGCCTGAGTTGAATAATCTGTTCTTCCAACTTGCTTGTTCACATCACTGATTGGAAATGTGAAAGAAAGTAATTTATAGGCAGAGATCCACATCCCCTAGTTTTGTCACAGGAAAAGTTAGAGGCAGAAGTAGGTGTGGAGGCAGAGCTGTGTGTGTTCTGTTTCTGTGCAGATGGGGTGTGTTGGGGCCCCACTGCAGCAGCCTTTAACCTGCACAGTGTCACCTCTGTCAGAAATAGCTGATCTCCATGGCCAGTGGGTCTCACAGAAACCTCAGAGACTTGACTTACCTGCCAAAACCCTTCTCTGTCCAGCTCATGGCAGATGCTGCGCTGTTGTGATTATGCAATTGCCTGGTTTGATCCTTCTGATTTGCAGAATTGCACAAACTCCAGTTGCCTCTGTGCCATGACAGAAGGGGAATGCCTGTGCTCCAGGCCTGGCAAATCCTGCCAGCGTTAGCAGAACGCACAGTCCAAACACTCTGGGCAACTGAGTTTAGAATAACTTAAAGGTTAATGAGCCTCTGGCTGGGAGAGAGCCTGACCTGTTGATGCTTTAAAGGAGAAACATTTACAATATTGGAATTATTTCCTTAAATTTCCTATGTGGATAGCTGTGCCGGTGCCGTGATCTGGCTGCTGCTTGTGGGCTCAGTTCTGAGGACATGAGTTGTGTTCTCAGAGCTGTTAATGGTCTTGTCTTACCTCTGTTAATGGATATATTTGGGTGTTGGGTGGTGCTGCTGTTGTGCTGGATCCGATTAACACATCTTTCCTGTTCTCCCATTGCAGTGAATCTGAAATCCTGCACCACGACAAACAATATGAGCCTTTTTACTCCTCCTTCGTTGCACTTTCCACACACTACATTACTACTGTGTGTGGTCTAAGTAAGTGTTCCCCTTCCTTTGCTTCTCTTGCTCTTGTGTTGTGACTGGGATATAGTGAAAGTAAATCAGAATTGTTGTCATTTTTGTATTTGTTTTTTCCCCTCTTGCTGAATCAGACTTGACATTATATACGTATCAGACTTTATCCTGACAAAATGTCAGTTCTGATGAAAAGGGAAGCTTGTTGATGGGAGTGTTTGGCTGCCACGTACTGGACAGCGTTGCCTTTTTGGTTGCTTATTCATTGGCCTGACTTAATTTTTGGTCAAATGAGTTTTTGATTCAGTTTTCAGGATTTTTAGATTATTTTTAAGGAGTTAGAACACTGCCATCCTTGAAAGTATCCAAGGCCAGGTTGGATGGAGCTTGGAGCAACCTGATCTAGTGAAAGGTGTCCCAGCCCATGGCACTGGTTTGGAATGAGATGAGACTTAAGGTCCCTCCAACCCAAACCATTCTAGGATTCTGTAGTTGTGTTGCTGTGTTGGAGTTCATGATCTGAACATTGTGACTCAAAGTATTTTCTGTTATTCTGACTGACAATTTAGCAATTTCAACAAAAAAAGACCGGGCTTTGTGGACTCGTTTCATGTTCTTCAGTGCTTCTGTCAGCATTAAATAATGTTGCTGGGGAAACTGTTTTATATGTCTAAATTTCTCTGTCTGGTAGAAGGCATTATCCTGATTTACTGTCATTTCTTGGATTGCATTGTCATGAGACTGAATTTATATTGAGCCTGTACGTTCAGCATGATGGACTGTGTGTGTGCCCACACTGCAGAGCACCCTTTTCTACTGACAGCATTGGGAACTTATTGCACTGAATTATTTAAAAACTTATTCTAAGTACAAGGATCTGCTTTTTTCAGTACCAAGAAACCAACTGCAGTCGGTGGCAGCTGCTTGTAAAGTCCTCATTGAATTCTCCCTGCTGCGGCTTGAGAACCCAGATGAGGCATGTGCTGTGTCACAGGTGAGCACAGATTTTGACAGTGTGGCCAAGCCTGAGTGTGAAAATGGACTTTGGGCTCTAAATCTGAAATATTTGCTCTAATGTTACATGCGTAAAGCAAAATTATTAATGAAGCTCTTAAAATATTTAAGGTGTACCGTTGATTCTGGCTGAGTCTTCCCTCTGCATTCTTTACTCAGAATCTCAGGTTGCTTACAACCTGAAATAAAGGTGACCTGAAGTCTTGGTTAATTCTGTTGCAGTTTCCTACATTCTGGTTTGGTTTTGTGTAACAACCTGGATCAAAACTATTTGTTGTGTTTTTAAAGGTGATTTCTTTCCTGCTTGTATTCTAATCATCTGGGAAAGCTTATATCTATTTAGAAGAGGAAAGGCATGTGAGAAGGGTTCACATAATCTAGTGTATCGCAGAGAGCTTCTCCAGGTGTTTTCCATAAGAAGCACAGGGCCAGTGTTGGTGACCTGAATTACCTGCAGTCAGTAATCTGTCACGATCTTTGGTGTGAGATCCCAGTGGATTAGAGCTGTTGCAGTGGCCTTGCCAGCTGAAGTTGCATTACTCTTAATCCAGCTGCTTACAGTAAACGATATGGAGGAATAATTGGAATCAAGAGAGTTTAAATTGTACTTTATATCTTTTGTTTTCTTTTTGTAGAAACACCTCATTCTGCTGATAAAGGGACTGTGCACGGGCTGCAGCCGCCTGGACCGGACAGAAATTATCACCTTCACAGCAATGATGAAATCAGCCAAGCTGCCTCAGACTGTCAAAACCCTCTCTGATGGTAGGCAGGAAATACATTTGTGTGTATTTCCCTGCAGCACTGGAGTTAGGCACAGAAAGTCCTGGAGGTTTGCTGTATGACACGGTGGTTTGTTGTTTACCCTGCAGTTGAGGACCAGAAGGAACTGGCCTCCCCGGTGAGCCCAGAGCTGAGACAGAAGGAGGTGCAGATGAACTTCCTCAACCAGTTGACATCAGTCTTTAACCCCAGAGTCTCATCATCACCATCCATCACACAAGAGACACAGGTGAAAAAACCCTAAAGTAGAACCAGAAGAACCTAAAGTCTGAATTTTAACATTAGTAACATAGTGCAGGGAAGGGCAGAGGACTGCAAGTGGTAGTTTAATACAAGTGTAAGGAAAACCTTAAGTATTTAAATCCTGCTTGCATGTCGTTGAGTGGAAAATGGCAATTGGCATTGTGTTGGCAGTAGTAGATTTGTTTCCTCATGGAGGGCAATGTTCAGTGATATCCATGGCTGTTTTGAGTCCTGCTGCTGATCCACCTTGCTCCTGTATAGAGACGTACAGCAATACTGTATATTTTAATGCCTCTGTAATATATTTAGTATGTGCTTGCTTTAGGTGGAAGGAGAGAATGAGGATCAAGCTGCCACGGATCAAACCTCTGCAGCAAAGACCAAAAGCATATTCATTGCTCAGAATGTGGCCAGCCTGCAAGAACTTGGTGAGAATCAGCTTTCTAAGCTTCAGGGTCAAAAAAAGTGCTAGAAAAATGCCTCTCAGTGTTTCACCTCACAGCTCTGAGTGGGAGGAAATTCTCTGGCCTAAAGGATTCATAGTGATTGCCAGGGGAGGTTGTGGCTGGAGTGGAGTTTTCATTGCACTCAGTCAGTATGTTTGTGTTGTGAGGGGTAAATAAGATGGACAATATGAAACAGTTTATGGGATGGGTCATTGAGGAGGTATGGAATAGAATCTCAGGATCGTTAAGGTTGGAAAAGACCTTGGAGATCATCACATCCAACCAACTAGACCTGATGTGCCATCTGGCATGGACACAGAGCTTTGTGACACCCGTTACAAGTAGGGACTGGAAAGTTGACCAACTGGTTTATGTGTTGTAAACTACTCTTTATCCTATTGCCTTATTTCTGATGACATTTTCTCACCACAAAGACTAATTAAGTCAATTATTGCGGACCGTTAGATCTGTCCTGCTTAGAAGCTCTCTGATGAAACAGTAAAATAACACTTGTTATTTTTGGTAGGTGGCTCTGAAAAGCTGCTGCGAGTTTGCCTGAACCTGCCATACTTCCTGAGATACATCAACAGGTTTCAGGATGCTGTGTCAGCCAACTCCTTCTTCATCATGCCAGCCACGGTGGCCGATGCCACCGCTGTGCGCAACGGGTCAGTGCCGTCACTGCTCTCTGGTACCTCCTGGTACATCCCCGCAGGTCTGAGGGGAAGTGACTCTGCTGGTGGGACAGTGTCGCTCACTGTCTGCTCCTCTGAGCTCTCGTGTTCGTCACTTTGCTGAACCTCAACATGTGTCCTTCCTGCAGGTTCCACTCCCTGGTGATAGATGTGACCATGGCACTGGATACTCTTTCTCTGCCTGTGTTGGAGCCCCTGACTCCCACACGTCTCCAAGACGTGACTGTTCTTGCTCTCAGCTGTCTCTATGCAGGTGAGTGGATCTCCTCTGGTTTTTTGGAGCTTTTTGCTCTGCTTTGTGAGGCTCAGCCCACAGGTAACCTTTATTTCTCGTGAATTTGAAAGCTCTGCGGCAAAGCGCGTGACTGGGTTAATATTGAAGTTGTTACAGTGGCCCTGAAATGCTGGTACATTCTGCCACTGTTCTTGTCAGTATCTAAGAAAAAGGCTGAGTGATTTAGCATCTTAAAGGCCTGTGATTTCTGCTCTTTTTGTAACGTTCAGAGCATAATATATTTTTACAATGCTTTTATGGCTTCAACTTAATTGATTGTAGCCCCAAATCAACTTTGTTCTCCAGGAGTGGTTTAAGTACACCAAAATCCCGAGTGTTTAATTGGCATGGAGGAGACTTTAAAGAGATATGGCACTCAAGTATGAAGATAGCCTTAAAAATGATGTTGAATTACATAGTAAACCATTTCCTCTTTTAACTGTTCCCATGTGGTTTTGTAGGATAAAACTTTCCTCTTTTGGGGGTACTGAAGATTTTTTAATCTCAGCTGTGATACTGAGCATTCCCCATTCCGTCAAGTTTACGGACACATTTTAATGTACTAAATAGGAACATTTTGTCCCAAGATTGGCTCTTACTAAGAATTCTCCCTGCACTTGTTTCCCCTGAGGTGTGAGCGTGGCCACCTGCATGGCCATCCTGCACGTGGGCAGCACTCAACAGGTACGAACCGGGTCCACAAGTTCCAAAGAAGAAGATTATGAAAACGATGCTGCTACTATTGTACAGAAATGTGTAAGTAAGGAGAGAGTGTTCATTGTTTTCCATTTCAGCGCATGAAATGTGTAGAATTTGTATTTATTTGGATTGCAACGACTGTTATTTCTAGGCATTAGCCTTGCTGGTAAAGGAATTAAAGAGTGGCTAATTCTAGGGGGCAAAATACACTTGTATTTTGAGTTTTTATTTTTATTATTGCCCAGTGGAGCACCTTACCAATGTTTTGGCTTTATTTGCAGCTTGAAATCTATGAAATGATTGGGCAAGCCATCAGCAATTCACGCCGTGCAGGGGGTGAGGTAAGATTTCCATCTCAGGAAGCTTTTCCCCTATTTTTGTGCTGGTCTGTTTTGGCATTTGGATTGATACTGTTTTGTCTTGGTGCTTTTTTCTCCCCTGTTCCTCCTGACTTTTGGTATGATAGCATTATCAGAACTTCCAGCTGCTCGGGGCTTGGTGTTTGCTGAACAGCCTCTTCCTCATCTTGAACCTCAGCCCCACGGCCTTGGCTGATAAGGGAAAGGAGAAGGATCCACTGGCTGCTCTTCGTGTCAGAGACATTATTGCTCGTACTAAGGAGGGTGTTGGGTCTCCCAAACTAGGACCTGGGAAAGGGTATGTAACACCCCACTGCAGGAATCATTGTCCATGGATATAACCATGCCCAGCAAAGCAACTACTGTGGGGTCTTGCTGGTCTCTCAAAATTTTATTTCACTCCATTTATGGTTCAAATCTTGAGTCTTGGAAAGAAAAGTTATCTTCTTCAGTTTATCAAGGCAGTCAGTTCACTCAATTTAATCTATCTATCTATCTATCTATTTATTTATTTACCCCCTGAAATTGTGCTGTGTCCTTTGTGTTTCTGTAGGCACCAAGGGTTTGGTGTGCTGTCGGTGGTGCTGGCAAATCATGCCATCAGATTGCTGTCATCGCTCTTCCAAGATCTGCAAGTGGAGGCATTGCACAAGGTATGCAGGGACCTTTGCGTGTTCTCGTGAAGCATTTTGCCCTCTGCACTCAAACACACTTGTCAATTCTCTTGTTTTCAATTCAATTTTAAATTCTCTGCTCCAGGGCTGGGAGAGTGATGGTCCCCCAGCAGTGCTGGATATCATGGCTCAAAGCACGTCCATCCAGAGGATTCAGCGGCTCATAGACTCTGTGCCACTCACTAATCTGCTGCTGACTTTGCTCTCCACTTCCTACAGAAAGGTAGGAACTGGCACACAGAGAACTTCTGGATCTGAACCACCCCTAAGCATGGAAAGTTCTCACTTTTCAAACTGTGACTGTGCTGAGAGGAATGTAGAATTCTTTCAGAAGTCGTCAGCTGGGGCCTCTGTCTTCCCTCTTTTCAGAGATGTGTATTTGACAAACTCATTCTAATGAAAATGAACTTTTTCTGTAAGTTCAGTGGTATTTGTGAGTTTAATGGGAAGATGAAAAGCCTGTGTTCAAAACCGATGCTTTTAGGTTAGAGCTGTTGACTTCAAGTGTTGCTTACAAACTTGACATAGATTGTTTGTTTCCAACCATCCTGTGTAATTTGAAATAAAACTTAAGTGGAAGAAGCCTTCAAAAACTGTCCATAAATTAGTTGAGAAAGATTAGCTAGAAGAAAATTAAAAGGCATGAGGAAGTTACTCTTATTTTCAAATTCTTACCTTTCATAATCCTGAAATGTGCTGTTCTCTAAGGCCTGTGTCCTGCAGCGCCAGAGGAAGGGCTCCATGAGCAGCGACGCGAGTGCCTCCACTGACTCCAACACCTACTATGAGGATGATTTCAGCAGCACTGAGGAGGACAGCAGCCAAGGTAACAGAGTTTGCAGCAATCAGGATTTTACACTGCCTTTCAGATTTAGGGGGAACCTGGCTACTGGGCTGTTGCCTGCTCAGATTGAAATGACGTGTGAGGCTGAAAAAACCCAACAGTTTGTAAGGTCTGTGTGGCAGAAGTAGTGCTGACTGGAGTCTGTTGTGTAAACTGAAACCTGAGTGGCTGGGATTTGACATTATTTGCTCAAGAGGAGTGGAAGTAATTTCTTGTTGTAAATTCCTGCTGAAGCTCTGTAGAAGTGCTTCGCTGTGTGATTTGGAAGGCAGAAATGAAGATAGCAGATGTCTTAACTCTGCTCACTGAAATTCCATTTTAGGCCTTTTTCAGGCTGAGTAGTTTTATAAGGTATTTGCTTATAATAATATGGTTTTGTTTTTCCTATCTCATGTGTTAGATGATGACAGTGAACCCATCCTTGGGCAATGGTTTGAAGAGACAATCTCTCCAAGTAAAGAGAAGGTGGCCCCACCACCACCCCCTCCACCACCTCCTTTGGAGAGCTCACCAAGGGTGAAAAGCCCCAACAAACAGAGTGGTGGAGAGAATGGGAACATTCTGGCCAGTCGCAAGGATCCAGAACTGGTACGGGGAGGTGTTGGGGCTCAGTGAAATCACTGCTGGGCTGTAGCATTGTCTACCTGTCAGTGAGTAGCTACACAGCAACATGATAAATGTCATAAGTGCATTGCTGATGGAGAATCACAAGTGTCTTGACTTTGAGGAAAGATGTTTTCTGTAGTCTCCTGTCAAGTGGAATGTCACAGGATTTGTTGCTGCCAGGGAAGCAGAGACTGCAGATAGTATCTATTTGGGTTACAGAGGGAGAGGGAAAATGGGGGCAGAACTATGAGCGAAACGACTTGCTAATAGAATGCTTTTAGCTCTAACTCTGTTGGGTAAAGACAAAAATAAATACTGCAGGGGAGAAGTTGGAGCCCTTCTACCTTCTGAGAGAGTTCTAGAATCAGTCCTGGTACAGTCCACAGTCCAGTGAGCTGGATTGCCATGAGTTCACCTGTCCTCCACTTCTGGGGGGTAATTAAGGGACTTGATTTATTTTGCTGGTGGTTTGGTTTTTATTTAATGTTGTCTCTCTGCTTTTTTTGCTTCTATAGTGTGTTTCTCTTTTCTTTGCAGTTTTTGAGCCTAGCTTCAAACATTTTGAACTTTATCACTTCTTCAATGCTGAACTCCAGGAATAACTTCATTCGCAACTACCTGAGTGTATCTCTGTCGGAGCAGCACATGGCAACACTGGCCAGCATCATCAAGGAGGTGGACAAGGATGGGCTTAAGGGTAAGTGAATAGAACTCCGATAGAGCTGGAGGATTTAGAAGTGTGTGTTTTCTTAGTTTCATGTCAAAATTTTAAATGTAGGAGAGCAAAGGTAGTAAAGGGCACTCGATCCCTGTCTTACAGGCACGTCAGATGAGGAGTTTGCTGCTGCGCTCTATCACTTCAACCATTCCCTGGTGACCTCAGATCTTCAGTCCCCTGCCCTGCAGGTAATCTGGGATTGAATGTGTAAATAAAATGAAGAAGTGATGGTGTCTGTTAAGGTCCCTATGTGGATTCTCCACACCTAGAGTAGTATCTTGGTGATTACATTTGGCTCTGAGGCTAATTTGCAAACAGAGGCTGGAATATTTTGAATCCAGTGATTTGAATGACCTTTGCAGTCATCCAGTACAAAACATCCTGTACAGTGTAAACTTAACATCTAGAGTTCAAACTAATCTACTGAACTTTGAAGGTGATGAAAGCTGAGAAGGAAATGAGTCTGTGTTTTCGAAAGTTGCCTCTATCCATGAGTTTATCAAGAGACATTCCTGCAGATTTGCTTTGCTGTCAGGACTGATGCCAAAAAGCCTTGGAATTCTCTCAGGAGAGAATCAAATTAATCCTTTTGCTTCCATGGATGGAACTCGTCAACCCTGTAAGGCAATCCATCTAAGAGAAGGTCACTCTAAACAAACCTACGTCCAGAGGACCTCGCTGCCACTGTCCAAGCTCGCTCGGCCCCGGCAGATGAACCTCAGGATTAAAGGGTGGGCTCAGTTCAGCACACACTGTGTCTCACCTAAGAAATCCACTGCGCAGGCTCGAAGGGTTAATGACCTTTCCCAAATCTTCGCTCGCAAAGACTGGCCATACAAACTAACTTCGTAGCCTTTAGGTTTCTTTGCTGGGTGATGGGCTGACCTGACTTAACCCTGTAAGGATAGGTTACAAACCTGCTTACCCATCACTGAATTAAATCCCTATACTTTGCTGACTGTTTTCTACTGTATTTAAAACACTCTGTTGTTTGAGTTTTTTTAAAGCAGTTGGACTTTTCAGCAATCTGCCTTTTTCCTGTATTTAAAAAGAAACAAGTATTGCTGTAATCAGTCAAAGGGGTCTTCTTCCAAATTCATAGACGCTGAACATAATCTCTCTGGCTGTGATATTGCAGTAAATGAGTAGAGCTCATTAATGCCTTTTTTTTTCTGTATTGGTGTTGAGACTTTGTTGTGTTTTAGGTGGCAGAGGGACAGCGTTAAGTGTCCCTCAGTAGCTATTTGAGATAGGAGAGTTATTGCTGTGGGAGCCCTTATGAGCTGAGAGCCCTGCTGATTATTATCATCTCTATGTTCAGATCATACTTTTAATTAATTAAACCATCAGACAGGACTTGGTCCTTTCCAATGAGCCCCTGTTTTGTTCCAGAACACACTTCTTCAGCAGCTGGGAGTTGCCCCTTTTTCTGAAGGTCCGTGGCCTCTCTACATCCACCCTCAAAGTTTGTCGGTGCTCTCGCGACTTCTCTTGATTTGGCAGCATAAAGCCACTGCCCAGGGAGATCCTGATGTTCCAGAATGCCTTAAAGTCTGGGAAAGGTGAGATAGTTTTATGTGAAGCTGAAAATCAATAATCTCTTAACCTCTCTCATTTCCCATCAAGTGAAAGCTCTCTGGGCCCGGCGTAACAAGTGCGCGTGTGTTCTCTGAGCTGTGATCTGTGTGATGCTTGGAGGAGCAGAGGATCATTCTGCCATGTTGCTGGAGTCCTTCATCCAGAACGTAGGAAATGAGACCTAAAATCAGGAATTAAGTGGGAGGAGGCTGAATTACAGCAATGCTGATTTTAAAAAGGGAAGGAGAATGTCTTTATTTCAGCAGATTTCTAGTAGGTTCTGTTAGGATGGTGCCAGGATTGTTCCTCTCTGCCGTTACCTGGATGTGAAAGTCTCTGATAGGGTTTAGCTTTCTTAAAGCTCTAGTAGCCAGCCTTTCCCATGGGAACAGGTTTGAATTCTTCTTTCTCCCTTTGAATGATTGTTCTAATTTTCCATGAAATGATTTTGCTGCTAATTTAATTTGTAGGTTTTAGTGTTTGTGTAATCTCATTCCAATAGGCAATGTAGTGAACAGTTAGTGAAATTACCAGTATTTAAGCAGAAAAATGCAATTATGAAAATGTTTCTCTAACCTCTAGTTAAAGAGATTTTAAATAGAGATTTAAGCAGGGGGAAAAGTAAACTTTATAAATTTCCTCTTCTGTTGCCAGGTTTGTGGGCACCCTGAAGCAAAATGCCTTGCAGGGGACTGTCCCCAGTGACACAGAAGATCTGAATGTGGAACATCTCCAGCTGCTGCTGCTTATTTTCCACAATTTCTCAGAGAGGGGCCGCAGGTCCATCATGATGCTCTGTATCCAGACAATTGTGGAGTTGACAGCAAACATGGAGACCCAGCAGTGTTCTGTGCCACTCATCGTGGCACGGCTGCTCTTGGTGTTTGACTACCTGCTCCATCAGTATTCCAAAGCTCCCATGTACCTGTTTGAACAGGTTAGGCTTTGACATCATGTTCTGGATATTTAATTGGTCACCCAGCAGAAATGTGTAACGGGCAATCATTTGGTGTGTTCTGGTCTCTTCATGACCTTTGTGAGTAAATCAGTTTTGATGTTATTACCAGCCTTTGGAGTTACAAGGCATGATTAACTATCACTGCTGATTCCTAGCACTGGCTTCATTTGGAGTGAAAATTCCTGGTCTAATTAGTATCCTAATTCCTGATCAGGACAGGATGATTGTTCCACCTTATCTTTAAAATCTTGAGTGTTTGGGTATTTAGGCATCATTTCACAGCTACCTTTTCTTTGCTTTAGTGTTTCACCACTGAGGTTTTTTGGATTTCTGGTTTTCTCATTAGTGGGATGCTGGTGCTTTGTGCCTGGCTTTTCCAATTGTGGGAAGTTTGGCCTTTGATTTAAACTGCTCCCTTCATATTAAAAAGCATCAGAGAGGGTCCAGGGCTTTCCTCAGAAGTGTGCAATGTTCTGCTTTAAGCAGGGTTGTTTCTATTCTATGGTTCTTTTTCTGGGGGGTGGTATTGTCCCCCTACCCCTCAATGACAAGGATGCCACGGGTGGTTTTTTGTTTGTTCATTTTGTAACTTAGGTACAGTATAATTTGCTGACTCCACCCATTGGCTGGGGGAGTGGATCCCAGGACAGTGGCAGACGAACGTCTGTCCCACTTTATCATGGCTTTAAAGAAGTGGAAGAAAACTGGACCAAACACTGTTCTTCAGGTAAGAAAGAAAATTAAAGGAACTTTTTATTCCAGGATTTACTTTTGAAATTAAATGTGAGCCCTTCCTGTACCCTGGTCTGGGCAGCTTTTCCTGCTTTTAATGGGCATAGTTACAATAGACAAAAATGCATCTAATAACACAGGAAAAGTTTTATTAAATAAAATTACTGTCATCTAGGAGTATGGTACAAGTAATTCAAAATATATTTGTATTTATTGTGCCAGGATTGTAGGAGTAGGAAAACTTTGGCTGTGTATACCACAGGTTAGAGCACATTCAATGTGTTATGAAGCTGGTTTAGTATTTGGTAGTAGTATTAAATGTGAAAGGTTAGGGATGGGGGAAAGAGTATAACACCGTGCTGCCTAATTAAACTGTCACTTGGAAGGTTATTTTCTGTTCTCACATTCCAGACTCAGTTCCACAGCCCAGGTTCTACTGCATCCTGTCTCTAGAAGCTTCTGAGGATGATCTGAACCGTCTGGACAGCACGGTATGGGCACTGTGGTTTAGAGACCTTCCTGTAAGTCTCCACAAGGCCACGTGGATTTGACAAGTGCCAGGGAAAACAGACAAGAAGGAAAGACTTGATTAAACAGAGAGACCAGAAATTTTTCACTAAGTGGAGAGAAAAAGAGTGGTTGGATAAGATAATATGGGATTCCCTTTTACACCTAGTTGCATGTCAGGGAATTCAGCATGCAAAGTTTGTGAAGATGTGCTGGACTACTTTGTAGGAATGCTTGGGATTCAGTGCTGGAACAGAGAGACCTGCCCTATCCACACTTGCTTTTCAGTGTTGCTGAAACACCTGAGACGAAGACGTGGCATTAGAGTTGTTTCTCATCACTTTGCTCCATGTTCTTCCTGGGTTATGTTTCCTCTCTACATTTGTTGCCATCAGGGTTGTGGACTTGCTCCCATGCAGGCTCCCTTATCACCAGTTCATTGATTATCCGACTGAGGAGAGAAATACCTGGCAGAACTCACTTCCCGAAGGTTTATTTTGCTTAGTTTTAGGCTGTGGGTATTCTGAATACTTAAAAGAGTAAGAGCTTGGCTGTATATATGCTTTGCAAAACGTCAGTCCTGACTTGTCTGACTTCTGCAGGTTTGTGAGGTCCTTTTCTCCAGGGCTACGAAGTACGATGAGCTTTATGCAGCCCTGACTTCATTGCTTGCAGCTGGGTCCCAGTTTGATACGCTCAGGAGGAGGGAGAACAAAACTGTCACAGCACTGGTAAGACTGTCTTGCTGCCTGTGTTGAGGAATAACAAGTTTTCAAAATTAGGATTTTTAAGCAAAGTATTTAACCCAAGTGGTTTGGGCAGTGGTTGGAGTAACGGGGAATTTACAAAGGCCCCAACTAACTGTAGTGTTTATGGTGGCTGCACATCTCTCAAGTTTGTTATTCATAATATGTTTCAGACTTGCTGTAAGTCCCTGGTAATTCCAGTAGTTCTGGTTAGAACATGATTAAGCAGGAGAAAATTGTATAATTTTTCCTTTTTCTTTTCTCACTCCTCTGTTGCATATTTTGTTGTGTAATATGACAGAAACTCAGTCCAGAATGTGTTCATCTGATTTGGTACATCTGCAGGAGTCTGGAGTCCCTGATGAGATATTTCAGTAGCTATAATGATCGAGACTGTATCTTTCTTTACTAATTTATCCTACTGTTCCTCTCTTTAGGAAGCCTGTGCCCTTCAGTACTACTTCTTGATCCTGTGGCGGATACTGGGGATTTTGCCTCCCTCCAAAAGCTACATGCACCACTTGGCCATGAACACGCCTGAGATGAGCGACTGTGACCTCCTGCACACACTGCGCTGGTCTTCCCGCCTGCAAATCCCTTCTTATGTCACATGGATCAAGGTACAGCCTTGACTGGGCTATTTTTGAGATGTTGATAGTAAGAATGTCTGTCTCTTCCATAGGATTTGTTCTGTGGGCATGGTGGGGAGAAATGGAAAGTTGTGCCTGTATTTTCCAAAGTGTTCCAGCCTGGTGATTGGCAGAGTGCTTAACTGTAGAGCACTATTAAAGTGCGATGGGTCTGCTTTTTGCCATCTCTAGGATCACCTTGTCAGGCAGGGCATGAAAGCTGAACATGCTGCTCCTCTCGTCGAACTGACCTCCAGTAAGTGCATCTCAGTGAAGTACGACGTGGAAATAGCTGAGGAGTACTTTGCTCGACAGGTGAGATGGTGGGAATGCATCCATGCACATGGAACTTGTTTTTGTGGAATGATTCGCACTTACTGGTGCTTCCCATTGTATTTGCAGATATCTTCTTTCTGTGCTGTTGACTGCACAACTATTCTCCAGCTGCACGAAGTTCCCAGTTTACAGTCCATTTACACCCTTGATGCTGCAATTTCCAAGATTCAGGTTTCTCTAGATGAGCACTTTTCCAAGTTAGCTGCGGAAACTGATCCCCACAAATCCTCAGAGATAACCAAGAACCTCCTTCCTGCTACTCTGCAGCTCATTGACACCTATGCTACGTTTACCAGGTACAGTCCTTGGGATCTCCAGGAGGAATGCAATTCCCTGCAGTGCATTTTGCTTTCTTTGCATTTTGTGTGTTGTCTTCTTAGAGGTGCCTGAGTTTTTTTATAGTCCAGTGTAATTACTTTATGTCCTCTAGAATGTCCATTGTTTTAAAAGAAGAATAAAAAGTAGCTTTTCAAGCCATGTATGGAAGTTGTTGTATCTAAGTAACCACCTTGTCTGATCTTCCAAGGCTTCCTTGCAAATTTGCAAAAACAGCTTTTCCTCGAAAGATAAAACCACTCTGTAGGATAGTGCTGCTTAAGGTTATTTCTCTGGAATAATATTGAGGCTGTCAGACCATCAAGAAGGAGAGGGGGGTTAATTCTTACATTAAGAGTCTGAAGTCTTGTAAACTCTTGTTAGAAACCTGTGTAGAAGAAAGCAAAAGTAAATCAGCTTTTTCTTTGGAATGGGCACTTCTCCTCATAAGTAGCTTGGAGGGGATAAAAGCCCACAACTCCCTTCGTGGTATGAGATGAAGTATGGGGCAGAGCTTCAAAAGTTTGCTGTTTATCTGTCCCTGTATTGACAGATGTAGTTCAGAAATGCAGAGCTGATTCCTGAAGTAAATCCTTTCCATCCTGAACGCAGATCTTACTTGCTCCGGAGCCTGTCTGAAGAGGGCTCCACGGACAACAAACCCTCTGAGGAGAAGCTCCAGGGTTACGCTGCTGTCCTGGCCATCGGGTCCAGCCGCTGCAAGTCCAACACTCTAGGTGAGGGTACTGGAGAGCTCACTGTGCCTTCTCTGTAAAGGTGAAGCTTTCTACAATGCTGCCAACATTCCATTTCAAAGCTCTGTGCTGGCTCATGTGTTCTTCACCACTCTGTTCAAATGAGGGAGTTATCCTGCCAGCAGCACACTGGAAGTCTCCTTTTGGTATCCTAAAAACTCAAAAAGCTGGGCAAAGCTTGAAAGGGTAACTGTCTTGTGGGCTTGTCCGGATTGTTGAAATGCTTTTATAACCGTATCGGAGCTGGTGGCATGGAATAATAAGGGGAATTATGAAATGTTGCTGTGTTGAAGACTGCTGTGAATTGGTATTTTTGCCCTGTTTTCTATTGTTTTAGTAAAGTGAAAGAAGCAGAGAAACTCTTGCAAATGTAGGGATAATTTTGACTTGTAGAAAAGCTTGAAACTAGCCCTCAACAGAATTACAGCTCAGTTTGGCTACAATTGTGTCTTAAATAATGATCTAATTTAAAGAGTATTGTAAAAGCATTCTGGGTTTCAACAGGACCTGTGAAATTACTTAGATCCTGATGATTCTGTGTTACCTGCAGGGCCAGCACTTGTTCAGAACTTGCCTTCAGCTGTGCAGACTCTGTGTGAGTCATGGAACAACATTCACACCAACGAGTTTCCAAACATTGGCTCATGGGTGAGTCCAGCCTGGAGGATTGATCTGGTGTGCCCTTAACTCTCTGGGCATGGTTGGTGGGGTGTCACTGTGTTGGAGGTGGGTGGTTCTGATGTGTGTGTGTCCCTCCCCAGCGCAATGCCTTTGCCAATGACACGATCCCTGCGGAAAGCTACATCAGTGCTGTCCAGGCTGCCCACCTGGGCACCCTCTGCAGCCAAACCCTGCCTCTGGCAGCTTCCCTGAAGCACACCCTGCTGTCCCTGGTCAGGCTCACCGGGGATCTCATTGTGTAAGTGATGGATTTTCCATACGTTATATGTTACAGACACTGTGGGTCTGTCTGCTGTCCTCAATGGCTGACTTCATCAGGCTCTGTGGGTGGAACTCACTGACCTGGTGCTGTATTTTGAACTAGGCCTTTCAGTTTGCAGTTCTAAATTCTACGTGAATAAAGGCAGTCATCTCATCTCTTCAAAAGTCCAACCCCCTCAGAGAAACCCTTATTTCTTTTTTTGTCAAATACGGACTTGAAGAAACTGGAATATAAACTGAGACAATATAGATCTAATTAATTGATTTGTTCTTTGTTATAATTCATTTTTGTGATGTTTTAAAAGCATAAAGAGAGAATGAAATGCATTTCTTTTTCCAGGGACTTACTTTAAAATACACTGAAATCAAGAAGTAGTTGTTGACACTGCAGACAAACCCAAAAGCCACACTGTGTGAGAGTGTAGTCTGTCTAGGAAAATGTTGTGACTGTGTATATGCAAAAGTTAACATGCAGAGTTTTCTAAGTGAGGACTGTTTTTCTGAGGCTGTGTCAGTGTATTTGTCCCAGCTTTCTAAAAAAAGTTTTATCACTGATTTCCATCCAGATTTGTGCCTCACTTGTGTGACTTCTGATTTCCAATAGGGATGTTCTCTAATAGATCATGCAGAGAATTAACTTGTTTGCTTTTGTTTTCAAGCTGGTCAGATGATCTGAACCCACCTCAAGTAATTCATTCCCTACTGCCCCTCCTTCTGGAGACCAGCACAGAGAGTGTGGCAGAAATCAGCAGCAACTCCCTGGAGAGGATCTTGGGCCCTGCAGAGTCAGATGAATTCCTGGCACGTGTTTATGAGAAGTTGATCACAGGATGCTACAACATCCTGGCCAATCACTCTGATCCAAACAGGTAACAGGCTGGGCTTGTCCTTCTCCCCCAAAACTGTGTACAAAGATTGGCTGCAGCGGATTTAAACAGCAGCGCTGGTGCTGAGCACAACAGAAAGGCAGAAAATCAGTTTATTTTTATCTGTGGAAGACTTTTATACTTGCGGACTAAAAATACAAGATATTTTATTCATGTTACCAGGAACCATTGAGGCAGGGTGGATTTTCATCATCTCCTGTAACTCTGGATGAAGCATGTGTGTATCTGGATGGTTTTTTATTTAAAAAGATAGAAAATTCTGTAAATACAAGCACGAAATCAAAAGTGAAGATGCCAACCTAACTCACGTTATGTTCCCTTTTTCTTGCTGTGTGTAAGGATGGCTAATCCCTGCTTTCTCACAGCTAACTACCCAGATTTGGGCTTCCCACCCCTTCCTCTTTGTACAGAGGGAATGAGCTTCCTGTGCAGATATTGATTCTAGCCATCTGAAACATAAAACCTTTAGACATGATGATGTTGCATCTTTTTTAACACTGATCCTCTCTGGATGGGAGGTCAGAGGGAGATCTACTGACCTGGTACAGAGCATAAATGTGATGGGATTTTACTTGCAGAGTATTTGTGGAGTGAGGATAAGCATAGGGGAGAATGGGGAGGAGTAACACTAAAATAGACTTAAAGTGTACAAACAGCAGCTGTTTATAGGAATTTGAGGTGTCAGAAAGGTCTGGATTATTCTGGGTTTCTAACTGTAACTTGCCTTACAGCATCATGTGATGCTTTTTTGCTGAACATTTGTTGGGTTTGTTGGTGTTTCTGTCTGGCGTTCATCGGTTGTTTTTCTCCTGTCTCATGAAGAGCTGTTTTCAATTGGTGGAAAGGTTTTGGAATTGTATTAGCAAAATAGATCACTTCTTGACTCTCAGAGCTGTTGTAATTGTTGAAATGGCTCCTATATATTCTTATTTGACCCTCATGTATTTGATCCTTATATATTCCTCTTTTAATCCTTAGTGGTCTGGATGAGTCCATCTTGGAGGAATGTTTGCAGCATCTGGAGAAGCAGCTGGAGAGCAGCCAGGCCCGAAAAGCCATGGAGGAATTCTTTTCAGAAAGGTGAAGTCACTATGAGAGTTGTAGCCCAAGAACTCTATTTCTCATCCTTTTTCTGTTTGCTTGTCACTGTAGACTCTGAAGTGATGTTGATGTCATTGTGCAGGAAAATATGGGCTGTGTAAAGACAGGATCTCCTTTGAGGAGTGCAGGAGAGTGGGAAAAAACTTGGGGCGGGGGCAGGCGGAGGACCCGGGTCTTTGTCACTCCAAAGGAAATAGTGAGTCCCTATAGTGATCATTAGTGCAAGATGATCTGTCAAAGGAGTTTTTTGAGAGATGCTGGTCCATAAGGAATTTACAGACCAAGCTGCAAAATCCCAAGTTCTCCCAGTGCTTCCTTGGGGTAGCAGGTTGGTAATTTTAAGAGTATGAGTGGGGTGTTGGCCTGACTTAAGATTATGAAGACAAACTGTGCTGGAAGCAGCACAGCACAACAAGAGTGTTCTGAATATGAGGGTGAACTCATATTCAGAGGAAAGGTTTTCTCTGTTAAGCAAACCATTGTCTGTTTTTTCTCTCTACTTGTTCAACAGTTCAAAATGGAAGCAGTATGGTGGCTATACTTTGTAAAGATGGAAGGGAAAAATAGGCAAGAAAATCTTGCCTTTTGGTTTGGAAACGAGTTTAGGCCCTTTTGTGACCTGATATGCAAGATACTGAAATGCTGCTGAGGAGCCCATGAGATTCATGAGTTTTAGTCTGAGTTTGCTGTTTGGCTGAAAGCAATTTCAGCAATTGGCTGCTGAGCAATATTAATACAAACTGTTGCCAGTCTGAAACGTGAGGGCAGAGAGAAGTGAAGCAAGTGATAAAAGGGAATGGGTCATCTTTTACAAAGCTGATTTATTTTCCCCCTCTATATAGTGGAGAACTGGTGCAGATCATGATGGCAACAGCCAATGAGAACCTCTCAGCCAAATTCTGTAACAGGGTGCTGAAATTCTTCACCAAGCTCTTCCAGCTGAGTAAGTGATGGTTGGATCTCTCCTGTCCCGCCTTTGTCCGCTTTATACTGTTCTTGTATTAGGCTGAGACATGAAGATGCTTGAAAGGAAAGCTGTGGGAGGGAGTGGGGTCACAGCTTCACACTTGTAATGAAAAGCCACACGTTCACTGTAGATCTGTCACTCACAGTAACTTCCCCCCCAGCTGAGAAGAGCCCCAACCCCAGCCTGCTGCGACTCTGTGGCTCTTTGGCTCAGCTGGCCTGTGTGGAGCCTGTCCGGCTCCAGGCCTGGCTGACCCGGATGACCATGTCCCCACCCAAAGACTCAGACCAGCTGGACATTGTGCAGGAGAACAGGCAGCTCCTGCAGCTCCTGACAACTTACATCGTTCGGGAAAACAGGTAAAGCACAGCCTTTTGTGTGCTGGTCGTTTCCTTCCTCCTCCAGAGGTGTGAGTTGCTGGTGGTGTCTTTATAGTACCTCTCTGAAACTCTCTTGTTTTTGCTCAGCCAAGTGGGAGAAGGTGTGTGCACTGTTCTGCTGAGTACTCTGATACCAATGGCAACAGAGATGTTGGCCAATGGTGATGGCACAGGCTTTCCTGAACTGATGGTCGTGATGGCAACTTTGGCCAGTGCAGGACAAGGTGCAGGACACCTCCAGCTTCATGGTGCTGCTGTGGATTGGCTGAGCAGATGGTAAGAGTAAACGGGATACTGTTCTTTGTTTATTTGCACCACTTAGACTGATTTTGTTAAATTTTTTGACTGGTGATATGGGGACAGAAGTTCGTGTATGCTGATATTCAGTTATTTTTTAGTTAGTTGTTTGGAATATAAAGTGTCTGATCTGTATCCCCTCCCATTAAGAACAACCATGTGTTGTCTTTCTTTTCCACTCTGGATGGTTTAATTACTGCATTTATACATTCCCTGCTGTTAACCTAAAGCAAATTGAATGCTTGAAACTGTTGGTCAGGACTGAGTTTATACTTCCCAACAACTGTTACCTGTAATGAGAGGTTGTGGACTCCCCATTCCTGGAAGTGTCCAAGGCCGGGTTGGATGGGGCTTGGAACAACCTGGGATAGTGGAAGGTGTCCTTGCCCATGGCAGGGGTGGAATGAGATGAGCTTTAAGGTTCCTTCCACCCCAAACCACTCTGGGATTCTGTGATTCTATAATAATTTCCACTGTTTTTTGTTACAGCAAGAAATACCTGTCTCAAAAGAATGTGGTAGAAAAAATGAATGCCAATGTCATGCAAGGGAAGGTAAGACATGACCATCGTTTAATTTGCAGGAATAAATCCCAGGCAGGAGCTGTTCACCCGTCCTGTTGGGTTCATAGTGGGAGTTAAAGCAATTTGGTCAGGGGCACTTGTTCAATTTTCTTGCCCCGTAGCCGCTATTATGGGATGTGAGCAGTGCCTGTCCTTTTGTGCTTTCCAGCACGTGACTATCCTGGAGTGCACCTGCCACATCGTCTCTTACCTGGCCGACGTCACCAACGCCCTGAGCCAGAGCAGTGGCCAGGGGCCCAGTCACCTGTCCGTGGATGGGGAGGAGCGGGCCATCGAGGTGGACTCTGACTGGGTGGAAGAGTTGGCAGTGGAGGAGGAGGACTCCCAGGCTGAGGATTCGGTAGGCAACGCTCACAGTTAGTGCTGCAAAGGAGATGAAGGTTTATTTTGCTTCCAAATCAGAATTACTCAGGTTATGAACTAAGAGTTTGTTGTTTATTCCTAATGTGACCTACTTGACAGGACTGGAAGAGAATATCTGTAATTCATGCCTAGATCCGTTGACTTTGCCATGTCAACTAAAGTTAAATATTTATTTTTTATTAGAAAAAGGAAGAAATGGAGTGAGATGGGTTTCTTCCTACTGGTTGGTTTGTCAGTTTTATATATATGTCAACAAGCAGCTTAGATAAGACTTTGAAGTGCTGTTGGCTAGGGAAGAAAAGCTGTTATAATGCATTGTTTTAATTTTGTTGTACCAACATTTTTGTTACTGTTTCTTTTTCTTGTTAACCCTTTCATGTTATTATAATATGTCACCCTCTTTTTCATGTGGTTTGATACCAGCTGCCTTCTCTTAGCTCAGTGTTGCTATTCTTAAAATGCACATTTGGTGTCTGAGGAATTTATTCTGTACCATGTACTTTACTGTAGCTGCAGTTGCAGCGCCTTTTTGAAACAATTTTCTTCTCTATAGGATGAAGATTCTCTCTGTAATAAACTCTGTACCTTCACCATCACACAGAAAGAATTCATGAATCAACATTGGTAAGGATCTGAAATTTGTGTTCAGAATTTCAGCCTGATATTCCTGGCCATTGAGAAGGAAACCAGTGTGGTTTGTGAGCCTCAAGCAGTGTCTTTCATAACTCACCTGGCTTATTTTGGGCAGGTACCACTGTCACACTTGCAAGATGGTTGATGGGGTTGGTGTTTGCACAGTTTGTGCTAAAGTTTGTCACAAGGATCATGAGATTTCTTACGCCAAATATGGGTCGTTCTTCTGTGACTGTGGAGCCAAGGAAGATGGCAGCTGCCTGGTAAAGTGTTTTCATGTCCTCAGCTTTTAAAGTCTTTTGCAGTTTTCTGTTCTGCAATAAGTTATGTCAGGGTATGAGTGTGTAAGAGTCATAAGACTTGAAGGTATTTGTTTTATAATGACCCTTCAGAATTTACAGCTTGCCTGGAAATTAATGTTTTTGCACTGAATAAGAGCACTGGCAAATCTCTGTCCCAGTGACTCCTGGGATTCCACCTACCTTTACAGAATTCGCTACACAGCAAACAACACCTTTTCCCATGTTTTCCACTAGCAGCAAACAAAATAACTATATCTTAATTATGGAGGCTTTTTAATACTTGAGTGGAGAGTGACATGTAGGATGCTGTTTTGTTGTATCTTTAGAATTGCAGTCTTAAGAGATTTGCACTCTATTTCTTTAAAATTACATTAATCTTGCTACTATTACAGTCTGTATTCATTTCATTAGTAGTCAAACTGAGTCTGGTTTAGGCTCTTAGCATTCCTGTGTCATTCCCAGGCTTTGGTGAAGAGAACCCCCAGCAGTGGGATGAGCTCTACCATGAAAGAATCCGCCTTCCAGAGTGAGCCCAGGGTGCCTGAGAGTGTCATTCGCCATGCCAGCACCTCCCCTGCTGAGAAAGCCAAGGTCACCATCAGTGAGGGGAAGGGCCCTGACGAAGAAAAACCCAAGAAGAGCAGCCTGTGCAGAAACGTTGAGGGCTGTCGAGAGGAGCTGCAGTCCCAGGTATGATTATCTGTTAAACAAAGATCATTTATGGTGAGGATCTTAGGCAGAATGTGTTGGTTATCAGCCAAGTTGTTTGATTTTTATGATAAGAGGAGTCATAAAAAGGGTGTCAGGCTTTAAAAAGTGGTTGATGTGTAGCTGTTATGAAGGCTCCCATAGGAGCATTTTGTTCCTCACTTATCTCTTTCTTGTAGGCCAACTTCTCCTTTGCACCTTTGGTGCTAGAGATGCTGAATTTCCTGATGGATGCCATCCAGATCAACTTCCAGCAAGCTTCAGCCATGGGGAGCAGCAGCCGTGCCCAGCAAGCTCTCAACGAGCTCCATACTTTGGACAAGTCAGTAGAAATGACAGACCAGTTGATGGTGAGACTAAAGGAGTGATTAGATTATGGGGGGAGGACGGTCACTTTTTATAGGGCAATTCCAAGTGGTTTACTTTGGATGCTTTTACTGACTCAGGTGCCAACTCTCGGCTCTCAAGAAGGTGCTTTTGAGAACGTGCGCATGAACTACAGCGGGGACCAGGGCCAGACGATCCGGCAGCTGATCAGCGCCCACGTGCTGCGGCGCGTGGCCATGTGTGTGCTGTCCTCCCCGCACGGCCGGCGCCAGCACCTGGCTGTGAGCCACGAGAAGGGCAAGGTGAGCTCTCCAGCTCTGCAGGGAACCCTGCATTCTGAGGGAAAATGGAACAGCGCTGAACAACAGGCAGAATGTGATTTGTTCTGCCTCTCTGGAGAACTGGATCTTCTGTGTCGTATTGCAGCTTAGGGAAGCCTCTCTTAGAAAAAACTCTTCAGGGAAAAGAGTTCTTGCAGTGAGAACAGTGAGAACAACTCACTACAACTACCTAGAAGGAGACTGAAATGAGGTGGGGGCTCATCTTTTCTGCCATGTCTTAAGTGAAAGGATGAGAGGAGAAAGGCCTTAAGCTGTGCCAAGGGGAGGTTCAAATTAGATACTAGAAAAAAAAAGTCTCTGCAAGAGTGGTCAGGCATTGGAATAAGTTCCCCAAGGAGGTAGTGGAGTCACTGTCTCTGGAAGTGTTCAGGAGGTGTCTGGATATGGCACTTGGTGATGTGGTTTGGGAGTGATCAGGGTGGTGCTGGGGTGGCAGTTGGACTCGATGATTTTGAAGGTCTCTTGCAGCCTTGATTCTGTGATTCTGATTCTGTAAATGTGGGGACACATTCATAGAGCTGGAATTGAAGTGCCTTATTCCCCTCAGTTATAACTGGATAACAGTTCATTTTGTGGTGCAGATCACAGTCCTTCAGCTCTCAGCATTGCTGAAACAAGCTGACTCCAGCAAAAGAAAACTGACCCTCACCCGCCTGGCGTCCGCCCCCGTTCCCTTCACTGTCCTGAGCCTCACTGGGAATCCCTGCAAGGAGGACTATCTGGCTGTGTGTGGACTGAAAGTAAGTGCCTCCCGAACCCTTTCCCAGGCAGCTGGAAACATCAGCTCAAAGCCAGCTGTCTTTCTTTTCTCTGAGGAGCTGGCACAGAGCTGCCTCCAAAGTTCTGTCACTAATTTAGCTCCTGAATCACTTTCCTATTCGACAGAGGAAGCAGAAGAAGCAAGAGCTGTATGAATAATATGATAAATGAGACAGTGCCTTGAAATATAGTACTTCTTATTGTATTTAGGCCAGTTTTACGTAAGACAAGAGCCAAGGTTTAGTCATGTCAGACTTAGTGTGCTAAAACTAGTCTGTAACAACCAGTGTTCTTTGGCAAGGACTCCTCTTTGTATTCTCCCAAATTTAGATTCAGCTTTCCCAGTGCAGAATCCACAGATTTGTTATTTAGCTGAGAAACAGCTGCACTCTGTGGTTTTGGTTTTGTGTTTTCTTTACAAACGATCACGTAATTTATCTTTAATGCAGTAATTTTAGATTCTCGCTCTCTGAATCATTATTGGCATAAGAGAAATGCTGACTTTTAACGCCATTCTTGGCTTCAAATGTTTATAAAATGCTTAGTTCTAATATTTGACCAATTTTTTTCATTACTCCAGGACTGCCATGTATTAACATTCAGCAGCTCTGGATCAGTCTCTGATCATTTGGTACTTCATCCCCAACTAGCCACTGGGAATTTCATCATCAAAGCTGTGTGGCTGCCAGGATCTCAAACAGAGCTTGCCATTGTGACTGCAGACTTTGTGAAGGTATGTCTGCTCATAAGCTGTTGATGATATATCTTACTTTCATACATCAGAGCCTGGATCCTTGTGGAGTTGCATGTGGAAGAATGTGATAATATTCTTAGTTAGAAATAAATTGGAAATATAAATTTGGCTATTGTTGTTGCAAGAAAAAGCAAAACTAAAGAATCCAAAGAGTAGAACAATTAACTATAACATCTAAAAGGATTCCCTTGTCTCAGCTCTTGTCTTGTTTTGTATTGTGGTAGTTGATTATTGCCTTAATTCTTCTGTGTCATAGTAATTATTTTCTTGGTTCTTTCTACAGATTTATGATCTCTCTGTAGACGCCTTGAGTCCAACTTTCTACTTCCTCCTACCAAGTTCCAAAATCAGGGATGTCACTTTCCTTTTCAACGAGGAAGGGAAGAACATCATAGTGATCATGTCCTCAGCTGGGTACATCTATACACAGCTCATGGAGGAGGCCAGCAGTGCCCAGCATGGACCATTCTATGTCACCAATGTGCTGGAAGTCAACCACGAGGACCTGAAGGTGCTGGTGACTTCCCTTTCTCTCTGTTTTTTTGCATCTTATATTTGAAGGCAGAAGTTTCCTTTTCTTTTTTCCTTCCTTTGAGCCCCCTTATCTAGATCAAGGAGCTTGCTCATTCCTTTAAAGAGAGAAATATCCTTGCAGTGAAAGGGGGTGGGGGTGAAAATTAAACCCCTTGATCCTTTCATCTAGAAAATAGAGCATGTTTTCCATGGCTGGCTCTGAAGTCATGCCCGGCAGGATTTCTCAGCAGGGAGATGGCTGCAGAGCAGTGCAGTTCTCGGAGCGAGGCACTCCAAAGGTGCAGGAACAGAATGGATAAATCACCACTGCTGGGGCTGCAGAGCTGCAGTGAGCCTTTGTTTCTGGTCTTGGGGGTGACTTGTAAAATCTGTCCAGTGTTTTTACCCCAGCCTGTTTCAAAACTGGAAAAGATGAGAAGACAGCCCTCAGGAAGATCTTTTATGAGCTGGGAACAAGGGGAGTGCTCCGTGTGAGACTGTCACATGGCGTTCAGGCTCCCAGCTGAGGGTGTTACCTACAGCCTACGGGTTTGCAGGCTCAGCATCCCTTTCCAAAGCCTTTGAAGTGTCTGATGGATGAGTTCACCCAACAGTTCAGTTTAGAAAATTGTCGTTTAGTGCTGTGTTCTCTTGCTGGTGGGGAGGAGAGGAGGCCTTGGGAATAATTCCATCATAAATTTAAAAGCCTGACGGTGTTTTGCGGTATGTGAGTTTATGTTAAATGTTGTCATTTCTCTTGATCCCACAGGACAGCAATGGCCAGGTGGCAGGAGGAGGGGTGTCAGTGTATTACTCCCATGTGCTGCAGATGTTGTTCTTCAGCTACTGTCAAGGCAAATCCTTTGCAGCCACCATCAGCAGGGCCAGCCTGGAAGTGCAGAGGCTATTCCCAATCAACATCAAGAGGTGAGGCTCATGTGGAAGACTCCCCTGAAGTGTTTATTTCTGTTTATTATTAATAAATATCACTCATCAACATCCCAGCTCTGAATGGCCAAAGCTTGTGCTGAAGATCCTCTTTCTGACTGATGATTTCCTGCTACTTTTCGTGGTGCTTCTGCCCTAATGGACTTTGGTGATGCTTTTGAGTCCCTTCCAACTTGGGATATTCTAGTTACGGGATGGTTTGAAACAAGAACTCGGTGTTTCAGCAGTGGGGCATGTCTGCATTTTGTCTTCCCACTAGGATTTCCCAGCAGGAAGGTGGCTGCAGAGCCATTGTGCTGCACAGTGTGGAGCTGCTCCTGGTGCAGCCACTGGAACTGATGGGATTACCCCCCCTCACTGAGGCTGCAGAGCAGGAAACCTTTGTTTCCTTTTGCCACCAGTACTGCTGTGGACCTTGTGCACTGTGCATATTAAGGCTTATTTTCAGACTCCCTTGAGGGAAACCAATCTCTTTTGCTATGAATGTGGCAAGAAAAAGCTGTTCTGTCATGTTTTCTGACAGAGCTGGGCACTTAGACCACAGACTCTTTACTAGCCTGACACAAAACCACTGTCATGAGCAGGCTCTGTAGAAGGCTCGTTCCAAGAGCTCCCAAGCCCCAGTCAAGTTTGACTTAGTCTTTTTGCAGCTCTATTTTTATTTTTTCCGGTGAGCAGTCACACAGATTCTGCTGGTTTGGCCTTTGCTTAGTGCTGCTGGGTATGTTGTAATGTGTAACTGTTCATCTGTTCAGATAAAAACATTGCTGAAAGCCATTTTAGAATTGCCTCCTTGGTTTGGGGCATAAAATGTTGCCAAGTGTTCTTCCTCAGGTTTGCAGGGTAGGGATCAGGCTGTGAATTGGAATGCTTGAATTCCTGCTGAGGATGGAGCTTTAACTGGTTTGAATGCTGTATTTTGTGTGTTTTCGCTTGTGCTGCTTGTTAAATTAATGTCACTGTGCCCTTCATCTCTTGCAGTTCTAATGGTGGGAGTAAGACTTCTCCAGCCCTGTGTCAGTGGTCGGAGGTGATGAACCATCCTGGCTTGGTGTGTTGTGTTCAGCAAACCACAGGTGTCCCGCTGGTGGTGATGGTGAAGCCAGACACCTTCCTCATCCAAGAGATTAAAACCTTGCCAGCCAAAGCAAAGGTTAGGCAGAATTCCCTATGGTTTTGGCCCTTAAAATGTGTTTTCTTGTTGTTCCATCAACCAGATCTCTAATGCAAAGAGTTTTCCTTCAAGCAGCAGTTGCCAAGTCCTTGCCTTGCTTTGCAGATCCAGGACATGGTGGCCATCCGTCACACAGCCTGCAACGAGCAGCAGAGGACCACCATGATCCTGCTGTGTGAGGATGGCAGCCTGAGGATCTACATGGCCAACGTGGAGAACACCTCGTACTGGCTCCAGCCCTCGCTCCAGCCCAGCAGCGTCATCAGCATCATGAAGCCCGTCCGCAAGCGCAAGGCAGCTGCCATCAGTAAGGGGCTCCTCACACAAGCTGTAACAAATGGAGGTGCAAAGATTGCTCAGCATCATCCAGATACTTAAAACATTCACTTCTGACAATTACCAGTTAACCCGAGGGCTAAGGACTGGCTAAGTCTGGGTGAAATGTTTCCGTAAATATACGTAAAAATATGTACAGACATCTGCGAAGGAGGCAGGTTCCTTCTGCAGCTCTTTTACCACATTTCTGCCAGTTTAGAATGTATTTCATCAGGACCCTCTCTTTTCCCTTCCAGCAACTCGCACATCCAGCCAAGTGAACTTCCCCATTGACTTCTTTGAACACAACCAGCAGCTCACAGATGTGGAGTTTGGAGGCAATGACCTGCTGCAGGTGTACAATGCTCAGCAGATAAAGCACCGCCTCAATTCCACGGGCATGTACGTGGCCAACACAAAGGTAAGTGGGGCGATTCGGGGATTCTTTTGGGCTTCTTGGGTGATATCATTGCTCATATTGACAGCATGCTGTGTCTTAGGAGTCTGCTTTGTTCAAATGAACCTGTACAAATCCTGTAATTAGGAAGCAGTGGAGACACCTCTGTACAGAATCAGATTCTTGGCTTGAGAGTGAATTTTTGAGCTGTGATTTGTCTTCTGCAGCCTGGGGGTTTCACCATCGAAGTGACAAACAATAACAGCACAATGGTGATGACGGGCATGCGGATCCAGATCGGCACCCAGGCCATAGAACGAGCTCCCTCCTACCTGGAGATCTTTGGCCGCACCATGCAGCTCAACATGACCAGGGCCCGTTGGTTTGACTTCCCCTTCACCCGGGAGGAAGCCTTGCAGGCTGACAAAAAACTCACCGTCTTCAGTAAGTCTTTGTTAATTGCTTAGTTTGACTTCACTGATGGTTTTGTTTGGGTGGGTTGAAACTATCCTGCTTCACCTCACAGTAGGGAATTTCCACAACCTGTTTGACTTGACTACAAAAACAGTTTGAGGGGTGAGCCCTGAACACTTAATAACTTTATTTATGGCCCAGTTTCTTGCTGCAGTGAATGAATGTTCGGTAGCTCAGCTCGATAATTTTGTTTTGAGGCAATAGAGAAGGAAAATGGCCTTGGAAAGGAGATGACTCTGTGAGTGGCTATGTTTTAATGACACAGTGTAATCGCTGTCCTGGCATTGAGAGAAGGCTTGTTTGTATTCAAAAGCAATGGCTCTATTAGTTCTTAAGAAATTTCTCTCATCACTGCAGTTGGGGCTTCTGTGGATCCTGCTGGAGTCACCATGATGGATTCCATAAAAATTTATGGCAAAACCAAAGAACAGTTTGGATGGCCTGATGAGCCCCCCGAGGACTTCCCATCTGCTTCAGTGAGCAATGTTTGTCCCCCAAACCTGAATCAAGGGAATAGCACTGGAGACACAGAGTCAGCTGCCCCTGCTGCTGCCAGTGGGACTGTCCTGGAGAGGTATTTCCACAGTCTTTCCTTTCTTTCTCCTTGAAAATGCGTGGTTGCTCTGGAGGGGACTTAGGTGCACTTGTGTGCTTAACTGGGAGAACTGAAGAGAATTAGTAAAATTGTTCTCACTGTCTTACAAAGCAACAACTGAAAAGTCAAGGATTATCTTGTAAGGAGGGTTTGTGCTCACTCTTGATTTCTCTGGTGGAGTAGATGCATAGATCTGTGTGCCTGCTTTGCGTTGCCAAGTTCATTTGTTTCAGCAGCCTTGGGGAGCTAAAAGAGATTTCTACTGCCTTGGTACATTCTTTCATTTCAAGCTGGCCCTTTTCATTCTCTGGAGCTCACAAAAGTCAGGCCTCTGAAGTTAAGCTCAGTTTTGAGGAGGGCTTTGTGTGTGACCCTGCTTTAGGCTTGTGGTTCCCACCAACTTGTCTTGTGGCCCATGTGTCTCAGACTGAGCTGTTGTGCTGGAGAAAGTGTTGGGTTTTTTCTCAATATCCCTACTGAGAGCCAAACCCCAGGGGCAACCAGGACATATATTTAGTACAAGAAATAAAACTTGTGTTCTGTTTTATATTCATCCCGTGTTCTTCCTCTGAGCTTGTGCAGTCTGTGCATAAGAGTTGTAGAAAGCCTGGCAAGCAGCAAGGACAGGAGGGAAACAGAGCAAGGGGGAACTAGCACTGCTGAAAACTGAGCATTTTAAAGGGATATGCTGCTCAACTGTGAGGAAATGGTGGTTAATTTTTTCTGACTGAAATTCTCAGGTAAAGGGTCAGAGCTTGAAGTGGCAGTTAGCTCCAGCTGAAGGACTTGTTCAGCCATCTTTTAATATTTTGGCTAATAGTTCACGGGAGTTTTTTCCCTTGGTTATTTTCCCTTTACTTCCCTCCTCTGCTGTGACATCCCCACAAGATGTCCCTCTCAACACAGACATGCGTTTTCCAGAGCAGTGGGGATCATAGTCTAAAAATTCAGATCCAAAAAAAATATTCTTAATATTTGGTGTTACAGAACGCAGTATGGTTACCTTCTAAAGGGCCTCCTGAGTGGACACAGCTAATGGCAGTCAGGAGGTAGCTTTTCTGTCAGGCACCAAACCAGAAGTTTGGTGTCTATATTTAAATTCAAGCTTGGGTGGTGCTTTAAGTGATGCTTGGCTTCTCTGTGCAGGTGCCCTGGATCTCCTTTCTTTGTTTGGCTTTAGCCCAGTGTGTGCTGCCCAGGTAGAGAGAGCTGTGCTTAGACTGAGTGTGCAGAGCGCTCTCCTGGCTTCCTGATCCCCCCATTTAATTTGCCTTTTGATTAGAATGTGTTCTAGGGAGTTTTTCTGTGAGCTTTACACATTTTTTTTTTCCTTTTTCTTTGCTCCCCCAAAGTTCTGACACTGAGTCCCTAACCACCCTGGACCGGTTAGTATCCATCCTTTTCTCTGCACGAGTGCGTGTGTGTCAGAGAGACAGAACACATGGTGTGGCTTTTGTTGACTGGGGTTTTCTTTTTGTTTTCTAAGTGACATTTGCATGGCAGATGGTTTAGCCAATGTAAAGATCAGGTGGTTTGCAGATTTTTGCTGTACGCAGCATAACTGTTGCTTGTTTGACAGCAGACTCCTCTCTCTGCTTTGTTCCTTCCTTGCGCCTTCTTATCCCACTTATGTTCCCTGAGAGCTTTCCGGAGGGTGGCTGTGGGTAGGGGGTTGTTATTTATCACCACCAGACCAGACAGTTGTTCCCTCTACCTCGTACCCAATCCTACAGTGCTATTTCTCCCCTTAATGCTCTCTCTTCCCTCCTTTTTCCTGTATCTTCCTGCTCCTTCTGGTGTGTCAGATGGCATTTCAGGTAGTTCTACCTGGAGGCACGGAGTGCTGCTGCAGGGACATTCAGCACTTTGCTGCCAGTTGTAAATCAGCTTTTCCCTCGGGGCAAATGTTTTACCAGCCTGCATTCCTTCTATCCAAACTTTGAACCTCAGCATCTCTCACTTGGGTCAAACCCAGTACTCCAAGTTAATTTTCCTGTGGAATATTTTGTGCTGAAACTCCAAATTAGAAAGAGCAACCTGTGTGAAAACAGCAAGCGAGTAGAATCTTGCTCCCTTAGCAAAGTCGGTTCCGCTTTTTCCCATGTGTCATAGCCAGCCTTGATCTGCAGTCATCTGTACGTCTGTGGGCCATGGTGAATTGGGACTGTCAAGACAATCCAAGTTATCCCTGCTGCAGGCTGCGTAAGGAAATGTTTTATCCTCTTTGGGAGAGAAAAGCCCCTGTCTTTCAGCTGTGGATTATTAAAGCAGTCCTAAGTTTGTCTGTGAGCGTGAGCCAGGTTTAACTCTGGTCTGTAACACAATGAAATGATATGCATGGTGCCTGTGGCAGGTTTTATCATGCTTTGATTTTGTACTTGGCATTCGTTAGCTGTCTCTGAGCTACTCATGACTGTAGCCTGCATAAAGCAAAGTGCTAAGGAGAGAGAAGGGTTGCTGTACTCAAGCCCGCTTTCCTTTCTCCCTTCAGGCTAGTAGTGAGTTCTTTAGAAGCACTGGAAAGCTGCTTTGCTGTAGGACCAGTCAACGAGAAGGCAAGTAACTTTCTGAATACACTCTTGAGCTTTGCGAGCTGGGGGAGGAGGGGCGAGCTCAGCACTTACCTCCTGCAGCCCCGGGGGCCCGATAGGAGCAGAGCTGCATCCGTTTTGCTCAGAGCACTGATCTGAAAGTTGACTTAGCCAAAAGCATTTGAAACTAGTTTAGAATGACAATTGGTATTTGCATTTAGCGCTGGTGGGCTTTTTGTGCTGTAGGGTGACCTCGTTTACAAAAACAGAAGGGTAGGAAGCCCATAAATCTCAAAAGGACTTTTCTTCTGTCGATGTGTGAAATGTCTGTTAAATGTCAAACAGTAAATTAAGGGAAGCTATCGAAAGAGTATTGAAGGAAGGCAGAAACTGGCAAGGAGGGGAGGGAGCTGCAGGTACACTGGGGAATCAGACTCATGTATCACCTTCATGATAAATATACTGAATAATGGGTTTTGTCTGTTCTTAGGAGAAGAATAAGATTGCAGCTCAGGAACTGGCTACGATGCTGCTGTCCATGCCAGCTCCTTCCAGCGTGCAGCAGCAAACCAAGAGCCTCTTGGCCAGCTTGCACACCAGTCGCTCAGCCTACCATAACCACAAGGTAAGGAGGTGCAGGGATTTTGGGGCTCCTCTCACTTGTCCGTTTATGCTTGAGGTGCGGCACGGCCCTGGAAAGCCCTTTCGCCATGCAGTATAAACTATAAACCTGCTGGCTAATTTCCCTTTAACTCCTGCTACCTGCCTGGCTGGCTTTTGTGTTTCACCAAAACTCTATGATTTCTTAGTATTAGTTGTCCTTAGATGACAAGAGTTAAAGTAGCGAGTGCCGAACTTCCCCAGAATCTGTCCTGTGCTTGTACTTCAGCTGCTTTGTTGAGTCAGTTGTTTTTCTTTGCCCGTGTTATCTTTCACTTTATAGGATCAAGCACTGCTAAGCAAAGCCATTCAGTATTTGACTTCCTCAACCAAAGAAGGAAAGGACCTTGATCCTGAAGTATTCCAGAGGCTGGTCATCACTGCTCGATCCATTGCTATTATGAGACCCAGCAATCTGGTCCACTACACTGAATCAAAGCTGGAAACAGGTAGATAAGTCTATAATTTTCTTTAACTTACCGTTGTCATAATTGAAGCTGTCGTAGGGTTTTGGGTTTGGTTATGACAGGGACTGTATTTGACACATTTCTTCGGTGTATGATAGTCCTCGTAATGAGGACATCAGAGCCTCTAACAAAAGCCATTTCAAATAAACTTGATGATACCTTCGTTAAAGCTTTCCGCTGCACATATCTGACACGTGTTTTTTAATCTGTACAGAGAGTGAAGAAGGGCAAGAGGTCCAGAAACACGTGGAAGGAGAGGGCTGCACGTTTATTACCCAGCTGGTGAACCACTTCTGGAAGCTCCATGCATCAAAACCCAAAAACGCCTTCCTGGCCCCTGCCTGCCTGCCAGGTGTGCCGCTCTTCCTTTGCTGTTGTCAAGCTTTTGAAGGATCCTATTTTAAGTTGATAAACAGAGAAATTTGGCTTGTTCCAAAGGAGGCTTAAGGTGCTAATGATACACTGAGTGCTTTCTGATGTACGGCTGCAAATTCTACTCCAAAGCTTTTGTTCTGGAGTACTTGTATTGTGTCAGTAAAAAGGGACTGGTGATTGATTTATCTGCATTTGGCTTCATGGGTGGTGTTAGAGGATATTCATTGGTGGTGGTACATAGAGTTCACAGTATTACATTAGACAGACAAGACTGGCTCAGGCTGGATTGAAAATCAATATATTTGTGGTGTGAACATTGTTCCGCGAAGTCTACAAACAAAAGATCCTTCTGCAGTGTCTCATTCCGTGTTGAAATAGAGAGCGAGCTGATTTCAGTCCTACTTTTATTCCTCCTTAGGTCTCACTCATGTTGAAGCCACAGTCAATGCTTTGGTGGATATTATCCATGGATACTGCACGTGTGAGCTGGATTGTATCCATACAGCATCCAAGATCTACATGCAGATGTTACTTTGCCCGGTGTGTCTCTTGCTCTGCTGTGCTTCAGCCTGTAACTGTGCCAGGGGAGGTTTAGGTTGGATATTAGAAACAACTTCTTCATGGAAAGGGCTGTCCAGCCCTCGCACAGGCTGCCCACTGGAGTGGTGGAGTCACCATTCCTGGAGGGATTTAAAAGATGTGTACATGTGGCACGGGGGGGGACATGGTTTAGGGGGCTTGCAGTGTTCAGTTTATGGTTGGACTTGATCTTAGAGGGCTTTTTCAACCTAAATGTTTCTGTGATTCTGTAATTACGTAAAACTAAATACAGGTAGAATGAGAATACATAGTACAGAATCAAAATAGAGCTGTTCAGCCCTAAACACACAGCCAGAAGTGAATGACGGAGAATTTCTCTCTCTTTGTATTTTAGTAATGTTTGTCACGTGCTGCATTTGGAATTTTAAGTGTTGCTTTATGGCTCTTGAGGGAAACAGGGAGTTAAGGCAGTGACTTGTGTCTTACATGAATCATGACCAACAGAGGGGCACAGGTGTTTTAGCCATCTTCCCAAATACTGTGAATAAGCACTTACAGCTTAAGAAGTTTAATGATTAACTGTTAACCCTCTAGGATCCAGCAGTGAGCTTTTCTTGCAAACAAGCTTTGATCAGAGTGCTGAGACCACGGAACAAGCGGAGACACGTCACTTTGCCATCCTCCCCTCGCAGCAACACTCCCATGGGTATGGCAGATGCATTCCCCTGCCTACTTCATGCATCAGAAAAGACAGGAAAATAAAGTAGTCTTATTATAAATTGGGACTAAAATCAATCTTTCTCCTTTCTTTTGCTTTGTCTTGTCCCCTAAATGCCTTTTTTAACATTTTATTTCATAAACTGTCACCTCTTCTTTGATATTCTGGGATGCAAAGAGGACATTTCTCTGAGGTATTCCCCGTTCAGTGATAGGGAAATCTGATTATTTTATTTAGGGGATAGTAATCCAGACTTAGTAATTTTGTGCATGTTTTCAAGTTCTTATAAATCAGAGATGTGTGCAAACCAAAAGTAGGGTATCAGAGCTCCATCCAAGAGATGTTTATTGATATTGAAGCAAATTGTGGGTGTCATGGAATCTATTGGTAATTGGAGGTAGCTTAGTTTTTCCCAGCATTAATTGTTTGGGCTGATGTGAGGAATTGTGCATTTATTAATGAATCCTTTGTGACTCAGGAGATAAGGATGATGATGACGATGACGACGCAGAAGACAAGCTGCAGAGTTCTGGGATAGCAAATGGTGAGCACATCCGACAGGAGAGCCAGGAGCAGAGTGAAGTTGACCACGGGGACTTCGAGATGGTGGTGAGTCCAGAGGTTCTCTTTGGAGCCTTTTAGGTGTGCTAGGACTTGAATTTAATTCAGTTCTGATAGATCAGTTTGTAATGCTCCATTACTGGTTTGGGAAAGCTCTTGCTGTGTTTCCTCTCCATAGTCTGAATCCATGGTTCTGGAGACTTCTGAGAATGTGAATAATGGGAACCCTTCTCCACTGGAGGCTCTTCTGGCTGGAGCAGAGGGATTCCCTCCTATGCTGGATATCCCTCCAGATGCAGATGATGAGACGATGGTGGAATTGGCTATTGCCCTGAGCCTGCAGCAAGATCAGCAAGGTAAGATATGGGTGCCTTTGTCAGGCGAAAAGGGAAGTGGAATATGGGGAAACTGGGAATGAAACAAAAGCAAAGCTGTTGGTGTTACCACCAATGACCCAAAGACAGTAGAACTATGAAATGTACAGAAAATGCCAGAGTTAACATAATTCCATAAAAGAAGGACGCTCATGACTGGTTCTGTCCTTGCAGGGAGCAGCAGCAGTGCCCTTGGACTGCAGAGCTTGGGACTGTCTGGCCAAGCCCCCAGTTCCTCTTCTCTCGATGCCGGGACGCTCTCGGATACAACAGCATCAGGTAACTGTTCACTGCGAGGAATTGACCTCTTCCAGATTTTGACCTAAAAATGGCTTTAAATTGGTTTGTAAATATGGTTTTGAAGAGCCACTTCTTACTGTTGGCTTCTTGTATTTTTGACTGTATTTATGGCCTTTTCCTACTTTGATGGACTCTCAGTGTAGACTTTTGAGGAAGTGATTTCCTCGCCTTAAAAGAAAACAGCCAAAACAAAACATGTGCTCTATTTCCTTCGCATTTATAAACAGCCAGACATTGTTCATCAAATAACTTGCATGCCTCTGTATTTGATGAGAAGGTTTCCTCTCAGGATATCTCCCCTCCACTGCTCTTAGCAGGCTTAAACGTACCGAGTTCCCTTTTTGTTTATGGTTGAAAATCGACACAAAAACAAAACCAAATATTCATGTCTTTCTTTTCATAGCTTGTGTGTCTTTTGAAGTTCTCTCCAGGCAGTGTTTTTACTTGTAACAGCTCTCTTTATTCTCTTAGCTCCAGCATCTGACGACGAGGGCAGCACAGCTGCCACCGACGGCTCAACCCTGCGGACGTCGCCCGCGGAGCACGGCGGGAGCGTGGGCTCGGAGAGCGGCGGCAGTGCCGTGGACTCCGTGGCTGGGGAGCACAGCGGTGAGTGGCTCCTGCTGCACCAGCTCTTCTCTGCTCTCCCGGGGCTACCACAGTGAGAGGATGTGGGTAATCCCTGGCAGAGAAGAGATCTCAGTTCCGAGTAGCTGCTGCCATCCATCATTTTATGGTTTCTGCCAAAGTGCCGTACAGACCAAGCGTTTCCTCGCTTTTTGTGGTTCTGTAGAAGTGTGGAGTCAGCAGTGGATTTGGCTGACCTGTACAATCATGGAATCATGGAATGGTTTGGATTGGAAAGGACCTTAAAGCTCATCTCGTCCCACCCTCTGCCATGGGCAGGGACACTTCCCACTATCCCGGGTTGCTCCAAGCCCAGTCCAACCTTGGACACTTCCAGGAATTGGGCAGCCACAGCTTCTCTGGTCATCCTGTACTAATTCTTCACTCACCACCCTCTGAGTAAAGAATTTTTTCCTAATGTCTAATCTAACCCTGCCCTCTCTGAGCTTAAAACCATTGCCCCTTGTCCTGTCACTATCTACCTGTATAAAAAGTCCCTCTTCCTCCTTTTTGTAAGCCCCCTTAAGATACTGAAGGCTGCTATGAGTCTACCTGAAGCCTTCTTTTCTCAGAATGCAGTAGCCTAGAGCAAGACTGAGAGAATTCACTATACTGCTGGTTAACTCTGGATGGGATAGTATTAATTTCTCTCTTTTTATCAAGGGACTGACACCTGGGTAAAATAATCACAGATAAATAATTGTCTGCACTGCCCATCCACACCTTGTCTGACTCGGTTTAAGTTACTGCTGTGGGACCAGTTCAATTTGGGCCACAAAGATGAAGATGGCAAATGAAAGAATGGCAGGAGTGTGAAGCTGCATCTGGAGAAATGATTCTCTTGTAGCTTTATGAAGAGAGCTAAAGACCCCTTGACTCCTATTTACAGTTCAGCTGTGCTGGTTGCTGTGAAGCAAGCCAGATGCGTGGTCAATCACTCTGACATTGTGTTTCCCTGTTTTTCTCTCTCTTTCCCAGTGTCTGGCCGAAGCAGTGCCTATGGGGACACGACTGCTGAGGGCCACCCGGCTGGGCCAGGCAGTGTCAGCTCGAGCACAGGCGCCATCAGCACCACCACGGGCCAGCAGGAGGGAGAGGGCTCTGAAGGGGAAGGGGAGGCTGAGGGGGACGTCCACACCAGCAACAGGCAAGGGGCTTTGCTTTCCTCTTCTGGAATAACACGTCTGCTCTGTGCTTACACTGTAGAGGAGTGGGCTACAGGTGCTGCAATTCATGGTGGGTTCCTTGTGCTGGAAAATGAAAATGGAAAGTCAGAAACACAGACTAGAGCCAACTGACATTGCAAAAGCATGGAGTCCGTAAAGTGTAATATCCTGAGCTAGAATATTCTGAGCTGGAAGGGACCCACAAGGACCATCCAGTCCAGCTCCTGGCCCTGCACAGACACCCCAACAATCCCACCCTGTCCCTGAGAGCATTATCCAAACACTCCTTGAGCTCTGGCAGCCTTGGGGCTGTGACCACTGCCCTGGGGAGCCTGTTCAGTGCCTGACCACCCTCTGTGCAATCACCACATAACGTGGTGCACACACCCAGCATGTGTCCCACAGAACTGCTGCCTCTGTGAAGTGATGAGAGAGTCCTGCATGAGTCTAGTTAACAGAGGAATCACTACAATCTTGTGAGCTTGTGAAATTCACTGTTAGGAAAAAAGCGTGTACAAGTGTCCTGAGCACTTTGGAAACATCTGCAGTTTTTCATTCTATGGGAGTAGATGCTCAGTCACTTGTACAGAGTAGTGTGGGGCTGATTTGCAGGATCTGCTTCCAGGCAGTTGGATTCTGCAGGTGGCCAGGCTGGGCAGTGTAGCTCTGAAGTGAATAACTACATCCATTGTCAGATGCTCTGTATCTTGACATCACTTTACGGGGAAGCCTGAGGAAGTCCACTCCTCTTTGGGAGGATTTGATGCCCTTGGGATTTCTGTGGCAAATTGCAGTGCTCTGTTGGAGATGCTGCTGAGTCTGATATGTTTTGAGATGTGTCTGATTGCTGGCTCTGACTTCCCAGGCTGCACATGGTGCGACTGATGTTGCTGGAGAGGCTGCTGCAGAATTTACCTCAGCTGAGGAATGTTGGAGGGGTCCGAGCCATCCCTTACATGCAGGTGAGTGAGGAGGGTCAGGAGTTCAGCCTCAGTCAAACAGTTAATCACTACTAATACTTCAGGTTTCTGTTTGCACATGCTTTTTCCCTTTCTCTTTCCTGCCCAGTCACAATGTGTGTCTTTAAAGTGTTGCAGAGCATTCTTCACCCATAGATTTTTGCTGGACTTGTACCCTTTCTCAGTATGACTTTACAGCTGACTGATGACCCTGAGGGCTCAAATCATTGAACTCTGATGTATTTGGAAAGATCTTTTGGGTTTATACTGAATGTTCAAATTAGGGTGTGATGTCTCAGGCAGAATGTAGGAAAGAACATAGATAAGTCAAGATAAAATTTGTGCTGTTTTTAAAAGATAATTTATTTATCTTGGAAACATGGAACCTGCCTTGTAATAATTCTCTGATTTTTATTCCCAGGTAATTCTGATGCTCACAACAGACCTAGATGGAGATGATGAGAAAGATAAGGGAGCTTTGGATAACCTTCTGTCCCAGCTGATTGCAGAGCTGGGCATGGACAAAAAGGTGTGTGCACGTGCTCTGAACTTGCTCTTTCTAGACAGGGTTTCTGTCCATGGAGGAATTAGATGTGTGGGGGTCATACAAACACAAACACTGCTGTGTGGATGAGTTCAGGCATTTTATTTCTCTTGCTTTACTTCACATAAAGTAGAAAATTACGTGAGTGGAACTCTCACTGTTTCCTGTTTTTGGCATCCACGAATGAGCATGAAAATTTGTTTTGCTTGAATTAAACTCTGAAAACAACCATGATCAGTGATGTATGGTTGACATAGGTAGCTTTTCATTTGTGTGGGACTGTTTTTTGGCAGCCAGGCCACTGTTTATGCTTCTGTTAAGGCATTTGTGCTTCCTTTTTAGTATTACTGCTTGAAGTTAAATTTGAAATGCTTCCTGAGGACCAGAGCACTGAACTTGAGAGGCTTGGGTCACTGCTCAGCTCTGTGATTGAACAAGCAGGATGTGTCTGTTGTTGCAGGATGTGTCTAAGAAAAACGAGCGCTCTCCTGTGAACGAAGTGCACTTGGTGGTGATGAGGCTACTCAGTGTGTTCATGTCCAGAACCAAGTCAGGATCCAAGACTTCCATTTGTGAGGTATGTTCTCCAAACTGCTTTGTCAGGGGATGATTTTCTCCCCCTCTGCTCTGCTCTCCTGAGACCTCACCTGGAATACTTTGCACAGTTTTGGGGCCCCCAACATAAGAAGGACATGGAACTGTTGGAGCAAGTCCAGAGGAGGAGCTGGAGCACCTCCCCTATGGACACAGGCTGAGAAAGTTGGGGATGTTCAGCCTGGAGAAGATTGTATGGAGATATCACAGCACCTTTTGGTGTCTGAGGGGGCTACAGGGAACCTGGAGAGGGACTCTGCATCAGGAACTGGAGTGCCAGGACAAGGAATGGGATCAGATTGAAAGAGAGAAAATTTAGGTTAGATATATGGAGGAAATTCTTCCCTGTGAGGGTGGGGAGGCCCTGGCACAGGTTGCCCAGAGAAGCAGGGCATGTGGTCTGCCCCATCCCTGGAAGTGTCCAAGGCCAGGTTGGATGGGGCTTGGAGCAACCTGGGATAGTGGAAGGTGTCCCTGCCCACGGCAGGGGATGGATGGGATGGGCTTTAAGGTCCTTCCAATCCAAACCACTCTGGGATTCTATGATGCGCTTGGGGGTCTTTTGTTCATCATAAAAGATCTAAAATCTGCTAACTGAAATAACAGGTCTAAGACTGAAAAAACACTTCAAAGTGCTTTGGAAAAATTTATAAGAAATCTGTAACGTTACTTGACTCTTGTGGAAAAAAATCTCTGAAACTCAGAATGGAGGAAACAGACATGTAAAGACAACT